>NC_137274.1:25300708-25408208 GCF_053477335.1 Acartia tonsa
CACTACAAAAGACCAACACCTACAAAAGATCAAAAGATACAAAATGTTGAAAGGTCATGGCCGCAGAGCTCAACCCCCTGGCCTGCCTAGCCGTGGGCGCTCGGCCCCCTTGCATATAACCTAACCTAACCTAACCTATATTTTAGAATGTTTAATGTCCATGAACTTATTTATAGTTTAGAATTTCGTGGATTTTACAAAAAGTGGTTGGTAGATTTTTTTCAAATTCTTAATACTTTTTTACAAGATTTAGATAAGGTTAGGTTAGGTTATAGGCAAGGGGGCCGAGCGCCCACGGCTAGGCAGGCTTGATTAAGTATTACTTTATTAATAAATTGATGTTTATATAACAATATATATTTGTTGGTCTTTTGTAGTGTTGGTCTTTTGTAGGTGTTGGTCTTTTGTAGTGTTGGTCTTTTGTAGAGTTGGTCTTTTGTAGGTGTTGGTCATATGCGCGCACACACACCACACATACACACTCACACACCAGACACACTCACACACCAGACACACTCACACACCAGACACACACACCACACATACACACTCACACACCAGACACACTCACACACCAGACACACTCACACACCAGACATACTCACACATACACACACACACATACACACTCACACAACAGACACACTCACACATACACACACACACACATACACACTCACACACCAGACACACATACACAAACACACACACACACAAACTCATCACAGAATTAGTTATAAACCTTTCTATGACTTATGAGAAGCTGTATTGTAAAGAAGAATCATATTAAATAAGCAGTTCAATATCCTTCAGTAAAAACAAACAGAAAAACAGACAGACAGGCATCCTGTTACTTTAATATAAGAATTTAAAAATGTCACTTGAAAATTTTTCTTTTTTTTATCTTAAATTGATATTTGATATTTTCTTAATCTTAAAAATTACACTAACATATTACCAAGAACATATAGAGCGCTGAAAAAATATAAACAACCAAGCAAATATTTCAGAACCGGCGGCCTTTTTTATGTCACTTCAAGTATATTATGTAGAAAGTGTGCATACGCGCGCACACACACACATATAAACACACAAACTGGCTGCTTTTTTTTCACGTCACTACAAGTATATTACAGAGAAAGTGCCCATACACACACACATACACACACACACACACACACACACACACACACACACACACACACACACATATCAATCATATTGATTCAACTAAAATCTTTACTTTTAGTAAAAGCTTATTTTATAAGTAGGGTTTACAAATTTCTTATTGAATTTTTTTTTCAATTCTAAAGCCTTATATGTATTTACTGAAGGATACACCTCTAGGATACATCAATAGAGGTCTCTAGGGGCACTTGAAGGGGACAACCAATTTTTTTTTATTTTAGATTTAAAAAGAAACAGTAAAAAACAATTTTAATTAAAGAAATTTCTCTGTTGATACCCTCCTCCCAGAATTAGTTATAAACCTTTCCATGACTTATGAGAAGCTGTATTGTAAAGAACCATATTGATTAAGCTTTTTTTACCTTTTTAACAACAAATTTTTATGTGATCTAATGGATAATTGATCAGATTTTTGGTATATTGATTCCTGGGACAACAAAGTATAATGTAATAAGCGAAGCAACTCTATAATCAAGTCCTAAAAATGTAAGTATGTCCATAAACATTATCCTGAATCAAGCAGTTTTTCAACAAATTTAATTACAATTTTGCTTTGACTCTTATACATTTATATTATGATTATTCAGTTGTGACACTATACAAGTGTTAATGTCTGTTTGTCCTACCGTTTCAGTGCTTCGCTTTTATGGATGTTGTCATCCTTGTTATGTGATAAAATTATTTGATTGATATGATTTCTGGAATACTGATTCCTATTACAACAAAGTACATTGTTATATTACGCAGCTCCTAAAAATGTAAGTCCTTAAACATTACAACAAATTTACTTAAAGTTTAGTTACAACTATAGATTTATATTCTGATAATATTCAGTACTGACACTCTACAAGTGTTAATGTTTATTTGTCCTACCATTTCAGAGCTTCGCTATTATTGATGTTGTAATTCTTGTTTTACCTAAACATTAAAGAAGATGAAGATATTTCCAGTAATAAAAATGAAAAAAAATCCATCAAATAAAAAGTGAAAAATCCGTGAACTTTAAAAATTAAATTTTAGTTTTTATTGGCATCTGAAAAATGAAAATGTAATAAGCATCAACTAAGGTAAAATGTTTAATAAACAAGGATGACAACATCCATAAACACAAAAGCTCAACAAATTGTCAGTCAAACGAACGTAAACAATTATAGAGTGACAGCCAGGGAGGGAGGAGACATTGGACTGTAAATTATACTGGTCCCAAAAATTGTTTACACTTTTGTTGACTTAAAAACTTTTGGGACTTGATTTGTTTGTACAAACTAGCTTTGTATAACTTTTTCCATCAATAATTTTAATCTAAAGAAGAGGTATTTTTGTTTATAATAGTTGTGGTGTACATCAATTTATCGTCCATTGTCTTATCCCATTAGATCCCTGTGTACAACTCTTCAATGATAGAGGATACAAATTTTAACCAACTAACAGTGTCTAAACTTTTCTGCCGATTATTTAAACTTTACAAGATAATTTTGTGTAAGGAAACATTCTATTTACCTATATGTTTGACTGTGTGTATAACTGTAAAGACGTATGCATTCTACCTTCATTTCAGAGCTTCGTTTTTATGGATGTTTCTGTAATAAGGGTTGGTCATTCCGTCTGTCCAGAACGGATAGCTTTTTTCTTTAATTTAGGCAGGTTATAATTGTCCTATTAATTTCAAACTTTGCATGGTGAGTCCTGTAGTAGTTAGGTACGACTTAGAAAGTGTAGCAACTCTATAATCGTTCCAGAATCTTCGTACGTCCGGTTAAAACATGTTTTTATTAACTTTTTTAACAACAACTTTTTAATTGTTAATTGTTAAAAAATATCCGATTGATCTTTTTTTTGGGATACTGAATCCTATTACAACAAGGTAAAATGTTATAAACATAAGCATCTCTATAATCAATCCTAAAAATGTCCTTTAACTGTTTAATGTTTTCAAGCAATTTTGTAAAGACGTATGTATTCTTCTAGCTTATTCAGTTTGGACACTCTACAAGTGTTTATGTTTGTTTCAGAGCTTTGCTTTTATGGATGTTGTCATCCTTTTTTATTGTAAATTAACTTTACACATATATTTGCTACAGAATTTATTTCTTATTTAAATATACTAGCGGCTTTGCCCCAAGAAGTAATTTTTAAAATAATGGAGGGGAGGATTTTTATTTTTTGGGGGGTTGGGGGTGTACCCCGCCCCAAGAAAAAGAAATAGCCTAAAACCACCAAAGGACCAGTATGTATATTCCTGAAGAGTAGAATCCTATCGGTTCAGTGGATCTTAAGTGACAGACAGACAAACAGACGGACGGACAGACATGCATACAGATGGACGGATAGACATCGTTCTACTTTGTATTATAGATTGCTATGAAATAAAACGTTTTTAGTCCAGCAAGATATTTAGAACTGTAAGAAGTAAGAAATGAGTGAGTTTTGCTGGCCAGGAAATTTTTTGTAAGTTCTGGTGACACTATGCTATATCTATATATTTTTGAGGATAAAAATATATAATCTAACCTAACCTAACCTGACCTAAAGTAATTAACAAACAAACGAAAAACTATTTCTTTCTATTTCCAATTTATATTTATACTAGCGGCTTTGCCCCTAGAGGCATCTAGGGCCCTTTAAATTTTAGTTTTAGTTCCTATGACCTATGAGAAGCTATCCTGTAACGGAAAACCATATCGGTTCAGTGGTCAGCGAGATCCTTCCATCAGAAACACAGACACATAGAGATCCATTTACTTTATAATAAGGATTAAGGGGAATGTCTATTTGTCCGTGTGTCTGTACTGAAGGATCTTGCTAACCGCTGACCTGCTATGGTTCTCCTTTACAGGGTAGATTCTCATCTGGGAAGGTTTATAACTATTTTGAGGCAGGGTACGACCACCCTCCAAAGAAAAATCGCCAAAAGAATACAAAAAAAATGAATTATCCAGGGCGACACAAGTGTTAAACATGAAATTATGAATAATTATTTCTGAAATTGGATATTTAAAAATAAAAAAAATATATAAAGTGCCACTAGAGGCCTCTAGGGGCGTAGTCGTTAGTTATTATAATATTTTACCTGTATGAAAAACAATGGAAAACCAAGGTACCCAATAAAGATCTAATAAATTATAAAATTATTAAACATTATAAAAGTATAATTCTTAGAAAAATATTTCAAAATAAATTCAAAGATTTTTCAAAAAAAGTTTGGAAGATTTTTGTTGAAAAATAATAAATTTCTACTTTGAAAAAAAATAGCGAAACTTTTCTATTATTTGGGTTCGACTGGACAGTCCGTCCGTAACAGTTAACTCTTTTCGTTAATTAAGGCAAGTTAGAATTTTCCTATTAAACTCAGACTTTGCATGGTGATTTCTGTAGTATTTAGGTATGATATAGAAAACGTTACATATAATTATTACGTCCGTGCGTCCATTTGAAACATGCTGATTTTTCATGATATAATTATCCTATTCATCTGATTTTTTTAACAATGATTCCTAGGATAACCAGGTAATATATTTAAAGTTAAGCGTTTCTATAATCAAGTCCTAAAAATGTAAGTATATCCTTAAACAGAATCATGTTTTTAAGCAATTTCTCAAAGAAGTTAAAATAATTTTTTTTATATATTTCAATCAACCATCTGCTATTTAAGAGTTATGACACTTTACAAGTGTTCATGTTCGTTTGTTCTACTGTTTGATTTCAGAACTTTGCTTTTGTGGATGTTGTCATCCTTGTATCACATATAAATTTGTTCCTTGAAATTGACATGTCTAAAATGGAGGTACGGATATTCTGGTAAATATTATAGAGTTTCTATACTTTCTAAATTGTACCCAACTACTAGAGGAATCATCATGCAAAGTTTAAAATCAACAGGACAATTCTAACATGCCTAAATTAACCTAAAAAGCTATCAGTTCCGGACAGACGTACGGATGGACCAACCCAAATTATAGAAAAGCTTCGCTTATAAAAAAAATTTAAAATCTTTTAAAATGTATTATGGAAGATTGTTATAATTGGCGTCACAAATAAAAACCATTATGCGTTTATACCTAACCCCTCTTTTTAGTAGCAAAGCTACTCTATAATTTACTCTGTCTGTCTGTCCGTCCGTCCGTCCAGCAGATCCTAACACTATGTGGGAGAAAGGTGATTTTTTCAGCTCCTATTCAAGATAGACAGGTGGATAAGTTTACATTCTATATAATTATACAGGGTGTTTTTTTTTAATAAGTTAAAAGTATTGCTTAATTTACCCCACTTACCATTGACAGAAATTAATAATCTATATCTTAATTTCTTCATTGATGTTAGACATTTTGTATGAGAAAAAAAAAATTGGCGATTTTCAACAAACTCTGCCTTAAAACCGGTTTTTCCAAAGTACTTATATTTGGAAGAGTTTTGGATCATGACTAATTTAATGAGTATGCAAAAATGCGTACATTTTTAAAAATCAAATTGCGCGGCTTGTGTTAATAGTAGAAAAATGTTACATATAAATATATAAACAAAACTGTGAAAAATCTCAGATAAATAACCTAAAAAAGTGATTAAAAATTCAAATTAAACACCACTTCCCCCACCTTTAACCCGGCAGCTGGTCTAAATAACACTAAGCGTTTAGACTGCGCCAAATGAAATGTAAACCAACAGACACAAATTAAATGATAGAGTAGATTCGGGTACTTAATTCAAATATAAAATCTATCTTTCTAAGTATTTATTTAACTAAGATTAAATGCAGTTTTGATTAAATATATTACTATATTTATGATTAAATATGAATACTTTATTAGCAAATATAATTAGATTCAAATAATTCAAACTATTGATTAAATATGTAGAAATGCTTCTGAAGTAATAGGATGTTTGTTTGTGTGTAGAAACACCAAAGCAGCAGGATGACTGTCTGTCTAATTAATACAAAAGTATTTATTAGCTGTATAACTTTGAAGGCGTTGAAGAGCTGGAATATTTGTCTGTACTAAACTCGTTGAAATAGTAGGATGTCTTTCTGTAGCTGAATTGGCCTAAAGAAGGCTCGACTCCAAACCAGAATGTTCTGTAAATGGACTCTCAATTACAACTAAATCTAATAAATGTTCTCTTAACTTTTTCCAGAGTAATTGAGAGTAAATGATTATGTTTCTCCTTTTAAGCCAAAAACTTAAACTTAATTATACTACAATACTTTTGGTGATCAAATTTTACTATTATTTTTAGACCACCTTCACCTGACCTGCTTTATTGTCATATTTTGTCTTTCACGTTTATCATGCAAATTCGCTCACATTACAGTTGAAATGACAGATATTGCAGCTTTCTAAAAAGGTCTCTAACATTTTTCTAGCTCTAATACTTTTTGAGATATCTTATTTCAAAGTATTGCTGTAAAATCATCTTTTACACAGCAAAAAGTTCAAATATAAAATTAGTTATTTAGAGTAAATTACATGTATCTTCATTTAAATCTCTCTAATTTTGCTCCAAATTGGACAGTTAAGGTGCCTAAACCTATCTACATTCAATGAACAATCCAAATCCACACGTTTTGAGACTTTATAAGTCACCAGGAGAAGCCTAAAATGTAATATAAAAGAAACAAATGTAATTTAATTTTAACCCTTAACGGTCAGAGAGGGGGGGGGGGGCGTTGAACGCCCCCCCATCCAGTTTTTTGTATCTCATTTTCTATGTATGAAAGATAAAAGGCCCAAACTGCGTGACTTTTTAAGTTTAGGTATGACACATAACTGAGAATTGGAATTTTTTAATATCTCCATCCTGGCGGGCACAGGATGCCAGCAAACCTGGCAGGGTGATCCAGGTACAGAGCAAAAATATCTTTTTTGACATAAACAAAGCGTTTTTTCTTACTAAAATACTAAATTATCCTCTAGTAATAAATTCTTATATGAAATACAGGTGTTCAAGTCAATTTCAGGTTCCAGGTATGATCCTGCAGGTCCTGATCCTCCAGGTCTCCAGAAATCTTTAAAAGGTACCTGTGACCGCAATTTTTGACTTAGAGACTTCAAATTTTAAACTTAAGCTTTTCTTACATGTCTACATAATGTATTAAAATCACGATAAATTTTTCTTACAATATGTTTCTATTAGTTCAAATATCAGATGATTGTGTTTTTTGGCTTTCTAATTACAAAGTCACAACTTTATACACCATAACTTATCTTAAAATCCTTGCTAAAGTTGATTAAATTTCAATTTGATTTAAACAACCGCGAAAATATTTTTCCTTTAGCAATTTTAAAAATCACTTCAGCATGCTCCTTTTCGCTTATAAGTCTCAAAAAGTGTGTATTTGGATTGTCCATTGAATGTAGATAGTTTTAGGCACCTTAACTTTCCAATTTGGTCAATTTGGAGCAATATTAGAAAGATTTACATGAATATACTTGAAATTTTCTCTAAAATGACTAATTTTATATTTAAACTTTTTGCTGTGTAAAAGAGGATTTTACAGCAATACTTTGAAATAAGATATCTCAAAAAGTATGAGAGCTAGAAAAATGTTATAGACCTTTTATGAAAGCTCCAACATCTGTCATTTCAACTGTAATGTGAGTGAGTTTGTATGACAAACATGAAAGACAAAATAAGACAATAAAGCAGGTTAGGTGAAGGTAGTCTAAAAATAAAAGTTAAATTTGATCACCAAAAGTAATTTTAAATTTTTTTTCTTTGGGAAGGTACTAACTCAATTTAGGGAAAGCATGTTCTAAACTCACCATAAGGTCCCAGTACATCCTATGTAAACTGTTTCTGCGGGTTTTTTTTTATAACCTAACATGCCTTGGGTGGGGTGTGAGAACATATGTCAAAATCTATTTTTTACACTATAAAAATGATAGACAAAACACTTTACAAATGAAAGAATTAACATATCTCTAACTTTTTGTAATGTTTAATTTGCTTGAACTTTTTAACAGAATGGTTGGTGGGTTTTGTATGTACTGGATTTATTGCCAAACAAAACACTAGGAAAGATTGCTGTGATATGAAGGATTAATGGGTGTTGAAAACAAGTATTTACCTTTTCAGAGTTTCCTTTCTATAAGTGACACCAATATTTTCATCTAAAAAGGAAATAAATGTTATATGATTGTTTATGATTTGATTCAGGTAATAGACATAGATAGTAGCAATCTAAATAAAGATCTAAATAAACAAGCATAAGAAATTTTACAAAAAGATTATTGCAAGTCCAATCTCTAAGACTTTTGAAGCTAAAGGAATATTTTTTGAGAAAAAAAGTATGAATGACATAAGCAAGGTAAGAATGGATATTTGGTAGCTATGCAAGATGAGGCAACCTTTTAGGTTCTTCAATAAAAGCAGATTATTTTCCCAACTAACCTGTAGCGCTTCCTAGTGGTTGCAGAGTGTTCTCATTACTTTCAAGAAACAAGAAATGGATCCAACATGTCTTGAACTTCAAGTATTGAAAAAATTCAACGCTAGAAATCCCAAGACATGTGGCAATTATCATCCATAGTATCTTCTGAAGATACAGTAACTTTCTGGCTCTCTCTGCACAATTCCACCTATTAACAAAACAATTTTAATTTAAAATTGAGGGCATTACAAAAGTAAAATAAATCAAATGTATTTAATCAAATAAATCTCCAGGTAAATTTAAGTAATCTTTTATACATTTGCATACTAGAAAACTATACCGTTTTCATTTAAATTAATTAATTTAAAATTTTTCAATTAAGAGTAAAGTAATCTTTTAAGTAATAAATATTAACTCTATGAGGTCAGGATACACATCATCTATGAGTCATGATGTATATCAACAAATACTTACATGTAAGGCCATTTATAATAAAGTTATTAAAGCTTACCACAAATCAGGTTCAACAAAAGGAAAAACTTCTTGCCAATTCAGGATTTGCAGGACCACAACTACTACAATTAGAATGAAAACAACAAATTTGTTGTACATTCTTGACAGGATGATGTTGCCAGGATCTTCAGCCAACTTGAATGTAGGAACAGGAATGAAAACAGTTGAACGGTCAGAAAGAGAAGTTTGGTGTCTAGAGTGTTTATTATACAACACAGCCAGTGAAGGAATGGTGAACACAAACAAGCATATACAGGATGTTGAAAACATAACACCATACTTCCAACTGAGAGTAACGACTGTGATGCTGATCAACGTAGCCAATCTAAATAAAGAACAAGACATATAAAGCTTTTATAATTTCTCCCATATCATTTTCCAGTAAATATTTAAAAATGATTTTTTCTACAAATTATGTCAAAGGCCTTATTTTTGAAGATTTATGGATTTAAATGTTTTGGAAAAAATGCGCACATTTTAAAAATTCAAAATGAAACATTAATATCCCAGAACATGTTTTCCAACTATATAAAGCTTTTTAAATAATTGATTATTTTCTATGCATAAATAAGATTATTTATAAAGTTATCTTTGAAACACCCCATATAAGAAAGGAAAAATAGATTATTAAAGTTTTTAAACATTTTAATACAATAAAATAAAAGATCTGACCTCGCAATGATATCAACAGAGCTTCTCACCATCAATACAAGCTTGTCCAAGAACTTAGGCTCTCTCTGAGTCACATTTATCTTGTAACTGCTAAGGCCCCACAAGATACTGATGAATGAGGTTGTTATACTTACCAGCTCCACTGTGTAATCATCTTCTTTCATGAATTCAAATTGTGATGGTGCAGTGTAGAATAACTTGTACAGTAAAACTCCAGACTGAAGGAAAAACTGTAAAGTTGCCTCAGTACTAATTTCATACACCTACAATATATAAAAATAAAGGTTTTTTTTTATTTTAGGGTAATTCTTAGCTTTTAGTGTTTTTATGCTTCATAAATATTGCATTTTAGTATAGAGTGAAATTTGATTTCATCTGTCAAAATCAATTAAAATTAGTTCTTTTGATTTCATCTGTCAAAATAAATTATCAAAAAATAAATTTATTACAATATATCTTGAATAAACATATAAATCTTGATTTCTTTAAATTTCAGAAAGAGTGTTTTTACAAAGTGACTTATTTTCAATATAGTTAAATTAATAAAATAAAAAGATGAAAAATATATATACTTTAAAAAAATTACTTTCAACAATCTTATTTTATATCATATTTTTATATGTGACAAAAATAAATTTGTTATATTGCATAATACATTTAATTACATCTTACATATTTAACCCTTTGCAGCCAAATTTAATGTGTTTTAAATGGGTAATAGATCATAAATATGTTTATGTCAATTCATCGATTATTTTAGAGAATACATTTTTAAATGAATTTTGATAAATGAAATCAAAAGACCTAATTTCACTCTATACTAGAATACAATATTTGTAGAGCAAAACACTCTAAAAGCAATTTATTTCAATGATAGTTTTAGTTTATAGTATTTTTCAAAACATACTCAAAATCTTAAACAATGGGTGATTTCGTAGAGAAATGTTACTGTTTTCAATATTTTCAAAATACTAAAATAACCCTAACAATATACAAATTTCCCTATATATTCAAACGACAGGAAATTGAGACTTCACACCTTTGTTAACATTTTCATACGGATAGAAGGGGTCAACTTATGCTAGATTTGGGATGTATTTGTAAGATACTACATATGTTCACATATCATTACGGTCAAACATTGTCAGAAAATCATAAAAATTCCGGAAAAAATTATCATACGAAGAAGGTTTATGGCCTCACTAGAATTTTATGACTTGGAATAATAAAGGTTTGGTGAATAGATTTTTTTTCTATCATAACGCAATCTCGTAGCAAGATTATCAAGATAGTTAAGCTTAGTTCTTAATGCTAATTTTGCTTGTTTTTTTTATTTTCATTTTGGCAGCATTTAATGCTTAATAAACCAACCAATCAAAATTAAAGAAAAAAAGTCTCCAAAGTTGTTATTGCTAATTTCTCAATTATGAGATCTTATTGGACAATCACATATACATTTGCCTATTGTAGAAAAGGATATATACGTGGATATTATGACAAGGGAGAAATAGTGGTCTATTTAGATTGCTAACAGTGAACTCCCTTATTGGTTAGGTCGATAATTCATTAGGAGGGGAGGGGATGGGGTAGGGAAGGAGAAGGGAGTAATCATTACTTAGACTACTGCGTAATTGCAACCTAAATTCAAATTAAAAAGCTGAAATGTTATATGAGTCATTATAAAAAGCTTGAAACAAGAAGGACGTTATCAATCTGTTATGGGCTTTATGGCAGACAAACAAAATTATATATAGAAAAAATTTAAACTTATAAAATCATTAGATTAATTTAATATCCCTCCCATATATATCTTTACTAATACAACAACAGGAAGTTGAGGTTTTGATATGAGCAAGGGGTCCAACCTCTCTTTTTATAAAGCAGGGCTTTTCTATAATTAGGGTTGGTAGGTCTGTCCTTTAAACATTATTCTGTATTTAACAGTTTTACAAAAAAATAACGTATAATTTTGTCAAAAATAATCCAAAAATATTATGCTTAATTTCTTCTGACACTCTACAAAAGTTAATATTAGTCATTCCATTTTAGAGCTTCGCTTTTATGGATGTTGTTATCCTTGATTTTCTCAAAGGAGATAGTGTAAAAAGTAATGATAAATTGGAGGGGGGAGGGAACAGTATTTTTAATTATCCAAAGTAGTAAGCGTTTTTGTCTGTCCCGAAGGATCTCGCTAACCGCTGAACCGGTATTGTTCTCTTTTACAGTAAAGCTTCTTATAGGTCCTGGGAAGGTTTTAAACTTCCCCCCCAAAATATTCTTTTCCTTACTCTCCTCAGATTCCTGGGTATGAATCATAGATTTTTTGTGTGTGTGTCCATTCCATTTTAGAGGCGCTACTACAACGGAAATATTATTACTTGGATGCTGCATCATATTTTCATGTATTCTGATAAAGTGAAACTCATAGATGGCTAAAATAACCATACCCCCCACCCCCCAATCTACCCACTCCCCTTCTACTAGATGAACTAATGAACAATAAACGAGTTCTATGTTAGCAAGCTAAATTAACTACAAATTTTCTTTCTCAATATATCCATGTATATTTCATATTATTTCATTGTTTGTCCATTTTAAAGGTGCTACTACCCGGAAGGCAAGTAGGGATTGAATGGACTGTAAAGTGTAAATTATACTGGTACCCAACGTTTTATAATCACGTTTTCTCATTCGTTTGCTTGGACTTATAAATGTATTATTTTTGACAAAATCATACGTCATTTTTTTTTGTAAAACTGTTAAATACAGAATACTGTTTAAAGGACATACCTAACCGTAATTGACGGACATACAGACTATAATCATAGAAAAGCTCTGCTTTATTAAAAGTAAGGTTTCAAGTTCGACCCCTTGCTCAAATCAAAACCTCAACTTCTTTTATATTATAAGAGTCGGTCCGTACGTCTGTAACAGTTAGCTCTTTTCGTTATCAGAATGTCCGTATGTCCATTTCAAACATGTTGATTTTCAAGTTTTTCAACATCAAGTTTTTATGCATTATAATTATCTGAATGATCTGATTTTTGGAATACAAATTCCTAGAACAACAATGTATAATGTTATTCAGTTCTGACACTCTACAGGTGTTAATGTTTGTTTGTCCTACTATTTCAGAGCTTCCCTTTCATGGATGTTGTCATTCTGTTTTTATAACTTTTATAAATGCTCAAATTAAAATTAAAGTTTAGAAAGCGTAGCAACTCTATAATCGTTACCAGATTGTCCGTACAACTATTTTAAACATGTTGATTTTTTTAGTTTATTACATACAAAATGATATTTTATTTTTCTAAAAAAAATAGCTGTTTTAATGCATACAAAAATTATTGCATGAGAATTCTGAAGGGGTTGGAAAGACAAAAGTATAAGTACAGATTCTATATATAACATATCTCCGCCCATTTCCCTATCCAATTTAAATTTTAGCTAACAAAAAATAGCTATTTGTTCTGAATGGACGGAACGATCCTAATCATAGAAAGCTTCGCTTAAAAAAAAAGCTTATTATATAAGTTTTACAAGCAGAGAATCAATACAAAACAAACAGATTCTAATTTAAAAAAAGATTAATTTTGCAGATTTGTAATTGATTGCTTTCTACCTATTCCCTAGAAAGGTCCAGGTCATGCTCTAACTAAGGATCTCACTAACCGCTGAACCAATGAACAATAAAGCTTCTTAATTAAAAGTGAAAGTTAAATTTTGTTTCTTTTAACTTTTAAAACTACTCATATTTAAACATCAAGTTCCTATTGTAAAGATTTATGGGAAGGGGTGGTTATTATATCTACTGCTGTTAAAAACAAAGCTTTTCTATAATTGGGGTTGGTTTCACGTCCGTCCGTCTGTACATCTAGAACAGATAGATTAAGAAAGTGGTACAACTTTATAATATTAACTTATAATTCTGTTTATACTTATACATTTATATTCTGATTATTCAGTTCTGACAATCTACAAGTGTTACTGTTTGTTTGTACTACTGATTCGCTTTTATGGATGTTGTCATCCTTGTTGATAAACCTTCCGATTTCCTTTATTTGGCTAAAGTTAAACAGAGTTGCCTCCCCCCCCCCCATATTCAATTGAATATGATTTACTACTATTTTCTGCCAAAATAAAGGTAAAAGGTAAAACATGGACAATAATAGTTATTCCTTTCATTGTATTATAAACGGCTTTCCGCAGATATAGAATGTACAATTATAAGATTAAAACCAGTTTTTAGCCCCGAGGTGCCGAAGAAAATGAGCATTTATAGAAACAACAAGAATGACAACATCCATAAAAGCGAAGTGCTCAACTTGTAGGACAAACGGACATTAACACTTGTATAGTGTCAAAATTGAATAATCAGATTATAAATGTATAAGAGTCTATGCAAAATTGATTATAGAGTTGCTACGCTTTCTTAATCTTACCTAATTACTGCAGGAATCACCATGCAAAGTTTGAAATCGATAGGACAATTCTAACATGCCTAAATTAACGAAAAAAGCTATCCATTACGGACGGACGTACGGAGTGACGGACGGACGTATGGACGGACCGACCCTAATTATAGAAAAGCTTCGCTTTTAAAAATTAACCTTTATGTGAGACAATGTTAGATATACCTTTGTAAGAATGTGTTTCTAAGGACCAATTTTTAAAAGCGAAGCTTTTCTATAATCAAGGCCGCTCCGTCCTTTACTGATATCTCTGACAATATCCATTAAAGCGAAACATTAACATAAATGTATAAGTATAATCAAAATTATAAGTAAGTATTATATAGTTGCTATGCTTTCTAATTCTATAAATTCTATACTATAATAACATATTAATGATGGACAGACTGACGTCTATAACCAACACAAATTATAGAAAAGCTTCGTTTAGTAAAGAGGAGAGAGGAATTTATTTATTATTTCCTAATTTCCATATGTCTTGTGTTGTTATTCTTGGGGGGGTGGGGGGGGGGTCATAAATCAAGTTCATATATCGGTGAGTATATTGTCAAAGCTAAAGCCATATAGAATTTCATATCGGTCAACCCTTCTTAAATAGGGGAGGGGGGGGGGAGTATATTGTCCAAGCTAAAGCCATATAGAATTTCCATTGTGTTCACTTCACTATTTTTCATTTAAAACTTCTTAAATCTTAATGAATATTACGTAAATTTACGAAATCTTACTGGACAGACATACTTACAAAGCTACGTTCATATATATTTAAGATTTTAGATTTGTTTTGTTATTTGTTCCTTCAGTATTGTATTTTTTTTTTAAGCGAAGCTATTTCATAATTAAGTTTTTGTTATAGACATTTTTCCGTGCATTTTAAATTTGTTTCACTTTTCCCATGATTACTAAAATAAAAGAACAATTTCAGTTGTCTATAATACGATAGGATAAATATCTATTCCAATATGGCTTCTAAATTACATATAAGGCACAAATTTTGACGTTGAATGTGTGAGTGTGCTTCTGTTTTGATCTAGCTGACCTTTACAGGGTAGCTTCTTATAGTTTAATTTGTATATCTATCTTTCTTTTTTGCTTTTAAAAATTTATGTATTTATTAACGTTAAGCTTCAGACAAAAGCCAACAAAAAAAACTTTTGCTAGAAATATGCAAAGGTTCCGTGATCATAAGAACAGGCTATTTTATTTGAGAAATCCAATATTTTTTAAAAACTCAAATTGCCCAATAAAATTAAACGGTCTAGCTAAGTTTTGGAAAGGGATAATTAGTGATTTACAACGATATCCTGGCCGTATGAAAATGTATAGCTATTTCAATATTTATCATATACCCATTTAACCCCTTCATTTCACAAGTTTAACCCCCAGTATGAAAATTAGGTAATTTAGCAATATTTGGCACCAATTTTAATATTTTGAAGCCTTAAATTAGTTTTTGAAACTAACAATATGACTGATTTATTTTACCAAAAAATCTAATTTTCTGATCTGTAAAATCTTTCACAATCCAAAGTAAAATATAATCATTAAAATTCACCAAAAAAGTTATTTTGGGATCTTATCATATTTTTAGCTCTGCAGTATGTTTCTACTGGTGTCATAGTATATTTTTGATAAACCTTTAAAAGATAGGTTAAACATACTTTAAATGTGCAGGTGTTGCATTATTTTTGTTGAATTTTGTGCTTTAAAGTTAAATTAATTAAATAACAAATATATGAAAATATGCCCGCACAATATTGTAAGCAGCATAAAAGGGCCTTTAAATAAACTGGAATGATTTAATGATGCACAGGGAAAGCTTCACTGTAGAAAAAAAACTGTAAAATATTTTTTTTTGTGCATTAAATTGCACTGTAAGATAATTTTTCATTATTGATTAATGACTATTCCAGATTATTTATATGCCTTATTTTTTCAGATAAAATACGTTCCACCATTTTGCCAAAGTTCATAGATTTTTTAAAATATTTTACGGTGAACTGTTAGATAGAGAGAGAGAGAGAGAGAGAGAGATGGAGAGAGAGACAGATAGATAGAAAGAGAGGTAATAAAATGTCGTGCCGGTAAAAAACATTTTACTTTTCGAACTTTGACTAATTTTCTTTTTTGCTTTTTTTATCATTAAAATGATAATCATGTTGTGTTACTTTTAAATGACATTTTAAAAAATACACAATGCTTTATCTATTTTGAATACAATTCCCTATAAATGCACTGCAATTGTTCGTATTTAATGCATTTATTATTCAGTTTTCATAATAATGATAAGCGCGGTATCGTTCTGTTTAGAAAATTTGAAAATTGTTTTTCATCTAATTAAATATATTTCATTTTTGTAGGCAATATTTTTAAAGATTTATCTTCAATTGTTAGTTATCTACCTATATATATAACGTTATTTGCAAATTCACAGCCACTTTAACTTCCATAATCCCCTTAATTTGTACAAAAAATGTCTTTTCCATCAAGAAAAAAATTTCTCCTTTAAAAGCTGTTTGTATTAAGCCCAAAATAAACTGTATATGACAAAATCTCAAATACAGTCATATATATAACCTTTTTTAACTGTAAAACCAATATATTGCAAATAAAATAAGTTAAAGGAAAAAATAAAGAAAAAATTTAATAAATTTTCTAAAAGATTCAAAATCTCACTTTTCTCTCTTGATATCTTTTCTTCTGGTCATCATCATGTGGATTCAAGAAACAACAGAATCCCTTAATAATTAAATATTTTTAGAATAAAACAAGGATGACAACATCCCTAAAAACGAAGCTCTGAAATGGGAGGACAAACAAACTTTTAATACTTGTAGAGTGACAGAACTGAATAATCAGAATATAAATGTATATAATTAAAACAAATTGTAAGTAAATTTGTTGAAAAACTGTGTAAGTACAGTTTATTGGTTCAGCTGATTGTGAGTCATTAGGAACACAGAGTTACATTTATGCATTAAGACCCTCAAAAAAGTATCTTTTAGGGTTTAGAGCTCTTATTTACTAATGTATCATCAAAAGTTTCATATTTACTTGTTCTCTGTACATTTCCACACAAGCATATATAAAAATTTTAATTTTACTTTCATTAACAACAGAGATTTT
This sequence comes from Acartia tonsa, assembly GCF_053477335.1. Lineage (NCBI taxonomy): Eukaryota > Metazoa > Arthropoda > Copepoda > Calanoida > Acartiidae > Acartia > Acartia tonsa. The sequence goes on from NC_137274.1 coordinate 25,318,043, forward strand.
TAGAGCTAAAGTTTTTAAAAATTTACTGAGAAAAATTTTTTTTTTTGTTTCTTATAGTTTTTGGATAGATATTATGTTGTTTATATCAAGTTATGATATATGCACATCTAAAATGTAAACATTTTTTACAACATGTAATGAATTTGATTGCCATGGGCCAAAACTAAAACTTGATCTGTTGATGGATTTTCATGGTTATTTTTTATGGATGCAAAATATATACCTATTGCAAGAAACAAGAAGTTTGGTGATTTTTTAAAAAATATAAAAAGCATTGAAAAATGTTGATATCTTTATTACATCTAGTTATGATATATGTACAGCTGAAGTGTAAACAACATTTACAACATGTAATAAATTTAGTAGATTATACAGGGTGCGGCACATAAATCCGGACTTTTTTTAAACGGCCATAGCATCAAAACTACTTGACCAATCAGGACGTTTGACCCCACTATAAAAAGCTTAGATAATGACCTTTTAGCACAAAAAAATCTTAGGACGAAGATGGACGTGTATTACGAGCTGGCCGCGCATATGTTCAACAAGGCAGATTCGAAATGCGCAGGTGGTTTAAACTTGATTCTCGACTAGGGCCCACTAAATCTGACCTCAGCCCATCTGTAGGTGAGATATGCATATGAAACTTGCTGGAGATACTGTTAGATACATAAGTAAGACACTAGAAAAGACTAAAGCTCGCTATCTAAAATGGCTTGGCCGTAGTACTCCAGCAAAGTGAAACGTGTCAGATTTTAAGATGTCAAAAACGTCAAAAATCGTGAAAAATTGTTCATTTTTATCGGTTTTTGATTTCAGGGACCCATATGGAACTTTAAAACTCATTTTAGACTATGAATTGCACTGACAACCCTAGCTGAATTGTCATTCCATTTCCAAAAAGGTAAAAAACGTCGTTATAGCTCAACTGTGGTCCAAATGAGAGCCTCCGTGTCTAAGGGTAGCTTGAAAGTTGTGTTAATTTGGACCCTGCAGTTACTCATGTTTCTAAGGAAATGTGGCCTCCCAGCATCCTGATCTTAATTCAATGGACTTTTGGGCCTAAAGCTACTTTGAAGCATGGACCAATATACGTGCCCATATCACAAAGATCTCCCTCATTGCCACTATCAAGGAGAACTTCGCCAGCTTTGACAAGTACATTTTGACCTGGGCATGCCGGCGGTTGAGGAGGCGGGTAGAGGCCGTGAATGAGACTGGCGGCCATTTTTTTGAATAATCTAATAGTCAAATACCTAATTTGCCTCTCAGTTTTTAAAATTCAATAAAATCTTTAAAATTGATGATTTTATGTTCATTTGTTTAAAAATTAGAAAAAGTCCGGATTTATGTGCCGGACCCTGTATATGTAAAACAATAATTGTTTCAAAAAATTTGAATTTTATTTCAATGAAATTTATACAAAACTTTAGAATTAACTTTCATACGTACAAAAGTTCAGCCAATTTTAAAAATACAAAATATTGGCAGCTAGCCAAAACAAGCACCATGTTTACAAAATGTTTTCAACTTAAAACCTTAATTTTTTATTACAATTTTGTATAAAGTTTCTGCAAGGAACAAAAATAAATGGATTTCTACCTTAATGTAAAGTGAACAAGGACTTAAGCTATTTTTGATGATACATTAGGAAATAAGGGCTGTAAACCCTAATATATACTTTTTTGAGGGTCTTGCTACATAAATACAATACATTTTTACATATTTACCTTGTACACCATCACTGGCTGATAAGCAAATGCCATCAGAAGCTTCTTGCCATTCCATGTTTTCTCCAACACAAGGTCCAGTATGAGTGATATGCTTGGTAGAAGTAGTATGATCACTAAAAATAGATACAAATCAAAAAATTGTCAAAAAAAGTTTTAACTTGGACAAATATACTTCATAAAAAAATATGCCAAATTTATCTAGTACCTGATGCAATAAATCCAATGGAATTCATCTGTTCTTGTCCAAACTTTGTATATCTGTATGTGTACTTGGCTACAGCTGTATGTCAAGTTAACAATCAAGATAATTAAGAAATCTTATTTTGTTGTGTCACTTTTGTTTAATCAACTTATTTGCTCCTGCATTACTCTATGGTTTTATTTATTGAGGGTTTTATCTATAAACATAATTTTATAATGTAAGTATAAATTGACTATAGTCAGTATCAAAATAAATGTTATATAAGATTCTGGATATTTTTAGGGTATCTAATATGACATTTACTTCCACATTGAATGGAAGCCTCTAGTTTCTAGAGGTGATCAAAAAAAATTTGGTGAAATTTGTAAAAGAACCAAGGAAATCTTCAGCCCCCCAAAAAAATAAGGGGGATTTTTTGGATTTTGGGGGGTTGGGGGTGTCTCATTCCCCAATAAAATAGCCTAAAACCACCACAGGATCAGTAGGTATATTCCCTGAAGAGAAGAATCTAATTGGTTCAGTTGTTACTGAGATCTTAAGGGACAGACAGACAGACAGACAGACAGACAGACAGACAGATAGACAGATGGATAGACAAACGGACAGATGGACAGACAGACGGACAGACAGACGGACAGACAGACGGACAGACAGACGGACAGACAGACGGACAGACAGACGGACAGACAGAAAGACGGACAGACAGACGGAAAGACAGACGGACAGACAGACGGACAGACAGACAGACAAACAGACGGACAGACAGACGGACAGACAGACGGACAGACAGACGGACAGACAGACGGACAGACAGACGGACAGACAGACGGACAGACAGACGGACAGACAGACGGACAGACAGACGGACAGACAGACGGACGGACAGACAGACAGACAGACAGACGGACAGACAGACGAACAGAAAGATGGACAAACAGACGGACAGACATACAGACAGACGAACAGACAGACGGACAGACAGCTGGACAGACAGACGGACAGACAGATGGACAGACATACAACAGACAGACAGATGGACGGACAGACATCATTCTATTTTGTATTATAGCTTGTATTATAGATATGAAAATTATTGTTGATTCAAGATTGATTTAGAACTGCAAATAATTGAGGTAGGTTTTAAAAAGGTCCTTGTCAAAAAAAATATATATAAAAACCCTGTAGGATATTGTAATTTTTGTACCATAACTAAAAATATAATTTGGTTTTAGTAAGCTTGCTTCTTTAAAAGGTGGCTGAGTTGTAAACAAGGGGTTTGATGTTCTTTTTTAAGTCTTATAAAATATAAATTAAAGAAAAGAAATAAGAAAATTGATTAATCAGAAAATTTTAAGAAAAATTGATTGTTTCCTGTTTGCTGAGTATACACTTCATATTCATTCTAAAACATACAAAATGAGAAAAAAAATCAAGAATTGAAAGTACCAAAAAAATAAAAACAAATTTACTTATTTTAAATCCTTACCCAGTTAAAATCTGAGTTTGACCAGTACTGGATGAGAACTTTTAAGTCATTGATGATATCCCAGGCTGGCAAACACACATCAAGCATCAAGAACAACAAATTAGCCATTGTCAAAACTTGTCTTGTCTTCATCAAACTAGAAATAAATTCCAAATTGGAGTAGGCCTCCATTCTTAATTTAAGTATTAAAAAGAAAAATTATATAAAAAAATTTGGATAGGCCATACCCAAGGGCCTAAATAATTATAAACCTTCCCTTCCCAAAATTTCAGTTGTAGAAAAAAATTTTTTTTGTGAAAAGCAAAATTGTGAAATGATACATATGACATAAAATTGATAATATAATACTCCAAGTAAATTAGACATTAGACATTATTTACCTAGTGCAATTTACCAAACATCCTTTTTCCATAACATTTTCCTGATCCTAAAATATAAATTAATTAGGCAGAGAATGATCTGTTAAAGACATTTTCTTTGGTTAAATCAACCTAACAAATGCATTTATATAGGGGAATATTCTCATTATATATTATTTCTGTTTTATTTTAAAGGAATAAAAGTTGATCTAACCTCATTGGTGTTCACTATCTCAGACTGACATGGAGATTTGTTTCTTTCCTTTATAATGAAAATTATTCAATGTTAATAGCCCTTTGATATTTTGCTGTTGAATAACTATGTTTTTTTTTATCAATGATTAAAGCTTGCCTAAAATCAAGTCAATGTTATATTCTAAAAAAGATTTGTTTTCCACTATAAGTTTTATATTATTTCAAGTGTATTACTGTCAATAAGCACATTATAATAGATCATGCATGAAAAGTATTTTAACAATACCTCAGTAAAAATAACTTGTTTAACTGCAGTATTGATAACAAAATCCATGTCTTCAGAATGAGAATTTTCATCAACCTTTAAAGTAATTTTATTGTTATTTATATATTCCTTTGGTTGCAATATATATAATTAATTATATAATAAAACAAAATTTAGCATAAATGAATATTTAAATCCCAAGGTAATAAATGATCAAGCAATAACTCATCATTTAATAACAGAAAATTTGGCATTATGCATTATTTATTTCAGACATAAAAATATTTGTATTTCAGTAACAGCATGACCTATATTTATAATTTATTCAAATTAAATTCATGTGTTTTAGTTTTCTTCCTAAAGATACTAACCTCTTCATTGATGTTTTCTATCTCAAACTCACAATTAGGATTGTTTTGTTCCTATATATCAAATTTATTTAATTTGTAATATCCCCTTGATATTTTAATTTTGAATAACTACTTTATATCAACAAAATATAAACTTCTGTGGCTAATTCTTCAATATTCTGATAATAGAAGAATAAGTAAGAAGAGGAAAGTTGTTGCATAAGGGATAAAATAACTAACATTTACAAGGATTTCATTAATAATTGTTATTATCCTGTTTTATGTCTGATCCCAGACATGTGTGCTAAACTAAGTAAATTATTTTTTTTTCTGTGATAATTATTCATTTCTAAAAGATACAATTGGCTTCAAAGCAAATAATGGATTTTAACATTACCTTAAAGAAAATAACTTGTTCAGCTGCAATATTGATAACAACATTACCAGCCATGTCTTCAGTAAGAGAATTTTCACAACTCTTAAAAGTTTTTTTTATTTTTAAAATTTATTTATATTTTTTGTTTATATCTTTGTAAAAGATTTTTCCTATTAAACAAAGAAGTTTATGAATTGATTCTATTTTACCATGCTTTTTTAGAATATAAGAGCTTTCAATTTTAAAAAAATTTCATAAATAAAAGATAAGCCCTCAAAAATATAGTTTTTGAGGTATTCCTTATTCAACTAAATATCTGGAATGGTCACTGTTTTAATTTTTAACATTGAAATATATTCTTAAAGAATAAAACTAACTTAAAAAGAGAATCATAAAGAATTATGAAAATATAGATATTGACATTGAAACATATTTACTGTAATTGATGTTTTGTCTTTAATATCAAAATTCTCCACTTTGTCAGACATGCTAACAGGATTTATTTTCTCCTTGACAATAAAAAATATTTTATTTATACAATACAAATTTCAACGTTCATTTAACAGTAAAACAACTTTGAATGTTACAATTGCAAATAAAATTTAAAGAGGCCTTTAAAACTCATTTTATAAATAAGAAAAATTGTAATCCTCAACTGAGTATACCTCACATAATTCTTCTACGATTAACAACTCATTAACATTATTCAATGCAACCTCCTCATTCTGAGGAGCAGACTTCTCAGACTTGCAATCAGGATTTTGTATCTCCTTTAAACATATAACAATTGATTCTATGAGATCTTAAACTGTTTTTAACCTATGTTTGAAAGGTATATCAAAAATGTACTCTAACACCTGTAAAATCATACTGCAGAGCTAAAAATGCAAATAGGTCCCCAAAAACTTTTTCGGGGGGATTTTAAAGTTGTTTTTTACTATATATTAAAAATGTTTTTGCAGATAATTAGGGTTATTTTTTTAAAATATAAAACAATTAATATGTTAACTTTAAAGTAAAACTGTCTTTGGAGCAACACTTCATAGTGTTTTTAAATATCAAAACTAAAATTGTAAACGTTTTAACCCTTTGATGATGGTAATGAATTTGAAAAAATCTTTTTGAAAACTATTATTCAAATTAGTTATTGAATATTTATTTCTTTCTTTTAGATAGAGATGATGGGGAAGAAAAATTGGTTTATTGAGAAAGAGAAATGAAAGTTAAATGATGAAACTTAGAAAAATCTAAAAAAAGATATGGCATTAATATAAAAGTAAGTGAGAGAGATATAAACTAGAGATATTGAATTAAAACAAGGATGACAACATCTATAAGTAGTAGGGTAGGTCGATTTTGCATATTTTTATATGAGACCAAAAAAGGATATGCACATGATTTTTATAATAATTTACTACACCACTGAATTATTTAAAGTTTATCTTAAACCGTTGGCTACCATACATACAATTGCATATAAATAAAAGTAAATAAAATTATTAAATCAGAACTATGGCTTCATGGTGCTTCCTGAAAGGGCCTTGGTGAGTAGAATCAGGAACTTTTGTACATTTCAAAATATTTTGTTCCTAGCCTAGAAAAACCTAAAAATCAACATTTAATTTTTTTAGAATTGTCCAGCCTTTAGAGGTTTTTTAGTCATTTCTAAGGCTAGAAGCGAGATTCTTTATAAACGTTTGGTTGGACAATTTTAATTGCAGAAAGGCTTTGCTTCAAAGTAGCAAGTTATAGAGATGCTACACTATTTAGAACAAAACACAAGTGGTTTGAATATCTAATGTCTTTATTTATCAAAAGTAAGCACAATAATAGGGAATTAACACAATTTATGGTTGACCTCACTTAGGGGTGGGGCTAAAGTCCCCCTTAGCCCATCCATTCACACTAAACACTGCGGGTTCCTTTTCGTGTATAGCCTAAATCTAAATCTAGCCTAAATCTTGCCTGGCCAATATATTTGACCATTTTCCCTAAACTGATATATAAATTTAATTTTTATTACCTAAAAAACTAAATAAGAACATTTATATTATTAAGTATGGTTTAAAAGTAAAGCTTTTCTATAATTAGGGTCGGTCTGTCCGTAATGGTTAGCAACTTTCTTTAATTTAGGCATGCTAGAATTATCCTATCAATTTCGAACTTTGCATGGTAATTCCTACAACAATAAGGTACAATTTTTTTGCAGTTCTATAATCCATACCAGAAAGTCCATATATCCATTTAAAATATGATGATTTTTTAATATTTTGTTGACATTTTTTTGTATTATATGATTATCCTTTTTATCTTATTTTTGGAACAATGATTCTTAGGACAACATGGTAAAGTGAGGAACTCTAAAATAAAATCTTAAAAATTAAAGTACAATTTATGTACAATTTTTTGAGATTTAAGACACTCAACATGAGTTATTTTTTGTTTGTCCTTCATTCTAATTTTAGAGTTTTGCTTTTATGGAGGTTGTCATCCTTGTTTTGATATAAAGTAAAAACAAAGAATAAGATATAAAAATTCAAATAACTATAACCTAATAACCATAAAAGATATTAAGATAGAAAAGGATTTTCCTTTTATGATAAGAAAAATAAAAGTAAGTTGTTTTTTAATATCTTAGTTTATTCTAGTTTTATTTAGTGGCTACAGCCCTAGAAGCCTCTAGGGACACTTTAGGTGGTAGTGAATTATACATTTGAATTTGAATTTGACCTCCCTAGTTTTAGTGCCAAAATGAAAAAGTACAATCACTCCTCATTTATTTATTTTTTTATTTATAGCTTCCACCAATAAATACTAAACCTTCTCCCAATTTATGAGAAGCTACCATGCAAAGGAGAAATTTATCAGTTTAGAGGTTAGCGAGATCCTTTGGCATTTACACAAACACAAACATCCTGTTATTATAATTGTAAACATAAAGTTAGTATAACTCAAATAAACACAATTTATTTTATATTATATATTAAAGACAAAATTTGTAAACTTACCTCTTCAGTAATGTTTTCTATCTCAGTCTCACAAGGAGGATTCTTTAATTCCTTTATATAAAATATTATTTTTTAATTTTAATAAGCAATTGATTTTTTATTGTTGAGTGACTACTTTAACCTTTGTTCAAACCCTTTAAATTCAGACCCCTTTTTGCACCTTAATTGGTCAGGGGGGGGGGGGACGTCTCAGCTCCCATAATAGCTAGATAAAGGGCTAAAAATTTGTGAATATTAATTATAGAAAAATTTGTTTTAATCATAAATATTTTTAATGATGAAGGGGGTTAAGGGGGTGATGGGGGAGATGGGAATGAAAAGTAAATGACTATTTTTAGGATATACTTTTCTTAATGTCTTACCCAAGTTTTGGGCAGTGTAAACATAAATATTCATCTGGGCATTAAAATTTGAATAAATTCATAAAACCGAATTCAACCATTATCCTAATCTGTTTTGCCCTGGTATTTTACCATCACCTCCCCAATTCTCCTTTGATTTTAAGTGATCATCTAGAGAATCCAGAGCATCATCCAAGTGTAATGGGAAATTAGGTTAAGTAACATCCATCAGACAACCAACCCTTTGATTGCATGACTTTTGTCTGAGAAGTCCTAACTGTGCATGGTAATGAGTTGTGCCTATTTATGGGCCAAGGCATTCCCCCTACTCTTACTTTTTATGTCCCGCACCAGACATAGCAGCAGTAGTAACCATTTTAACGACTTTAGTTTTGACACGGTGTCACCTCCCTGGCAACAAGCGGATGCAGATGTGATTGAGCCATGATCCCGGGTATGCTCTGGTAACCATGAATAACGTTTTTTCTACTTTGCTTAAAATATACTAAACTAAGGTACCCTGTGTTCCTTTAAACTTATAAGTGTGAATCACAAACGAAGATAAGTGTCCCTAATGGTATTTTCTTATGTCAGGCTTATGTAAGCTTTTAGTTAAGTATCCCTTTGGAGTTTCTTAGTTATTGATAAGTATTCCTAAATGTAGTAATGTTAAGTAAGACTTAGGGAAGCTTTAAGGTACCTTATGAAGTTAACTAGGCGTTCCTATTTTGTTCTTAGTTACATTAAGTTATGTCAAGAATAAGCAAGTTTGATACACGAGTACTATGTCTTAAAACAGCCAATTGTTTTTCTAACTAAAATTTTTTAGAAATATTTCTATCCATTTTAAGTTTTTGAGCACGGTTCCTTGTAAATTCTGCAACATACAACCTATCTATGTTATACATAATAGCAATTAACCATCTAAGGCCTCTTAAAAGATATTTTTGATTTTTCTAATTATAAAGAATGGTTACTTAAAAATATTTTTTTATAGGGTGATTTTTTTAATAGAATATATGGTAAATTAACCTCCCCCATTATATATAAAAACACAAATCATATTCAAATATTGGAAATGGGCAGGTGTCCTAAAGATTTGCAGATTATTTTTTTTCGTTAAAATGAATGAACAACAAAATAGATGTAGATAGCCTGATATCTAGTTGCCGAAAGTGTACGCAGTTTCCTGGGTGTTTCCTCATCCTAGCTCAATATTTACTACTAGCTAAAAAAGCTTCAAACTTCAAAAAAAAAAAATCAAAATTTAAAAAATTCAAATTTATAATGTATATTGTATAAATCGTTTACACATTCAAATTTTGATTTTTTTAAGGGAAGTTTGAAGATTTGTAGCTAGTAGTAAATATTGAGCGAGGATGAGGAAACACCCAGGAAACTGCGTACACTTTCGGCAACTAGATATCAGGCTATCTAGATGTAACCATTTCATTCTACATTTAAAGAGTCATTATTCAAAATTTATTACAATGAGTACACTTTTAGTTATTTATAATGTTTCTTTTTTTCTATTTATGTAGACGAAAAAAACTTTACTCTAATTAAGACTTATCTTTCATATTTTTTTATTTTAATTCTTAATTATTTAATTAGGGTTACATAAAATTACTTAGGTATACTTAACATATTAAAGGTATCTTATCTAGTTAAGTCAGGTAGAAAGCAAGTACAAATTCTCATTCAATCCAGGGAGGGAGGGGTCATTGGGCTTTCTAAAATATTACATTAGTCCCCAAATTTGTATTATAACGTTTTCTTATTCAATAGCTTAATAACTTTTGGGACTTTTTTCGAAATTTAATTGGTATGTTCATTAATCTTAATATCCAGCCGTTTCAGCCACTAATTGTACAGGACAAGGACGTCCAATCTTTTTTATATGGGAGGGGGGGGGGGAGATCAAAATTAAACAATTTTGCCTAGGCATCCCAAAATTCAATTTGGGCGGGGTATCAATTTATCTACTATTGTCTTATCCCTTTAGATCCCTGATTTAATCTACATTTAACTGATTGATAGCCTGATATCTAGTTGCCGAAAGTGTACGCAGTTTCCTGAGTGTTTCCTCATCCTAGCTCAATATTTACTACTAGCTACAAATCTCCAAACTTCCCTTAAAAAAATCAAAATTTGAATGTATAAACGATTTATACATTATACATTTGAATTTTTTAAATTTTGATTTTTTTTTGAAGTTTCAAGCATTTTTAGCTAGTAGTAAATATTGAGCTAGGATGAGGAAACACTCAGGAAACTGCGTACACTTTCGGCAACTAGATATCAGGCTATCAACTGATTGATATATTCATTTGTGTTCCTTCATATTCGCTAAAATTCTTATACTAAAGTAACATGATGTTTGTTTGTCTGTGTGTCTGTACCAAAGGATCTCGCTAAACGCTGAACCGATCAGGTACTCCTTAACAGGGTAGATTCTCATGGTTTCTGGGGAGGTTTATAACTATTTTGGGGGAGGGTACAACCACCCTCCCAAGAGAAATGACAAAAAAATCGAAATATTTAAAATATATGGGAGACTTCAACGTAACATAAAGAGAATTATCGTAAAAAAAAGAAGTAATGTAGAGACTTTAACAAATAAAAACATCTAAAGTGCCACTAAAGGCCTATAGGGGCGTAGCCGCTATTTTAGAAATAAAGTAAAAGTTAAGGTAAATACAATGGTCATAAAAAAAGAGATATAATTAAGGATGTTTAAAATATCTTGCTAGCTTCTGGAATGAATAGGTTTCTTTTCATGGAAGCTTCTTATATGCCATTAGTTATATTTTTAAAAAAAGGAAACTTATTCTTGCTTTAAAAAACTTTTAAAGATACTAAAAACTGTTTTCATGCGCAGTTCTTAGTCCAGTCCTACACACACAGACATACACCCTATCTTTTGGCTACCCCTCTAAAGATATTAGATTTATTTGAATTGCTTCAAAACATTTTAATTTTTAAAAGCGAGGCTTTTCTATAATTAGGGTTGGTCCGTCCAAGAAAGATAGCTTTTATTCGTTAATTTATGCATGTTAGAATTGTCCTATTGATTTCAAACTTTGCAGATGATTCCTGTAGTAGTTAGGTACGATTTAGAAAGCATAGCAACTCTATAATCATGAACAGAATGTCCATACGTCCATTTTAAACATGTTGATTTTTCTACTTTTTAAACAACAATTTTTTATGTGATCTAATTATCCCTTTGATCTGCTTTTTGGTATATTGATTACATTATTCTATATCAAGCAGTTTTTCAACAAATTTACTTACAATTTTGCTTCGACTCTCATACATTTATATTCTGATTATTCAATTCTGACACTATACAAGTGTTAATGTTCGTGATTTTTAAAAATTAATTTCGTTATTGGTATAAGCTGGTAATAAATAGCCCATTGGTTCCTTTTTCTCTATTAAAATAAAACATGTGATGTTTTATTAGCAATTTTCTTAACACAGTAAAAAATGTTTTCAGTGTTCTCTTTTCCCTAAATCAACACTTCATAAGACAGGCAAAGCATTGCCGTAAAAAAATATAATCAAAAATAAGTCATTTAAAGCTGTCATTCAAGTTTTGAAGAAACAAAGGAACACCAATAAAGAAATTATCAAGTAAGAATTATTAAAAGGTATAATCTAGATACATACTCCAAAATTCAGCCAATAGGAATACAGGGGAGGATCAATCTACCATATATTGGTTAAAAAGTAAACAAAATTTGGTTAGAAAGAGCAATTATCCTTTCATATCATTCGCAAAATGAATCATCTATAAATAGTCTTTCATAGGATAAGCCTTTGCTTTCGTTAATCATATGGTTAAAAAAATTCTTCCCTCGCATGATGTAAAGCATATGACATAACATATATAAGAAGTCATATTTAAATAGTTAACTTTCTTGGGATAAAGTTACCTCTTTGGGTGGATAAAGGTTGCTTTCAAATTTATGTAAGCTTTTTTAGTACAACTTTAAGGTAGGCTTACATTAAAGTTAGCGATGCCTAAGGGTTCAAAAGAAAGCAGGTAGAGGTGGAAACGGCTTTGACATCCAATGAATAGATATATAAGATCTAGATGGTCTATCTGGAACCAAATTCTGTCATACATATAGAGGTGTAAGACGAACCTTTTTGTTTATTTATAACTGTATAAGTTTCATTTTTATAATTTCAGCAACAAAATGTTTAGATGATATAAAATTCTGAAATGCTTTTGATTAATTAGACGTATTTGTTTAAATTCAATAATTTGGTCAACAAAATTTTTAGATGATATATTTTTTTCTTGATTCTTTAGCTTTAACCCATTCGTGACAATTCGTGCAATAATGCACGATTTAAAAAAACCTAAAAAACACATGAAATTTGAAGGTTTAGGTCTTTTTCGGCTTAATGAATATTATAGAGTCAGGATATGGGCAAAACATTCTATTATATAAGTTTGGTATTGGTCAACCATAAATTAGTACAAAACCATTTGTTATGGCTTCACCATCAAATTCGAAAAAAATATTTTTAAGAAGGTAAAAAATACTCATTTGATTTAAATATTTTTAAAAAGGTATACTTATCATCTAGTATTTTTTATATATTTTACAACAAAAAAAGAATTTTAGACATAGGTGTTTTTTTAATGCGCTTTTTTTCACATTTAATTGTCGTACAATAATGAACGATTCGGAACGTGCACTATTGAACGATCTATAAATTCGTGTAATATAGATCAATTGGGATCGTACACTATAGAACGATAATTTTTAAATACATTTAATGTTCCAAAAAATCAACTTTTAGCAATGTTTCATAGATGAAAATCTTCCCAGGACCTATGAGAAGCTTCACTGTAAAGGATAACCGAACAGATTCAGCAGTTAGCGAGATCCTTTGGTATACACAGACAGACAGACTATAGATATTCTGTTAATTTTCGTATTGACATTATCTATCTATCTATGTTTAAAAACACTTGCTATACCTTAACAACAACTATATGTCTCTATGTCATTTTCTTTCTCTAAAGTTTTCTCTGCTATCGGCTGGGCCATTGTTATCTAATGGAGGGAGAAGTAAAATAGCCTAAAACTAACCAAAGACTTACATATATATGACATATGGTATAGCCTTAAACAATCCCGTGAAGCTTCCTAAAATGGAGAACTCAATCGGTTCAGTGGTTGGCAAGATATTGACAGACAAACATAAAAAAACTAAAAGCTTTCTATAATAGGATGGATAGATCAAAATCTATAGAAGTAAATTTTTTCTTTAAATATATCAATATGTAATGGATATCTGTATGTCTATCTATCTTTCCATGTGTTTTCTAAAATTCATTTCTATCAAAAAGCATTTAAATCTATCTATATCCATATAATTTTTTCATATATGCAATAAGTATTCTTAAATAAATACACCTCTAAATAGCCTAAAACCGACTGACAAAGTAAAACTCGATGCTTATTGCTTTTAGAAATCTTCATATTTAAGATTTTTCTTCTATCAGAATAAGCTGACGTATAATACAAAAAACTTTTTGAACATAGCCACATTTAGAACTTTAAAGTAGCTTCGCTACTAAATTTAATTGATACAAATTTTTAGCCCTCTCACAGCAAATAAACAAGGATAAACATATTTAAAAGTAGCGCCGCAATAATAGGGTGATAAGTTTTTTGGAGGGTAAAAGGGTTGTATTAAAATTATACAATTATTAAAGACATTTTTAATTGTTAAGTTTATGAAAGTTGAGTTTTTTAAGTCTAGTTCCCTTATAGAAATATCCTACAAATAATCTACTTCTTTCTTTACATCAAAATTCTAAAGTAGAAAGTATTGTTTCACGTCTTTCGAATGTGATAGGTACTCTCAACGCTAAAGTTTCTAAAATATACAAATAACTATTTGTCATTATTATTCTAAAGGAAAATAAATAATGAAAACAACAACCACACCACAATCCCCTCTTGCTACGCATATTCAAAATCTTCAACAGTTGAATCCAACAGGGAGTTGAATCCATTTTTATAGAAGCAGAAATATAATCTATGATTACGGTTTTGACCCTCTAAAAAACGTAATCTACCAATCCCCTTTCCCCTCTCTTGGTGATGATATCATCAACGCCGATACGATTTTTAAAATGTACCATTCCACTTTAAATAGAGGCGAAACTGGAATGGTACATTTATGTTTACATATCAGCATATTCATAAACATTGATTTCCTTATTTAAATCGACATAATAGTAATGGTATATTCTATTTATTATTTTTATTTTACATAAAAATTTTTTTATAAACGCGCGGCTAGAGCTAACTACACATGTAAGAACACACTTCTTTGTAGAAAATATATTTCGCTTTATTCAAGCCTTTTCAATTCTAATTGTTTGAGAGTTTATGTACAACTGAAAAAATTTTTAATTATAAATAGTATTTTAAACATTCCTACAATTAACATAATTTGAAAATAGTTAGTATGATTTCAATTATGTCGATGTTAAAAGTGTAAACCACCATTCCAGTTTTGCCTCTCTTGAAAGTGGAATGGGACATTTCAAAAATCGTACCGGCATTGATGATAGCATCACCAAGAGAGGCAAAATTGGATTGGTAGATTACAAAATTCATATCGGCGTTGATGATATCATCACCAAGAGAGGGGAAAGTTGAATGGTAGATTACGTTTTTAGAGGGTCAAAACCGTAATCATAGATTATATTTCTGCTTCTATAAAAATGGATTCAACTCCCTAACTGTTCAACCCTTTATTTCAGCTGATTTTTTGGTTTGTTTTGTATTGGTTAGACCACTATTAAAAATGTAGCGCAAGTGTAAATATGTTTAAAATGTCAAAAAATTTGTATAGGTATGTGTTTTTACTATTATAAATTATAAAGATTTAATTTTAATCAGCAGTTTTACCTACCCAACATTTTATAATGATGTGATGCATCTCTACGATTCATTAAATCAAAGAAAAAAAGAAATATTAATATCTGATTCAGATTTTTCAAAAATATACTTTTTTCCTTTACAGGACGATTGAGAATGAAAACTTTTGTTTTTGATATATATATTTGGCCTGTACAAAGATGTTAGTTTGATAAGGTAGTCTTGGGTTAAGATGGATTAATAGATTTTAAAACTATTCTAAAGGAATAATGCATTGGGACGATACATTGATATACAATTATATCTCCAATGATGATAAACAGTATTACTGATTCGGTAATTTAAAAATAATGGTTTAAAAGTTTAGACACAACTCTTTTGGAAACAACAAACCAAAATGCAATAAAAATACCCACAGGTATACACTTTTGGGTACCAGTGTAATTTACAGCCCATGTCCCCTCCCTCCCTGTTAGTTATAGAGTCGCTGCGCATATAGAGAATGTCCAAAATTCATGGCGAATTTAACCAATTTTTACGTACCCTAAAAATATTTAATATCCTTTTGGGGGCATATTAAGCCCTCCCCCCCCACCAATCTGTAAAGGTTAAGCTTTAAAATTTTGCTATAATTAGGGTTGGTCTGTCCGTCCGTCTGGGACAGTTAACTCTTTTCTTTAATTTAAACAGGTTAGAATTGAATACTGATTCCTATTACCACAAGGAATAATGTTATTAGCAAAGCATCTCTATATTCAAGTCCTGAAAATGTAAGTATGTCCTTATACAGTATCCTGTATTTAAGAAGTTTGAACAAATTTGCTTCCAATTTTGTTTAGACTTATATATTAATTTTCTGCTTATTCAGTTCTGACACTCTACAAGTGTTAATTTTTGTTTGCCTTACTATTTCAAGGTTTCGCTTTTATGGATGATGTTATCCTTAAATGAAAATTGATTAGAAATGAAGCAGCTTATTTTTTGTTCTACTTTATACATAACCCCCCCTCCCCCCCCCCCCCCAATGTGTGATCAAGATGCCTCTGGAGATATATATAAGCCAACTTATCTTAGCATAATATTCCCCTTCCACCACCTCCCCCATCCCCTCAATAATTATGGTTTATTTGTGCAATTGTGTTTCAATTTTTAGTGTCGTGCAGTAGTGTTCGATCCGAATCGTGCAGTACTGAACGAAAAAAAAAACTTTTTTGTCTTACATATTATCAAAAAACTTATTTCGAGACTTGTTTAAGTTTGATAAAAACTAAGAAACCCTGAAAATTTCACAAAAATCGGATCACGGGAAGTAGAATTGTCACTAATGGGTTAAATACTCTAGGAAGTAGTCCTATAGCCAAAAACCTGCTAAAAAGCAGTCCAATTACCATGGATGTTTCCCTTAGAGCAATGGGAAATTAACCCTTACAGATCGGGGGGGGGCTTAATTAGCCCCCCCCCCCTCTTGTTTTTTCAATGTCACTTGCCTTCATTACATCATGACTTTTAAAGTTTAGTAATTATACATCGGCTAGAGTTGATTAGATAAGGCTATCTAGTCTGTGTCAGTCGTGGTGTCCGGTCAAATTTGGTTAGGTGCCATCAAAATTAGATAAAATTCTAAACAAATCTTAATTTCTACATTATGACTTTAGTGTAAAAGGTAGAGACCTAAATTTTTTTTTGGTGAATACTTAGATATCAATGAACATCTGAGAAAAGTGGTGTAATGACCGTTTTAACATTTTATCGCTCTGTGACGGATTTTATGACTGATTTTTTTTTCTGACTTATTATGGACATGTATCATAAATATCAATCCTTGAGCAATAATAAACTTCCTTGAATAGTAAGGTCATGATAGTTTGACCACTTCTTGGCCGTTTTTTGACCAATTTTCTATTTCCTACCTATAATTTTGTCTTTTATTGTGATAGAAACAGATAAAAATATTTATTGGCACCGCCAACTCCCATTTTAACGCCGTAACTGCCAAAAATTGCGGTTTCCGTTATTTGCTGTTTTTTAGACAATGGTCATAAAAAGTATTTTTTTGATATAAAAAAAAATTTCCACCTAAAATTTGGTGATCCTAGCTTAAAATTTGGCAGCCTTACAGCTGTTTTAATATTTAGCAGCTGTCCGCTTTAAAGTGGCTAAGAAGCGGTCTGATGGCTATGACTAGAAAAAGTAATTTTCTCTAAAATGCACATGAACCACCAGAAAAGAAATTTATGTGTAACAGGAGCCAAGATAGAGAGGAGGGCTACATTAGCCCCCCCAATCTATTAAGTTGGGAATTAGGGCCTGATCTGTAAGGGTTAAATTTTGATATCATTATATACAAAAAATTTTAAAATCGGACCAAAAATACCAAAGATATGAGGGAAATTGTGAAAAATTTTAAAACCTGCTAAAAAGCAGTCCAATTGCATTGGCTGTTTAATAGATAATTATTCTTCTTAATATGAGAGTGTTGACAAAAAGTTACTGCTGTATATCTTGAATAGGAGCTGAGATAATCATATTCTCTACATTTTTGTCTTTGAAGGACAAACTGACAGATTGACAAACATTTGGATCTATAGAGTAGCTTCACTACTAAAAATTATTTACCCCTTTATCAAATGTTGGTAAAGATTTTATTGTGAGGGTAATAAAAAACAATTTTTTTTTCAAGCATTTTTAGGAAGATAAACACCCATCCCTCCCCCCCCCCCTTCCCCACATATTTTGACGTCCTTACTTTTGTACAAAAATCTGCACGATTTCTAACCAATAATATGGCCTAATTATTGCTACATTGTTTTCCTATTGGCTGCTTTAGAAAATGTGTATCTAAATGTCCTATATCTATTCAATTAAGGCAGGTTCCTAAAATCTAAAATTTTAAAAATAACAATACTAATAAGATGAGGAACATAAATGTAATTACATAACAAATTTAATTGAGAGAATGCAACTTTGTTCTCACGGTTGGTTTTTTATTAAATGAATAAGTTAGGGTACAATGTTTGGCACTTTCGATATAAGTAAATGATAATAAAAAATCCATAGAATGGGATAATAACTTCAGAAAAATCGAAGAAAATAGTTTTCATACTTAATTAACGTTTTTAAGTTTTTCTTCAAAAAGTTTAGATAAGATGCCTTTAAAAGTCGTCTATGATTTTGTCAGGGATAAAAATGTAACTTTAAAATAAGAATTACAACATATTTTTTCAATTAGTACAAAGTAAAATTTTGAACATTTTATTGATCAGTATATTTTTTAAAATGTGAAGTAGAAACCTGAATATTGTATTATGAAAATTGTGTTATGATTTGATTGTCTGCTAGATTACAAGAAAAAAGATACTGACAGTACTTGTTGGTTCTTTAAAAAAAATTAGGTAGATTACTTTCAAAACCCCTCTTTTTGCAACGTTATTTCAATAGAACAGAGCCGTAGTCTTAGTGTACTCAATATCTAGACAGCCAACCATTGTTTTAGAATTGTTCAATTTTTTTAACTTCTGATAAAAACAGAATTAATGGTATTTTTGTAAATATTATACCTCCAAGAAATGGCTATACTTCCCAATCATATGTTGTGTGGTATTTAAGAGGAATTATTTTGATATAATGTCATTAAAATATTCGTTGAAAAAAGTGCTATTCTAGCTTATACTTTACATTTTAATGTGTATGATAATTCAAATAAAAGATAATGAAGATTTTTATTATATTTAATTGTTATAATTATAAAGAAAAACCTGGAAACAGTAAAAAACTGACTTTATTTTATTGACGTAGGGAAAATTTTGTCAAATATTTGAATAAAAAACAATATAAAACAAAATAAATTATTTTTAATATAGTCACAAAAAGGCTTAATGAGTTTAGGAAATATTTCATTCACTAATCATGTCATTTAAACTCTATTACACAGAATACAGTGTAAAAAGATGTTCTCGTTTTAATTTTAAGTAATTTCAAATGCATTTTAATACCTTTTAATGATTTATTTTTTGAAACATCTATTTATAAAATGTTATTGATTTTTGAAGTTATATGTTAAAATGTTTTTAAATTTTGTTAACATTTTGTTTTAAATGTAGAAAATTGGTAATTCTAAACATTCAAAAAATGATTTTATTAAATTTTCATCACTTAAATTGCATGTTTGATGAAATTTTCAACTGATAATTCAAGAAAAATCGTTTAAGTTTTATTATATTTTACTTTGAAATGTTAAAAAAATATAATTATTGTCAAAAATGTGGAAGTTATACTTTCCTCAAAAAAAGACCTAAAACATGAAAATTAGCACGTGTAATGAGATTTTTTTTCTTTCAGGTTTAATTTTAAGTAATTATTGATATTTTTTGTAAAAAGGATTTTATATAAAAAGTTTTAAAACTCGAGTTATGTAGTGGTTCTAAAAAAGGTTGCGAAATTATGCAATTTTCTTGCAAAAAATTTTTTCTAGGATTTTAAAAATAGCAAAGGGTGTTTTAGATGTAATTACAGATACAATTGCTAAGTCATTTTGGCCAAACACTAAAATAAAGTTTTTACATCTGAGGGTCCAACCGTTTACTCTTTTTATAAGCGAAGCTTTTCTATAACAAGGGTAGGTCCGTCCATCTGTATCTGATAGCTCATATTATTAATTTTGGCATATAAGAATTATCCTATCAATTTCAAATAATGTTTTCTGTAATAGTTAGATAAGATTCAGCAACTCTATAATCGTTATCCGAATGCCCACATGTTCATTTTAAACATACTGATTTTTAAAACTTTTTTTATAAAAACTTTAATTATTTAGTTATCCTATTCATCTTGATCTTATATTTGAAATAATGATTCCTAAAAAGTGTGTGTATGTCATTATCCTGCATTTAATCATTTTTACATTATAATTGTTTACAAATTTAGAGCTTCGCTTTTATTGATGTTGTCATTCTTGTTTAGCAACTCTCAAATAAGAAAGGAAAAATGCAAAGAGTACATCCAATAGACAATGCAAATAGATTGTTAATTTTTTTTTCTGTTGTAGTAAAGTTAAGTTTAATCTACAATATGTTTTGTTAAAAAAAATGTATTAAATTGTCTAGCTAAGAAAGAATTTTATTCATTATTATTTAAATAAAATAAGGAAAGCCTTATTTTTTCTTAGGGTATCCTATCTTTTGCATGAAAGATAGGAAGAGTTTTTATAATCAGCTAAAAAAATGTTAAATCTTTTAAGTAATAAAAACAAGATTAAGATTAAGAGATTTTTTTTAAAAACTTAAAATATAAATGTACAGCCTCATTCATGACAATTTTTAAACGCCTTTAGGTCTTATAAAACTTTGCTAATGAAAATCAACTTATATAACTCAAAATGAAGAACACCAAGTACCTTATGGGGGAAAGCGATGAAAAAGGGTATATATAAGTACAGGAAAGGGAGTGGGGGAGGGCTGCAATGTAAGACACCTCAGAGTTACTTAAAACTATACATATATTTAATTGGGGGGAAAGGGGGGCAGTAAATGGGAGAGGGGTTGAATTAATCAAATTGGTGTAGCCTTCTTAAATGTCATAAGTAATGATAATAAGAGTTAAAAGAACATATTTTCAAATATCATTTTTAAGCATATTTATAATTAATGTTTCAGATGGACAGACGTGACTTTAAAATTATAGAGTAGATTTAAATCCATGATATTACTAAAAAATGTTTTAAAATATTTTTTTAAACTATTTAATTATTTTTTTTTTTAAAGTAAATTTATCTTCTTTAAATACCTCTTGTTTGAAAATAGGTGCAACATCAATATGACATAGCACAGCAATAATGCCAAGGCCTACTAATTATATCTGTCCTTTAATTCCCTTGATTTCCCTCTTTCATTTTTTTCTCTGTGACTAACATTAGCATTTAATCCTACAAAGAGTGTATCTTACAAATAATACAAAGAGAACTGTAATACATTTCTGAAATATTTTTTATTAAATCAACGTTATTTTACATAGACAACTATATAAAGAATAAGCTAAAAAGATTTTTAAATATCTTAACATTAATCTGACAGGTTTAAGTATACCTAATGTTGACAGAGATAAGTTAAGGCTAGCCTTATTTTGATATTAGAGGTTTATGTAAGGCTAAAGTATGCCTATCAAAATCTTTACTTAAGCTTGACATTACTAAATTTAAGGGTAGCCTATCTCCCCTAAACTAAAGTAAAGCTAAAGATACCCTTATTTTTAAGGGGTCCCTAATAAACCGTTTGTGATTAGCTCTATAGTGTTTCCTACTAAGAGTTTTTATGAATACTTTTATACCAATGAATTGTACTTAAAGGCACATTATAACATTTGCATGAAAGTAATTGAACAATACCTTAGTAAACAAAACTTGCTCAGCAGAAGATCTAATAGCAACATTAATAGCCATATCCTCTGTAGGCGAATCTCCACCACCCTATAAAAATATTTTTTTGTTGGTTAGCTTATAATATTCAGTGTAATATCAATTTTGAAAAACATCCAGGATTTTTTTTGTCAACTATCAGTTATTTATGATTTAAAAGTCTTTAGCTGATAAATGATTTTTAGGAGTTTGACTCAAATGAAAAGTAATTTAAGAATACAAAATGTTTGTTTTGTCGGAGGGGCATTGTGTGCTTAGTTGGTTGTCTGGAAGGAAACTTGTATTGAGCTTAAAAGAAATGTTACAAAAATAAGATTTTTTCTTGTATTAATTCTAAACCTATTAATATCCAGTGGATTATAATCGGTTCTCATTCATATGAAAAAAAACTATGTCTTGCATCATATTATATCCAGTTTTCTACAAATATTAAAATGCACAATCATAAGATTAAAACATGTTTTTTGTATCCCCTGCATTCGGCATCTTGGGGTTAAAAAACTGGATTTATTCTTATAACTATACATTAATGTCTTTAGAAAAATGCTTATAATATGATACGAGAAATAACTATTATAAATACTTTATTTGATGTTTCCTCTTCTGCATCAAAGTTTGACAAGTGTTCACCATTTCCAACTTGGTCAGACATGCCATCAGGAATTCTTTTTTCCTTTACATATATTATAATATTATTTTCCTGTATTCATTCAAAACCGATTAATATCCGGTGGATTAGAACCAGTTCTTATCCATACAAAAAAAACATTGTCTAGCATCCTATTATATCCAGTTTTCTATTAATATAAAAATGTACAATCATAAGATTAAAACCCGTTTTTTGTATCCCCTACATTCTGCATCTTGGGGCTTTAAAAAACTGGTTTTAATCTTATAATTGTACATTTTTATATCCGCGGAAAGCTATTTATAATACGATGCAAGAAATAACTATTATAAATACTTTATTTGATGTTTCCTCTTCTGCATCAAAGTTTGACAAGTGTTCACCATTTTCAACTTGGTCAGACATTCCAACAAAAATTCTCTTTTCCTTTACATAGATTATAATATTATTTTCATATATTCATTCAAATCCGATTAATATCCAATGGATTAGAACCAGTTCTCATCCATAGAAATAAACATTGTCTAGCATCCTATTATATCCAGTTTTCTATGAATATAAAAATGTACATCTTATAATTGAACTTTTTTTAATGCTGTTTATAATAAGATGCAAGAAATAACTATTATAAATACTTTATTTGATGTTACCTCTTCTGCATCAAAATTTGACAAGTGTTCACCACTTCCAACTTGGTCAGACATGCCAAGAGAAATTCTTTTTTCCTTTACATAGATTATAATACTATTTTCTTCTATTCATTGAAAACCAATTACTATCCGTTGGATTAGAACTAGTTCTCGTCATAAAAAAAAACTGTGACTAGCATTGTATTATATTCAATTTTCAATTAATATAAAAATGTACAATCATAAGATTAAAACCAGTTTATTTAGCCGGTGCATTGGGCATCTTGGGGCTAAGATAACTGGTTTTAATCTCATAATTGTACATTTTATATGCTCAAAAAGCTGTTTATAATACGATGCACGAAATAACTATTATAAATACTTTATTTGATGTTACCTCTTCTGCATCAAAATTTGACAAGTGTTCACCACTTCCAACTTGGTCAGACATGCCAACAGAAATTCTTTTTTCCTTTACATAGATTATAATATTATTTTCATATATTAATTCAAATCCAATTTCTCATCCATACGAAAAAACTTTGTCTACCATTGTATTATATCCAGTTTTCTATGAATATAAAAATGTACATCTTATAATTGAACATTTTTTAATGCTGTTTATAATAAGATGCAAGAAATAACTATTATAAATACTTGAATTGATGTTTCCTCCTCTGCATCAAAATTTGACAAGTGTTCACCACTTCCAACTTGGTCAGACATTCCAACAGAAATTCTTTTTTCCTTTACATAGATTATAATATTATTTTCATATATTCATTCAAAACCAATTAATATCTGGTGGATTAGAATTGGTTCTCATCCATATGAGAAAATTTTGTCTTCCATCGTATTATATCCAGTTTTCAATTAATATAAAAATGTACAATCATAAGATTAAAACCAGTTTATTTAGCCGGTGCATTGGGCATCTTGGAGCTAAGATAACTGGTTTTAATCTCATAATTGTACATTTTATATGCTCAAAAAGCTGTTTATAATATGATGCAAGAAACAACTATTATAAATACTTGATTTGATGTTTCCCCTTCTGCATCAAAATTTGACAAGTGTTCACCACTTCCAACTTGGTCAGACATTTCAACAGAAATTCTTTTTTCCTTTACATAGATTATAATATTATTTTCTTGTATTCATTCAAAAGCGATTAATATCCGGTGGATTAGAACCAGTTCTCATCCATAGAAATAAACATTGTCTAGCATCCTATTATATCCAGTTTTCTATCAATATAACAATGTACAATCATAAGATAAAAACAATTTTATTTAGCCCATGCATTTGGCATCTTGGGGCTAAAAAAATTGGTTTTAATCTAATAATTGAACAATTTTTATCTGCGGAAAGCTATTTGTAATACAATGCAAGAAAGAACTATTATAAATACTTTATTTGATGTTACCTCTTCTGCATCAAAATTTGACAAGTGTTCACCATTTCCAATTTGGTCAGACATGCCAAGAGAAATTCTTTTTTCCTTTACATAGATTATAATACTATTTTCTTCTATTCATTGAAAACCAATTACTATCTGGTGGATTAGAACCAGTTCTCATCCATACAAAAAATATGACTAGCATCGTATTATATTCAGTTTTCAATTAATATAAAATTGTACAATCATAAGATTAAAAACCAGTATATTTAGCCGGTGCATTGGGCATCTCAGGGCTAAAAAAAATGGTTTTAATATCTTAATTGTACATTTATATGCTCGAAAAACTATTTATAACACATTATAAGAAATAACTATTATAAATACTTGATTTGATGTTGCCTCTTCTGCATCAAAATTTGACAAGTGTTCACCATTTCCAACTTGGTCAGACATTCCAACAGAAATTCTTTTTTCCTTTACATAGATTATAATACTATTTTCTTCTATTCATTGAAAACCAATTACTATCCGTTGGATTAGAACCGGTTCCCATCACAAAAAAACTATGACTTGCATCGTATTATATTCAGTTTCCTCAAATATAAAAATGTACAATCATAAGATTAAAACCAGTTTTTGTAGACCGTGCCTTCGACATTTCTGGGCTTTAAAAAACTGATTTTAATCTATTAATTGAAGATTTTTAATCAGCAGAAAGCTGTTTATAATACGATGCAAGAAATAACTATTATAAATACTTTATTTGATGTTACCTCTTCTGCATCAAAATTTGACAAGTGTTCACCATTTCCAACTTGGTCAGACATTCCAACAGAAATTCTCTTTTCCTTTACATAGATTATAATATTATTTTCATATATTCATTCAAATCCGATTAATATCCGATGGATTAGAATCAGTTCTCATCCATACGAAAAAACTTTGTCTACCATTGTATTATATCCAGTTTTCTATGAATATAAAAATGTACATCTTATAATTGAACATTTTTTAATGCTGTTTATAATAAGATGCAAGAAATAACTATTATAAATAATTGATTTGATGTTACCACTTCTGCATCAAAATTTGACAAGTGTTCACCATTTCCAATTTGGTCAGACATGCCAAGAGAAATTCTTTTTTCCTTTACATAGATTATAATTTTATTTTCTTGTATACATTGAAAACCAATTACTATCCGTTGGATTAGAACCAGTTCTCGTCATAAAAAAAAACTATGACTAGCATTGTATTATATTCAGTTTTCTTTAAATATAAAAATGTACAATCATATGATTGAAACCTGTTTTTTCAGCGCATGCCTTCGGAATTTTGGGGCTTTAAAAAACAGGTTTTAATCTAATAATTGAACATTTCTTATCTGCGGAAAGCTATTTTTAATACAATGCAAGAAAGAACTATTATAAATACTTTATTTGATGTTACCTCTTCTGCATCAAAATTTGACAAGAGTTCACCATTTCCTACTTGGTCAGACATTCCAACAGAAATTATTTTTTCCTTTACATAGATTATAATACTATTTTCTTGTATACATTGAAAACCAATTACTATCCGTTGGATTAGAACCGGTTCCCATCACAAAAAAACTATGACTTGCATTGTATTATATTCAGTTTCTTCAAATATAAAAATGTACAATCATAAGATTAAAACCAGTTTTTGTAGACCGTGCCTTCGACATTTCTGGGCTTTAAAAAACTGGTTTTAATCTATTAATTGAAGATTTTTAATCAGCAGAAAGCTGTTTATAATACGATGCAAGAAATAACTATTATAAATACTTTATTTGATGTTTCCTCTTCTGCATCAAAGTTTGACAAGTGTTCACCATTTTCAACTTGGTCAGACATGCCAACAGTAATTGTTCTTTCCTTTACATAAATTATAATATTATTTTCTAATATTCATTCAAAACCAATTAATATCCGGTGGATTAGAACCAGTTCTCATCCATACAAAAAAAAACATTGTCTAGCATCCTATTATATCCAGTTTTCTATTAATATAAAAATGTACAATCATAAGATTAAAACCCGTTTTTTGTATCCCCTACATTCTGCATCTTGGGGCTTTAAAAAACTGGTTTTAATCTTATAATTGTACATTTTTATATCCGCGGAAAGCTGTTTATAATACAATGCAAGAAATAACTATTATAAATACTTTATTTGATGTTTCCTCCTCTGCATCAAAGTTTGACAAGTGTTCACCATTTTCAACTTGGTCAGACATGCCATCAGGAGTTGTTCTTTCCTTTACATAAATTACTATTTAATTGAATACATTAGACATTCTAATTTATTGTTTAAGTATATCAACTGGTAATTATACAATGTGCAGTAAAACTCAAATTTTAAATGATAATATTAACTTTACCTCATTAAGTTCTACCACAGAATTGATGAGATCTTTTAGCAATTCATTGACTACATTGACAGCAGTCTCCTCATCTTGAGGAGGTTCTGCACTAGACATCTTATGAAACTATACTTCAAAAGATGTAATCTAAATAAAATTTGTCAATGATATTAAATAGACTAAAACCTGCCCTTTGACCTTCTCTCCTGATTTATAAAACAGTTTAACCCTTACAGATCAATTGACCCCCCCCCTCTAGTTTTTTCAATGTCATTTTTTTTGTAGGTAAGATAGAGAGTTGTGACTTCATGACTTTTTAAGTTTAGTAATTATAAGTCGGTATAAGTTGATTTTATTAGGATATCTGGTCTGTGTCGGTCGTGGCGTCCGGTCAAAGTCGGTTAGGTGGCACCAAATTTAGAAAAAAATTTAAATAAATCTTAATTTCTACATTATGACTTTTGTGTATAAGGTAGAAACATAAAATTTGTTGGTGAATACTTAGATATCAATGATCTTCTAAGAAAAGTGGTGTTATGACCGTCTGACCGCTCCCTGGCTGACTTTATGACCAATTTTTGTCCGGCTTTTACTACAGACATATATCATGAATATCGTGGCTTCTATTACAGCTAAAGACCTATAATTTTTTTTGGTAAATCCTTGAGCAACAAAAAACAGATAAAATATTAATTTTTTGTGCTGTTTTACCGCCATAACCGCAGAAAATGGCGGTTTCCCTTATTTGCCGTTTTTCGGCGATGATCAGAAATAGTGTTTTTTTGTTATGAAAAATAAAAGTTCGTGGCTAAGGAGCAGTCTGACCGCTATGACTAGAAAAAGTAATTTTCTCTAAAAATACACATAAACCACAAGAAAAAAAATTTATGTCTCTAACTGGGGGGGGGGGTCAATATGACCCCCCCCCCCCCCAATCTATTAAGGTAGGAATTTGGGCCCGATCTGTAAGGGTTAACAATTCATGAGATCTTATCAAACATACAAAAAATATCATTTTATTTTATTAGAAATAATTTTAATTTAATAACTTGACAAATAAAAATAACAAATAACCTAACATCTATCAAATCAGCAAATTTTTAGGCCATTTAAGAGACCCTAATGGACACACAATATCATTCTATTATTTAAATTGTTATATCATTACCTTTTTTTATGTTTATTTAAAGACTGAAACTTATCAACTACTTATTAAAAGCCCAATTATTATACAATTGATAAGAAATACTTCCCATTAAAAATGGGTGTGTATATACAAATTTCTTAGTAATTTGATTTAATTAAACTTATTCAAGGGATATATATATATATATATGTAGGGATGGAATAATTAAAGGAATAAGGTATAACTGACAAGCAAAATAAATCTAAAATAAATCTAAAATAAAGGGATGAGGCAAGCAACTAGCATAGGATAAAGAATTACATAACCTTTATACATATACTAGGGGCTACACTCTTAGAACCCTCTAGGGGCACTTACTGTAGATGAAGTGGTTATTTGATCTTCACCTAAATCAAAAAACCTTACCTGAAATAGTTAAAAACCTTCCCTTGACCTATAAAGAGCTTCACTGTAAAGGAGAAGCATTTCGGTTCAGTGGTTAGTGAGATCCAATGGACCTAGTAAATTATGATTAAAAAAAAATATATTTTCCACCAAAATGCTTTAGACACATCTTGGGCTCTAAATGGATAAAACAATGGCTGATAAAGTGATGTACATCCCCAATGATGATACATGAAATTATCACTCCTGTATATAACAAACTATGGTTTAAACTTTATGGACACTTAATTCAATGATTCAACCAATCAGAATTACCATAAAATCCACAAAGTTATTAAGTCCCCTCTCTCTCTGAATGAACTGGACATACAAACAGACGGACATATAGAGTAGCTTTACTCGTAGAAATATTGTGGGGACCTATTTGGTTTTTTTATCAGTGAGGAGAAGGAATGGACAGGAAACTACACTGGTACCCAATTTTTTTTTTTCGTTGATTAAAAAAATTTGGGTACTTTTTTGAATTTTCATTGGTTGCTTCAAACTTTTCAACCAAAAATTTCTATCTAATAACTTCTATTAATTTTGTTTATCTTCATTTGGCTTGAGAGCATTAGTTCATCATGAATTGTCTTATCCCTAAAGTCCCTGTATATTACAGAATTGGTAGAGTAGTGCTGCCCCAGGGATCTTAAGGGATTAGACAATGGACAATAAATTTGCAAAAATTAGGACTTCTTCAGATTACAATTAATGGTTAATATGTTTGGGGTCTCAACTCAATAAACCACCCAATCAAAATTTATTTAATGTTGTTAAGCCAATGAATAAGAATAGTTATTTCTTTTATCTTATTATAAACCGCTTTACGCAGATATAGAATGTACAATTATAAGATAATAATCAGTTTTTTTAGCAGTGAGGTGCCGAAGCTACGGGCTAAAAACACTGGTTTTAATCTTATGATTGTACATTTTTATATTTGTATAAATCTGGTTATAATACGATGATAGACATAGTTTTTTCGTATGGATGAGAACCGGTTCCTATCCACCGGATTTAAATGAATACGAGAATAGTTATTTCTCGTATCTTATACTAAACGGCTTACCGCGGATATAGAATGTACAATTATAAGATTAAAACTAGTTTTTTTAGCCACGAGGTGCCAAAGGCACCGGCTAAAAAAACTGGTTTTAATCTTATGATTGTACATTTCTATATCCGTAGAAAGCTGGATATAATACAATGCTAGACATAGTTTTTTCATATGGATGAGAACCGGTTCCTATCCACAGGATTCAAATGAATACAAGAAACAAAATTACCACTTCTGGATACTGCTAAATAAAGATTTCAAGTGCCCAAAGTGTTTTTTGCCAATTAATGAGAGAGCTTTGGGCCCCAATGTATTTTGAGGGCCAATGTCTTCTTCCTTTCTGAAAAAAAAATTAAATATATTAATACAATTTTTGTATTCATTCGAATCAGGTGGATAGGATCAGGTTCTCATCCATATGAAAAAACTATGTCTTTCATCGTGTAATATCCAGCTTTCTACGAATATAAAAATGTACAATCATAAAGTTAAAACCAGTTTTTTTTAGCCGGTGCCTTTGGCACCTCGGTACTAAAAAACTAGTTTTAATCTCATAATTGTACATTCTATATCCGCGGAAAGCCGTTTATAATACAATGCAAGAAATAACTATTATAATTCTTAATTGATAAGAATTTTACTTCCTTCAATAATCAAATGTATTTTACACAAATAATCATAATTAGAATAAAAAAGGATCTTTATAAATTCTTGATAATAAATATATAAAGTATAGATGGACACTACCTTAGTTGTACCAATAGAAACAAAGTGTTTAACCCCAATCTGCCAACATTTAACATATGAATCAAACCAAGTAGTATCAGGAATCTTTATTCCAGTATGGATTTGAAACCAAATAATATCCGCTGGATAAGAACTAGTTCTAAGCCATATCATAAAATCGCATATCATGTCGTTTTATAAACAATTTTCTACGAATAATAAAAAAAAACAAGGATGATATAAAAAGTACCAAATCACAAAAAAATAATTGAGAAGCTAACAAACAAATTAAATGTTAAATGGTCATAAAAAAAACAAAAATAGAGAAAAGGACAAAAAGATGATTATACATAAAACAAGGATGACAACATCCATAAAAGCAAAGCTCTGAAACGGTATGACAGACAAACGTTACCTCCTGAGAGTGTCAAAACTTAATATACAAAATATAAACACACAAGTTTTGACAAAATTATACGTGAATTTGTTGCAAAACTTCCTAAATACAGAATAATGTTTAAGGACATATATACTGACATTTATAGGACTTGATTATAGAGATGCTTCACTTATAATATTGTGCATTATTGTAACGGTCATACAGACAAAAATGCGGACAAACGGACATATAGACAGATATGCAGACAAACGAGCAATCAGACAGACATCTGGACAGACTTGTAGACAAAAGGACATACAAATAGTCATGCAGACATATAGGACAAACGCCAGATATTTTCTCTGTACGTCTTTTTTTTAAATAAACGGAGAGATGGACAGACAGAAGTAAAGACAGACAAACATTTACACGTGAAAAAATCAAAAAGAAATCAGTCATCAATCTCCAATAGCAACTCTAGTCGAGCACAGAACCCTCCTTCTTTAACAAAATAAATTGAAAATAAGGATAGGATGTTTTCAGGGATTTAAAGGAATAAGACAATGCCCGATAAATTGATGTACTTCCCCAATGATGATACACAAAATTACCCCTTCTGTAGATTAAAATTAGTGGTTGAACTGTTTGAACACTCAACTATATGAATCAACCAATCAAAACTTTGAAAAAGTTGTTAAGCCAACTAATAAGAGAACTACATTATAAAACTTTGGGGACTAGTGTAATAACCAGCCCATTGTCCCAGGTCTCTCTGGGATGTTTTATTTTTAGTTACTGTCTTGGAAGATTATGTTGGGTAGAGGGTAGCCAACAGGGATAGCTCCCACCCCCCGCATGGGTTAGGCATAAAAAAGTTCTGTGTGTCACCAACTTAGCACGCCCTGTACTCACTTATTCTTATAAAAAACCTTGCAATAATAAAACCCTACGGGCCTTACCAGTACCCAATATTATTATAAAATAAGGGAGAAAGTCAGGTACGTGTTTCTGTGCTTATCCCCGGCGGGGAACCTAACCCTGCTGGGCCTCTACCTGCGGTGCTAACCACAAAAGAGGTGTGCCTATTCCCTGCAGGGGAACCTAACCCTGCTGGGCCTTTACCTTGGCGGGGATAACTAAGGGCAGGGGTAGGGGTTTCTTTTCTCGATAAGATAAATTTAGGAAATACCCCAATTATTTTAATATTTTACCTGTATCAATAGTAAACAAGGATGACAACATCCATAAAAGCGAAGCTCTGAAATGGAAGGACAAACGAACATTAACACTTGTAGACTGACAGAACTGAATTAGCAGAATATTAATGCATCAGTACAAACAATATTGTAAGTAAATAGATGATGCTGTTTGAGGACATACTTAAATTTTTGGGACTTGTTTATAGAGATCCTTCGCTTATAACACTGTACTTTGTTGTAATAGGAATCAGTTTTCAAAAAATCAGAAGAATCGGATAATTTTAACATACAAAATTTTGTTGTAAAAAAGATAAAAATCTACATTTAAATGGACATACGGACATTCTGGTATTGATTATAGAGTTGCTAGGCTTTCTAAATTGTACCTAACTACTACAGGAATCATCATGCAAAGTTTGAAATCGATAGGACAATTATAACCTGTTTAAATTAACGAAAAGAGCTAACTGTGACGTACGGACGGACGTGCGTACGGAAGGACGAACCGACCCTAATTATAGAAAAGCTTCGCTTTAAAACAAAACATGCATGAACAAGAATAAGAAACCATTCCAAAGTATTTCACAAAGCAAAACATTTTATTACAGAACATCCTTCTATGTTTAAT
This sequence comes from Acartia tonsa, assembly GCF_053477335.1. NCBI lineage: Eukaryota > Metazoa > Arthropoda > Copepoda > Calanoida > Acartiidae > Acartia > Acartia tonsa. The sequence continues at coordinate 25,350,293 of NC_137274.1, forward strand.
ATTCTTGAAAAGATAAAAAGAAAATTCAAAGATTTTAAAAAAATTTTGGAGGATTTTTTTTCTCAAAGATATTAATTAATAGCGATGCTTTTCTATAATTAGGGTAGGTACGTCCGTCCGTTCGTACGTCCTACCGTCTGTAACGGATAGCTTTTTTCGTAAATTTAGGTATGTTAAATTTGTCCTATCGATTTAAACCTTTGCATTGTGATTCCTGTAGTAGTTATGTACGATTTAGAAAGCATAATATCTCTATAATTGTTACCAAAATGTCCGTACTTCCACTTAAAACATTTAGATTTTTTACTTTTTTTTAACATCAAATTTTTTTGTTATAAAATTACATGATTGATCTAATTTTTTTAATACGGACAACAAAGTACAATGTTACAAGCAAAGCATCTTTGTAATCAAGTTCTAAACATGTAAGTATGTCCATAAACATTATCCTGTATTTAAGCAGTTTTCAACAAATTAACTTACAATTTTGATTCAACATTTATACATTTATATTCTGATTACTCAGTTTTGACACTCTACAAGTGTTGTTTGTATAACTGTTTGAGCTAGGTTTCGTTTTTATGGACGTTGTCATCCTTTAATCACCCCTTTATCCCCCCCCCCCCCAATTGGACGTCCTTGACATTATACCTAATAGTCCAAAGAATCCATATTACATAAGCAAATGATTAAAATTATAACATTTATATAAAATATTATGTTTAAAAATGCTTTAAATAATCTTGTTTAAAATGGACATACAGACTTTCTGAAAATTGATATTAATAGAGCTGCCATGCTTTCTAAATTGCACCTACCTGTTACAGGAATCGTCATGAACTTTGCCTTTAAATTGTAGGCAAATAATCTAAACTGGCCTATGACTTATTAACTTACAAGGATGGCGCGTTGCGAGTAAATGCGTGTAAAAAGACAATCTTTAGGCGCGTTTTTTTTCAGGCCATGCTCGGGGTCACATCCAGTGACTTCCCTCATATCAAATCTGGAGCACATAACACCCACACAAGGCCGTAACAACAATGGATATATAGATCATATGTGGATATTATGATAACAATGGATATATAGAACATATGTGGATATTATGACAACAATGGATATATAGATCATATGTGGATATTATGACAACAATGGATATATAGAACATATGTGGATATTATGACAACAATGGATATATAGATCATATGTGAATATTATGACAACAATGGATATATAGAACATATGTGGATATTATGACAACAATGGATATATAGATCATATGTGGATATTATGACAACAATGGATATATAGATCATATGTGAATATTATGACAACAATGGATATATAGAACATATGTGGATATTAAGACAACAATGGATATATAGAACATATGTGGATATTATGACAACAATGGATATATAGAACATATGTGGATATTATGACAACAATGGATATATAGAACATATGTGGTTATTAAGACAACAATGGATATATAAAACATATGTGGATATTAAGACAACAATGGATATATAGAACATATGTGGATATTATGACAACAATGGATATATAGAACATATGTGGATATTATGACAACAATGGATATATAGAACATATGTGGATATTATGACAACAATGGATATATAGAACATATGTGGATATTATGACAACAATGGATATATAGAACATATGTGGATATTAAGACAACAATGGATATATAGATCATATGTGAATATTATGACAACAATGGATATATAGAACATATGTGGATATTATGACAACAATGGATATATAGATCATATGTGGATATTATGACAACAATGGATATATAGAACATATGTGGATATTAAGACAACAATGGATATATAGAACATATGTGGATATTATGACAACAATGGATATATAGATCATATGTGAATATTATGACAACAATGGATATATAGAACATATGTGGATATTATGACAACAATGGATATATAGATCATATGTGAATATTATGACAACAATGGATATATAGAACATATGTGGATATTATGACAACAATGGATATATAGATCATATGTGGATATTATGACAACAATGGATATATAGATCATATGTGAATATTATGACAACAATGGATATATAGAACATATGTGGATATTAAGACAACAATGGATATATAGAACATATGTGGATATTATGACAACAATGGATATTATGACAACAATGGATATATAGAACATATGTGGATATTATGACAACAATGGATATATAGAACATATGTGGATATTAAGACAACAATGGATATATAAAACATATGTGGATATTAAGACAACAATGGATATATAGAACATATGTGGATATTATGACAACAATGGATATATAGAACATATGTGGATATTATGACAACAATGGATATATAAAACATATGTGGATATTAAGACAACAATGGATATATAGAACATATGTGGATATTATGACAACAATGGATATATAGATCATATGTGAATATTATGACAACAATGGATATATAGAACATATGTGGATATTATGACAACAATGGATATATAGAACATATGTGGATATTATGACAACAATGGATATATAGAACATATGTGGATATTATGACAACAATGGATATATAAAACATATGTGGATATTAAGACAACAATGGATATATAGAACATATGTGGATATTATGACAACAATGGATATATAGATCATATGTGAATATTATGACAACAATGGATATATAGAACATATGTGGATATTATGACTACAATGGATATATAGAACATATGTGGATATTATGACAACAATGGATATATAAAACATATGTAGATATTATGACAACAATGGATACATAGAACATATGTGGATATTATGACAACAATGGATATATAGAACATATGTGGATATTATGACAACAATGGATATTTAACATATGTGGATATTATGACAACAATGGATATATAGAACATATGTGGATATTATGACAACAATGGATATATAAAACATATGTGGATATTAAGACAACAATGGATATATAGAACATATGTGGATATTATGACAACAATGGATATATAGATCATATGTGAATATTATGACAACAATGGATATATAGAACATATGTGGATATTATGACAACAATGGATATATAGATCATATGTGAATATTATGACAACAATGGATATATAGAACATATGTGGATATTATTACAACAATGGATATATAGATCATATGTGGATATTATGACAACAATGGATATATAGAACATATGTGGATATTATGACAACAATGGATATATAAAACATATGTGGATATTAAGACAACAATGGATATATAGAACATATGTGGATATTATGACAACAATGGATATATAAAACATATGTGGATATTAAGACAACAATGGATATATAGAACATATGTGGATATTATGACAACAATGGATATATAGATCATATGTGAATATTATGACAACAATGGATATATAGAACATATGTGGATATTATGACTACAATGGATATATAGAACATATGTGGATATTATGACAACAATGGATATATAGAACATATGTGGATATTATGACTACAATGGATATATAGAACATATGTGGATATTATGACAACAATGGATATATAAAACATATGTGGATATTAAGACAACAATGGATATATAGAACATATGTGGATATTATGACAACAATGGATATATAGATCATATGTGAATATTATGACAACAATGGATATATAGAACATATGTGGATATTATGACTACAATGGATATATAGAACATATGTGGATATTATGACAACAATGGATATATAAAACATATGTGGATATTATGACAGTGGAAAAATTATCGTCAATTCAGGTTGCTAACATTATTTATTTGTCAGTTTATCTTTAAAAAGAATCTAAATCATACCCATAACACAACATAAATGTGGAAATATATAAATAAATATGACAACATCCTTAAAAGCGAAGCTCTAAAATGGAAGGACAAACGAACAATAACACTTGTAGAGTTTCAGAACTGAATAAACTAAATATTAATGCATGAGATTCAATACAAAATTGTAAATAAATGCCGACGTTTCTAGGACTTTATTATACCTTATTCCTTGTTGTAATAGGAATCAGTATTAAAAAAATCAGATGAGTAGTATAATTTTAACTTACATAAAGGTATTGTCAAAAAAAGTAAAAAAAGCTGTTTGTTTTAAATGGACGTACGGACTTTCTGGTAACGATTATGGAGTTGCTTCGATTTCTTAGTCGTACCTCACTATTACAGGAATCAGCATGCAAAGTTTGAAATTGATAGGACATTTCTAACCTGTTTAAATGAAAGAAAAGAGCTAATTGTCACGGACGGACTTACGGACCAACCCTGATCATAGGAAAGCTTTGCTTGTAAAAACATTAAAATAGTTACTTGTTTCCGCCGTTTATCTTGAATAGGAGCCGAGCAAATACGCACATTCCATCATTTTCCAACATATTAAATTATAGAGTACCTTTGCTACTATAAAGTAAAAGTGTGAAACCGAACGCTAAACAAATGGATGTAGGACATATGTGGATTTGTCGTAAATTTTGCTAATATGGACCCTTTATTGGTCAGTTCTTTCTTCTAGTAAGAGGGGAGGGTGTGGATAGAAGGTTATTATTATATTAGCCAGCTGCAAGCATCACTTTATTAGAGTACACAACAAATCTGGTGCAACATCCAAGTAATAATATATCCATTACACAACGTTATCTTTTTATTCTTAAGATAAGAAAAACTTAAATTTTAAATAGTAGTTTGTGTTAAAGGTGAAAAAAAACTTAAAATTAGTGAAACATATATTTTTTCGTATTCATTCGAATCCGGTGGATAGGAACTGGTTCTCATCCATATGAAAAAACTATGTATAGCATCGTATTATATCCAGCTTTCTACGAATTTAAAAATGTACAATTATAAGTTTAAAACCAGTTTTTTAGCCCTAGCCTTTGGCACCTCGGGGCTAAAAAACTGGTTTTAATCTTATAATTGTACATTCTATATCCGCGGAAAGCCGTTTATGATACGATGCAAGAAATAACTATAACTAGCTGTCTGTCTGTAATGCACAAATAAGTTATGAAGTGACAAAAGTAAAGTTTTATTATAAACTATTGTTATTAAAAGCGAAGCTGTTTATAATTAGGGTCTGTACGTCCATACGAAACAGTTCGCTCTTTTTTTCATAATTTATGCATGTTAGAATTGTAATAATCGATTCACATTTTTGATGATGATTCCTTCGACAATTAGGTATAATTTAGTAAGCTTAGCAAATTTATAATTGTTACCAGAAAGTTTGATGATTTACTGATTTAAACATTGTGGAGAAAAATGCGCGCATTTTCATAATTCAAATTGCGCGGCTTGTATGAATAGTAGAAAAACGTTATGCATACCGTTAGAATCGTCATAAACTCTAGTTTTTGGATATATAATCCTGTGCTACGTATAGTATAGGAGCTACATGGTAAAATGTTCCAACTTTCTAAAAAAATTTTCAACGTAGCTCCTAAACTACAAATACCGCAAAAAAGTGATAGATAGAGAAACATCCTACTATTTATTTATAAGGATTACTTCGCCCCTAGCCTCTAGGGCTTTGCCCCAAGAGGTATTTTTTTTAAAATTAATTACCTCTGTTGCTGCAACCACTACAATTTGAATAACTACCTAAAAAAATAGGTACTGCTACAGCCTACATAAAAAAATTGGGGTGGATTTTTTTGTTTTTTGGGGGGGTTGGGGGTGTCCTACTCCCCAAGAAAATAGCTGAAAACCACTACAGGACCAGTAGATATATTCCCTGAAGAGTAGAATCCGATCAGTTCAGTGGTTATCGAGATCTTAAGGGACGGACGGACAGACCTACGGATAGACAGAAAGACGGACAGACTTCATTCTACTTTGTATTATAGATATGGTATCTTTAAACTCTTAGATTTTTATTATTCTTAATGTTTAAAAGCGAAGCTTTTCTGTAATTAGTGTCGTTCTGTCCGTAACTTTTCATGATGATTCCTATAACTATATTAGGTGAGATTTAGAAAGCGTAGCAACTCTATAATCGTTACAAGAATGTCCATACGTCCATTTAAAACATGCTAATTTTTAACTTTTGTGACAAAATTTTTTTATGATAAAACTATCCTATTCTTCAGATTTTTGGAATAATGATTCCTAGGACAACAAAGCACAATGCATCTCTATGATTAAGTCCTAAAATTGTAGATATATCCTTAAACAGTATCCTGTATTTAAACAGTTTTCCAACTAATGCGCTTAAAATGTTGTCAGATTTTTATAATTTTATTTTGATATATTCTGTTCTGACACTCTACAAATGTTAATGTTCGTTTGTTTCAGAGCTTTGCTTTCATGGATGTTGTCATCCTTGTTGCCTTCTCTTTTTCAGCCTCTAGTAAATCACTGTGCACGCCATTGCAAAATGGATGGATTCATGAATATCCCAATTGAGAAAAACAAAATTTTATTTGTTGAAAATTTTGAACTGACCATTAAACATTCCATTGCAAATTTTTATTGTTAGAAGATTTCTTTCAAATTTTTATTTACAATGAAAGAAAAGTCTTTGAACTTAAATTAAAAAATGATTCAAACATTTTTTTTATTTTATTTGGAAGATTTTTAATTTTAATATCAAAGTTAAAAACAAAACAGTAAAATAAATGAAATTAAAAGAAAAAACGTTTATTCCTTTTATTCAAGAATTTTTTGCTAACATCACCTTTTTATTGCAATGGAATATTATTTGATAAAAGTACCCAAAGTTTATCCAACAAAGGAGATAATGTATTATAATTGCATGTAGAGGTGGCAATTTAACACAATCCGTCGTCCAACAAAAAATATGAAGGTTTAGCAAAGAATAAAAGTCAGATATGATTTAATCTTAAAATAATTTTGGACAATATACAAAGTAGTATGATGTCTGTCACTCAAAAGCACAGGATGAAGAATATACGTGAATATTATGAAAGGGGAAAAATTGTCGTTAATCTAGGCTGCTAACATGGACATAATCTATTGGTCAGTCCATTCATCCAGTTTGAGAAGGAGGAGATGAAGGTGATGGATGGGGGAAATCGTTATTTTAGCCGACTATAAGTTTCACTTTATTAGAGAATTTGAAAATCTGGTTCAAGATCCAAGTAATAGTTATTTATCACATCATAATATAAACAACTTTCTGCGAATATTAAAATGAAAAAATATAAAATAAAAAAATTTTTTTTTGTCTGTAATACAATGGTATACATGATTTTTCAGCATGGCGTAAAAAAATTTGTATTCCAGAAGATATTATTCGTTTTCAAAGCCATGATTTCATTTCTAAAGCTTAAGATCTTGATAACCGCTGAACCTAAAGGGTTCTACAGTGGTTTTATTTTTCTAAGGAATACATGAAAAAAACACAACCAAAAATCAAGGGCGTCCAAGCTTTTTGATTTAGGAGGAGGGGGTGGGGCGGGGCCGGGGGGGTTACAAATTAAAAATTAAAATGTTGTTAAAAAAATCGGTAAAAATAAAAGTATATAATCAGCTTGTTTTAAATTGATGTACGGACTTTCTGGTAATTATTATATAGTTGCTACAATTTCTAAATTATACCTAACTGTTATAGGAATCCTCTTACAAAGTTTGAAATCGTACAGACCAACCCTAATTATAAAAAAGCTGCTTTTAAAAACTTTCCCAACATTGTAATATATTGATTCCAGTTATATTTAAAACATTTTCCAGTCAGGTTTTCAAAAACGATTAATTTCTGCTCTATTAGAATTATTCATATATATCATTAGTCATACTGAAAAATCATGTATCTCATAGTGTAGTAGACAATTTTCCATAAATATTCAAAGAACAAGATTGGCAAAATCCATAAAAGCAAAGCTCTAAAATGAGAAGAAAGGATATCCGAACAATAAATCTGTCAGAGTCTGAACGAAATAAATAAATTTGTTGAAAAATTGCGTAAATATAGGATATATTGAAAGGACTTACATTTTTAGGATTTGATTATAGAGTTACCTCGCTTATAATCATTATTCCAAAAATCAGATGAAAAGTATAATTATTTCATACAAAAAAAGTTGTAAAATTGTTTTAAAATGTTTTAAATGGTCGTACCGACTTTCTGGTAAAGATTATAGAGTTGCTACGCTTTCTAAATTGTACCTAACCTGCATAGAAATCATCAAGTAAAATTTGAAATAGATAGGATAATCCTAAGATGTCTATTTTAAAATTATATTCTTTTTATTTTGATATCTTGGGAAAGCTGTCTATAATAGGATGTTTGAAATAATCATTCCAATATGACTTCAAAACAAATTAAACTCCGCTGGATTAGAATTAATTCTGTGCCCTATTGAAAAAATCATGCATTGAATAGTATAAAAGCCAATTTTTCACTAATAACAAATAAAAATCATAAAATTTATACCAATTTATGATGTGGTAAATAACAATTTTTTTCTTTTAGAGATAAAAAAATTGCAATTTAAAACTAATTTAAAACAAGGATGACAACATCCATAAAAGCGACAGACGAACATTAAGACTTGTAAAGTGTCAGAATTGAAAAAATGTATATAAGTTTTGACATAATTATATGTAAATTTGTTGCAAAACTTCTTAAATATAGATTACTGTTTAAGGACATACTGATATTTTTAGGACTTGATTATAGAGATGCTTTAATTATGATATTGTACCTAATAGTAATAGAAATCAGTATTCCAAAAATCAGATCAATCGGATGACTATATCATATGAATTGTTAATTGTTATTAAAAGACTTAAAAATCAACATATTTAAAATAGAGGTACAGACATTCTGGTAACGATTATAGAGTTGCTACGCTTTCTAAAACGTACCAAACTACTACAGGAATCATCATGAAATCGATAAGACAATTCTAACATACACAAATTATCGAAAAAGCTGTCCGTTACGGATGTACGGACGGACCAACCCTAATTATAAAAAAGCTTCTCTTTTAAAAATCATATTTAAGTTTACGCTAGAATGTTAATTTTTCATAGAAACTTACATTTACTGTTTCCAAAAAGGGGAAAGATAATTAGGGTTGCTTTTCTAAAAGTAACACCCCTCCAATAAATTGAAATCAACTGTGTGTGGGGGGAGGGGGTGTTATATTTTGTATGTCTAATCCATGCCTATACCATTAGTTTCCTTATACTATTATCCTATACCCAATGTAACCTAACCTAATTATAAATTAACACACAATAAAATTCCTTCCTCCTATTTTTAATCTATCCTTATAATAAAGTAACAGGATGTTTGTGTGTCTGTGTGTCTGTGTGTGTGTACCGAAGGATCTCGCTAACTGCTGAACCGATCGGGTTCTCCTTAACAGGGTAGATTCTCATATGTCCCGGGAAGGTTTATAACTATTTTAGGGGAGGGTACCACCACCCTCACTAGAGAAATTAAATTTTTTTAAAATTTCTCAATTTTAGAAAGAGAGTTCAACGAAAAACAAACATCAAACGTAATTTTTTTTTACTTTTTCTTTTAAAATCTAAAATAAGAAATTGAATTATTAAATTCGACTCTCTCCTCCTCAAGTGCCCCTAGAGGCCTCTAGGGGCGTAGCCGCTAGTTAAAATATAAAATACTAAGAGAAAAATCATGAAATTTTTTTTTTTTTAATCATTTCCATCATTTTTTCAATCTATTTGAAGAAGAAATTGTGCCTATGAAAATGACGTAAAACAATACAAATGACCAATGATAGGCCAATGCACGGACCAAATTACCCATTAGGCCACTATGACGTAATTATTTTATAGACATTTTAAAAAGCTTAAAAAATGTTTGTGTTAATATTTAGATTATGTATAGATGAATATACTAGAGCTGGATCTTTAAATCATTTTAGTGGTGAGCCAGATCGGGGTGCGCCGAATTTCAGCCAATCACAGCGTGGCATTTCGTAAAATGCTGTGCTCTCATTAGTGGAAAGTTGGCTTACCCCGATCTGGCTCACCACTTAAATGATTTAAAGATCCAGTTTAGTATAAAAACTTCGGATATAGTCCCTTTCGTGACAACGCCGCTCAAGGGGCGTTAGTCGTATTTTTACAGTAGCTTTGATAGGTCATTTTAAGTTCGGTTAGGTTAGGTTAAGTTAGGTAAGGTGATCTCCCCAGAGTGTTAGAGATAGGTTAGAGATATGAGAAAAGCTACTGTGAAAATACAACAAAATACCTCTTTAGAGGCGTTGTCACGAAAGGGACAACAATTTTCTCTTGAATAATGTGAAAATGGCATATGATGGATTGGTAATTTGGCACACCACCTGCTGAATAGCATTAAATCGACCCTGAATCAATAATAAGCTTTCCTACAAGTTACAGGGTGAACGGTTTTAGATCTTAGCATACACACAAACATCCTGTTACTTTAGTGATTGTCTTTTTTAACATAGAAATAAATTTAAAATGGCAATTCTTAACATATTCTAGGCATTAATGTTACTTAACAAAACATCACCTGATATTATTCATATCATTTATTAGCAGTAAATTACAACTTAAACAAGGATGACAATATTCATAAAAGCGAATCACTGAAACGGTAGGACAAACGAACATTAACACTTGTAGAGAACCAGAAATAATAAGCAGAACATTAATTTCTAAGTCTAAACGAAATTGTTTTTTGCAAAATTGCGTAAATATAGGATAAAGTAAAAGGACAGATGCTGTGAGAATTGGTGCAAAAAATATGACGTAACAAAAAAATTAGCCAATGAGAGGCCGTTATTGACCAATGGCGGCCACTACCATTGCCGCCATTGGTCAATAACGGCCTCTCATTGGCTATTTTTTTTTGTTACGTCATATTTTTTGCACCAATTCTCACAGCATCAAAAGTAGGTTTGGGCCGGATATCCGGTGTGGCCGGATATCCGGTCATTTTCAATATCCGGCCGGATACCGGATATTGAAACTATCCGGCCGGATATCCGGCTCTATAATTTTTTATACTTTACACCAAAAATCTCTGCTTTTTAAAATTTTAAATGGCTATAATTTTCTTATTATTGAAGCTAGAAGAACATTTTTTCTGATCAAGTTTAACTTTATGTAAATTTATATAAGATTTCTGAAGAAATTTTTTTTTTGCTACTTTAGTATCTGGTAATTTGGCCGGTTATCCGGCCGGATATCCGGTAATTTGGCCAGATATCCGGTATCCGGTATCCGGCCAAAAAAGTATCCGGCCCAACCCTAATCAAAAGGACATACTTTCATTTTTAGGAAAAAAATTAGATTATTTTCTTGTAAAAATGTTCAAAGTCAGTACGTTTTAAATTACAGAGTTGCTACGATTTATGAACTGTCATAGGTATTATTATGCAAAGTTTGAAATCGATAGGATAATTCTAACATGTATATTTCAATAATTATATCATAACTATAAAAAAAAGTCGTTAAAAAAAGGTTAAAACTCATCATGTTTTAAATGGATGTATGGACTATCTGGCAATGATTATTGAGTTGCTACGCTTTCTAATTCATATCTAACCGTTATTGAAATAATCAAACATAGTTTGAAATTGATATAGGACAATTTTAACATGCCAATAATTAACGAAAAGAACTAACCGTTATGGACGTACTGACCTTAATTATAGAAAAGCTTCGCTTTTAAAAAGACTTCTTATCTTTATCATTAAAATTTGTTTATATTTTTATAAATAAGATACACAACATTATAGCATGTTTTTAGTAGTGAAGGAACTCTATGATTTGAAATGTCCGTTTGTCTATATGTATGTCTGTCTGTATGTCTAAAACGTTTTTGGGAAAACGTGATTTTCACGACTCCTGTATAGGATAGAGGACTGAAACTTTTCAACAATATTCCCATCAATATAGAGAATAATTAAGTATACAACATCCATAGACGTCGGACTGCTTTTGAGCAGCTTTATAGCTGCTTTTTTTTCATAACTTCGCTACTTATGGATGTTGTCGTCCCCATTTTTTATAAATTCTATAAGTTTGATTTTTATTTAGTTAATAAGTTATTACGTAAACAAGGATGACAACATCCATAAGTAGCGAAGCAAAAGAAAAATTATGTACAAGGAACTTAAATAACAATCACAAAGCCTTTTTAACAATTTTTTTATAATTTATAATATTTATTATTTAGAATAATAGACTGATAGACTGACGGTCAAAGTAAATTACATACTGGATGCTCTTTAATATCGGAAAATTTAATTTTAATATTAATATCCACCAACACTTTGCAAATAAGACGAAAACACCGATATGGGATACTTTTTAAAAGTATAAAACATGCCTTAAAGCAGTCCGACGTCCATGGATGTTTTATAAAAAATTATGCTCCATTCTGCTGATAACAAGTTTCAGCCTTATCTTATCTTTTAGAGGAGGAGCCAAGAAAATCACATTTCTCTCAAAATTTTTTAGACCTACGTACAGCCAGAAGAAGATATTTTGAATTAAAGAGTAGCTTTGCTAAAAAAATGAATAAAAATGCAAGGTTGTTTTATAAATATGGTAAAAAAACCTTCAATCCAAATATAAAGTCACAGGTTGTCAGTCATGAAATTAGTAAAAAAAGATATATTTTAATCTCAGTCTGTCTGGCTAACTACATGTCTGTCTATCTATCTACATGTCTGTCTATCTACATACATATCTGTCTGTCTATCTACATGTCTGTCTATCTATCTACATATCTGTCTATATATCTACATGTCTGTCTATCTATCTACATGTCTGGCTATCTATATACATATCTGTCTGTCTATCTACATGTTTGTCTATCTACATACATATCTGTCTGTCTATCTACATGTCTGTCTATCTATCTACATGTCTGTCTATCTATCTACATGTCTGTCTATCTACATACATATCTGTCTATTTATCTACATGTGTGTCTATCTACATATCTGTCTGGCTAACTACATGTCTGTCTATCTATCTAAATGTCTGTCTATCTACATACATATCTGTCTGTCTATCTACATGTCTGTCTATCTAAATACATATATGTCTGTCTATCTACATGTCTGTCTATCTATCTACATGTCTGTCTATCTATCTACATGTCTGTCTATCTATCTACATGTATGTCTATCTATATACATATCTGTCTTTCTATCTACATATCTGTCTGTCTATCTACATGTCTGTCTATCTATATAAATGTCTGCCTATATATCTACATGTCTGTCTATCTACAGGGTGTCCCTCGTAAACTGTTTTTTTTTTGAAACGCTTATTACTCCCTTACTATTTGAGCTATCTTAGTAAAATAAAAAGTATTTGACAGCCTACTACTGACCATTTAATGATATTGTGATGAAAAATCCGCAAAGTTAACAGAAAAAAATCTACAAGGTAATACATAAAAGGCTGGTTTTAGTGAATATAAGACTAATCCACAAGAAAAATATGCCTTAGTTAAATTTTAAAGCAGCTGGTGGTCAAACGGTGGATCACAGAGACTTACTCCAGACATTATAAGAACTGGCATTGTAGTATAATTAAAAAGTCTGGAATATTTCAGGTTCTTGTGTGCATTTAAAGCGAGCTCACATGAAAAATTAACAAAGAAGATCAATATTATTCCTATTTTTACATATTGTTCACTTATATTACACTTCAGATTCTTGAATATTGAGAATTTCTAGTATGCCATGTCAAGATTGTTCTATTTTTGTGCTTAGAAAGTCTGAGCGACCAGCCGTTTGAACTCTAGCTAATCTTAAAGTTTACTAAGCAAATATTTTCTTGTGGGTTAGTCTAAATTCAATAAAATTAGCCTCTTATGTAATACCTCGTAGATTTTTTCCTGTGGATTTTTCATCATCTTCGTCACCTCGGGGCTAAAAAAACTAGTTTTAATCTTATAATTGTACATTCTATATCCGCGGAAAGCCGTTTATAATACGATGCGAGAAATAACTATTATAAAACTTGAAGAGCCTAAAAAAGTGAAGCATCTGTGTATTTCAGGGCTAGGCAGACACACATATAAGCCTGGACTTTAAAAACTTTTGAAAAGATTAATTGTTTGTTCGGGAACAGGTTTAGTCATCCAGCTGAATTTTAAAGATCATAACGTTTCACTGATGTGTATATGTGGCTGCCAGCCCTGGTTTAAGCTTTTCTATAAATAAGGTCGGTCCTACGTGCTCGTCTGGAACGGATAGCTTTTCCCGTTAATTTAGGCATGTTAGAATTGTCTTATCAATTTTAAACTTTGCATGGTGAATCCAGTAGTAGTTAGGTACGACTCAGAAAGCATAATGTCTCTATATTCGTTACAAAAATGTCCGTACGTCCATTTTAAACATTTAGATTTTTTAATTTTTTAACATCAAATTTTTATGTGATAAATATATATGATTGATCTGATTTTTAGAATACTGATTCTTAGGACAACAAAGTAAAATGTTGCAAGCAAAGCATCTTTGTAATCAAGCCCTAAAAATGTAAGAATGTCCATAAACATTTTCCTGTATCTAAGCAGTTTTCAACAAATTAACTTACAATTTTGGTTCGACATTGATTCATTTATATTCTGATTACTCAGTTTTGCCACTCTACAAGTGTTGTTTGTATTACTATTTGAGCTAGGTTTCGTTTTTTTGGATGTTGTCATCCTTTAATCACCCCTTTATCCCCCTCCCCCCATTGGACGTCCTTGAAATTATACCTAATAGTCCAAAGAATCCATATTACAAAGCAAATGATTAGAATTATTACATTTTTATAAAATATTATCTTTAAAAACGCTTGAAATCATTATGTTTGAAATGGACATACAGACTTTCTGAAAATTGATAATAATAGAGCTGCCATGCTTTCTAAATTGCACCTACCTGTTACAGGAATCGTCATGCCAAGTCTGAACTTTGCCTTTAAAAAGTAGGCCTTCAAATAATCTAAACTGGCCTATGACTCATTTACATACACGGATGACGCAGTACGAGTAAATGCGCGTAAAAAGACGATCTTTAGGCGCATTTTTTCAGGACATGCTCGGGTTCACATCCAGTGACTTCCCTCATATCAAATATGGAGCAAATAACACCCTCACAAGGCCATGACATCAATATCATATGAAAACATATGTGGATATTATGACAACAATGGATATATAGAACATATGTGGATATTATGACAACAATGGATATATAGATCATATGTGGATATTATGACAACAATGGATATATAGAACATATGTGGATATTATGACAACAATGGATATATAGAACATATGTGAATATTATGACAACAATGGATATATAGAACATATGTGGATATTATGACAACAATGGATATATAGAACATATGTGAATATTATGACAACAATGGATATATAGAACATATGTGGATATTATGACAACAATGGATATATAGAACATATGTGGATATTATGACAACAATGGATATATAGAACATATGTGGATATTATGACAACAATGGATATATAGAACATATGTGAATATTATGACAACAATGGATATATAGAACATATGTGGATATTATGACAACAATGGATATATAGAACATATGTGGATATTATGACAACAATGGATATATAGAACATATGTGGATATTATGACAAGGGAAAAATTGTCGTCAATTCAGGTTGCTAACATCATTTATTGGTCAGTACATCTTTTGGGTAGAGTCCCTTTTGTAACATCGCACCTTATGGGGCGATTCTTCGTATTTTTCACAGTAGCTTTTCTCTTATTTCTAGCCCCTGCGGGGGGCTCTAACCCTGCGGGGCCAATTACCTAAACCTGTGGGGCAATCAACTAACCCAATATAACCTAACCTAAAACAACCTAAAAAGCCATTTTAAAAATACAACGAATCGCCCCTTATGGGTTGACGTTACAAAAGGGACTTTTCCCCATCTCTTTATAAAAATTACATAATACTCATAACACAACATAAATGTGTAAAAATATAAACAAGGAAGACAGCATCCTTAGAAGCGAAGCTTTGAAATTGAAGGACAAACGAACATTAACACTTGTAGAGTTTCAGAACTGAATAAACTAAATATTAACACATAAGAGTCAATAAAAAATTGTAAATAAATACCGACGTTTCTAGGACTTGATTATAGAGATGCTTCGCTTATAACATTATACCTTGTTGTAATAGGAATTGGTGTAAAAAACCGATTAATAGTATAATTTTAACTTACAAATATTTATTGTCAAAAAAGTAAAAAATCTGCTTGTTTTAAATGGACGTAGGGACTTTCTAGTAACGATTATAGAGTTGCTGCGCTTTCTAAGTCGTACCTTACTATTATAGGAATCAGCATGCAAAGTTTGAAATCGATAGGACAATTCTAACCTGTTTAGATTAAAGAAAAAAGCTAATTGTCACAAACGTACGGACCGACCCTAATTATAAAAAAGCTTCGCTTTTAAAAATATTAAATATAGCTACTTGTTTCCGCCGTTTATCTTGAATAGGAGCCGAGCAAATTCGCACATTCCATCATTTTCCAACATATGAAATTATTGAGTAGCTTTGCTACTACAAAGTAAAAGTGTGAAACTGAACGCTAAACAAATGGATGTAGGATATAGGTGGATTGATGGGGGAAAATTTGTCGTAAATTTTGCTCATATGGACCCTTTATTGGTCAGTTTGTTCATCCAGTAGGAAGGGAGGGTGTCGATAGGGGGGTATTAATATATTAGCCAGCTGCAAGCATCGCTGTATTAGAGTACACACAAAATGTGGCGCAACATCCAAGTAATAATATATCCAGTAATAAACGTTATCTTTAAATTTTTAATTCAAAAGATAAAGAAAACGTAAACTTTGTATAGTATTGATTTACATTTTATATTGTTAAAGGTGAAAAAAAATACATAAAATTAGTGAAAAATAAATCAACAGTCTGTCTGTCTGTCTGTAATACAAAAAAAAAGTTATTAAGTGAGAAAACTAAAATTTATTATTTCCACTTTTACTTTTATGGTATAATTATCGTTAACAAAGTGAAATTAAAATTAGTGAAAAATATATTTTAATAACAGTCTCTCTGTCTTTCTGTCTGTCTGTCTGTCTGTCTGTCTGTCTGTCTGTCTATCTGTCTGTCTCTCAGTCTGTCTGTCTGACTGAAATGCACAAATGAGTTATGAAGTGACAAACTAAAATTTTATCATCTTCACTTTAAATCAAAACTATTTTATTTAAATCGATTCACACTTTGAATGATGATTCCTTCGACAATTAGGTATGAATTAGTAAGCATAGCAAATTTAAAATTGTTACCAGAAAGAATTTAAAGGATTTTTTATACTTTATTGATATCAATTATTTGTATGATATCTTTATCTTATTTTCTGAATTTTGGAACAATGATTCCTAGGACAATAAGATACAATATTTAAGGCGAAATATCTCTAAAAAAGTCATTAAAATGTAAGTATGTCCATAAACAGAATCCTGTATTTACGTAATTTTGCAACGAGTTTACCTACAATTTTGTTTAAACTTTACATTTATATTCTGCTTTTTCAGTTATTATTAGATTCTAAAAGTGTTAATGTTCGTTTTCCCTTGTGTTTCAGAGCTTCGCTTTTATTAATGTTGTCATCCTTGTTTACAAGTTTTTTTTGCCATTAAAGCTATCCGTTTGTGACGGACGGACTGACCGACATTAATTATAGAAAATCTTCGCTTTTAAAAATCAAAAAAAAATTAGGGGTGGGATTTTTTTTGGGGGAGGGATGGATATTTATTCTTTTTTGGGACGTGTCCCAACTTCCGAGACAATAGCCTAAAACCAGTAGGACCAGTAGGTATATTCCCTAAAGAGTATAACCCAATCGGTTCAGCGGATAACAAGATTATAAGCTTCAGACAGACGGACGGAAAGACAGACATCGTTCTACTTTATATTATATTTGTATTAGATACTAGTTACTTTGCCCCTAACCTCTAGGGGAGGGCGAATAAGGTCAAGAAAATATCTTAAAACCATCCTAAAATATTTGTAAAGCTTGCCTGAAAAGTGCAACTAATTCGAATCAGCAATTACTGAGATATTTAGCTTCAAACAAAAATAACTTACCACTTTATATAATACTAGCGGCTTCGACCCTAGCCTCTAACCTAGGGCTTCACCTAGTTTTTCATATTTTAGATTTGAGAAAATCCGCAAAATATTTTTTTTTCATTTTCGCCTAAAATCCTCTAAAAATAAGGTAAAAAATTTTAGGGTAGGCTTTTTAAAACTGTTATTGCTCAGCCCATAGTTATCCTAAAAAAAATGTTAGACATACCAATGGAAAGCTTGTTTCCTCTAGTTTTTAAAATGACAAACATTTTTAACGTTCATTCTATAAATTTGTATCTATGTTGCTAAATGTAAAAAGTATCATCAAACACATTAACATGTACATTCATCTATCTAAATATTGCAAGCTGAATAAAAACCTTGGGTACAAGAATAAAAAAACCTTGGGTACTAGGATAAAAAACCTTGGGTACCAGAATAAAAAACCTTGGGTACCAGAATAAAAAACCTTGGGTACCAGAATAAAAAACCTTGGGTACTAGGATAAAAAACCTTGGGTACCAGAGTTAATATTGTTTACCCTTCGCCATCCTACAGCAAAATACACAACCTCCATCCCTCCCTGACTGGTCTAAATTGATTGAAAGGCCAAAACTCCAGGGATCTAAAGGGATAAGACAATGGTCGATAAATTGATGTACAACTCCAATAATGAATACCTCTTATGCATATGGACAATAGTGGTTCAAACATCTGGACACTCAACTAAATCTAACAAATAAAAAACCTTATTTATTATATAAAAATTTGTGGACTAGTGTAATAAACATCTCATATTACCCCCTCCCCCCCCTCCAAAACTCAGAGACATTGTACATTAAATTACACTGGTACACAATGTTTTATAACCACTTTATCTTACACATAGGCTTAAATGGGTCTTTTAATTGAATTTTGATTGGTTGGTTCCAAACTATCAGTGTTAAAATTTTTCTACACATAACTTTAATCTACAGAGGGGGTAATTTAGGGGATTTACATCAATCTAAATTTCATTGTCTTATCCCTTAAGATCACTGAAAAGCCCTGATTGTGCTTTAAAATGACTTGCGCCTGTTTATGGACCAAGGCATTCCCCCTATACTATTGCTATTATTGTCAAGCGCCAGACATAGTTGCAGTGGATATTATGACAGGAGGGGTATTTTTTCTAGGGGCAATTTCTCTTGGGGGGTGGTGGTACCCTCCTCCAAAATAGTTAAAAACCTTCCTAGTACCTATGAGAAGCTACCCGCTAAAGGAGAACCTGATCTGTTCAACAGTTAGCGAGAAGTGTGCGCATCTACTAGGGTCTTTTCAGAAAATTGACCAATAAGGTCAATGAAAAACACCTATGTGATTTTTAAATAAAGACTAGGATGAAAACATCTGTAAAGGCGAAACATAAAAATAATGCACTTTTAACAGTTATAAATCTATCTCAACCATAACATTTATAAATTAGTAACTACTGCTGCTTCATAACGAAATATATTTCAAAGAAAAAAATCTTCATTATCAATCGCATCTGTAATAGAAAACAACAACATAAATAAATGAAAAAAAAGGATTAAGAATTATACAAAAATAGTCAAAATGTTAAAATATATCATAAAAAATAAAATTTTAAATTCACAGCTACTGTTTAGATCTTTACTATAACACAACCAAACAACAAATAAAGGAGAAGCGGTCAAACTGGCTGTGTAATAAGAGAGAGAAAGGGAAGGGTATATAGTTTGAAAAAAATATTTTTTTAAAAACAATTGCAACTGCATTTTGAATCAAGTTCTACGATTTAACAATGCACATACGGGCAACCAGGGGATTTTATTCACCATCCCCAAATCAAGTTTTAATCATTCTTTGAGTATTATTATATCCATATTACATCAGATTTCAAAGGAATCGTAAAATTATGCTTTTAAAGTAAGCTTTATAATGCCTCGAAGTTAAGAAATGCAAAAAATGTCTTACAGAAAAAGGCAAATTTTGTGTGTTTCACCAACAATTTTAAAAGTATTATAAAATCTCTTAGAATCAACGTAATTAGACAAAATAACTTTTGTTGAGTCATGCATTATATGTATATTGAAAATATAAAAGAAAAAGCACAAATTGAAGATGTTAGTCCTAAATAATTCTAGTTGAAGTCAAGATTTTAGTTTATTTTTGTTTGTTTTAAAATCAACATTTAAGTAGACAGTATCAGGAAACATGTTTTCACCGGGTGCCACCGGCTAAAAAAGCGATATTTGATTACCAAAAGACATATTATAATCGCCAGTACTGGTTTCATTTACCCCCCCGCGCCCCCGTAGGGGTTTTTAGCCTGTTTTCTGAAGGTGGGTGAACAAAAACTTTGTAAGAAAATGCTTTTAAAGGCGCTTTTAAAGTCAAAATTTAAGAACATAGTTGTTTTATTTCATTAAATCCCTGCTTTATTTTACCTTTAAAGTATATGGGTTTTTTCAAGTTTGATATTGCTGCGCTAATTTCTTAGATAATTCTTCCTGTCAATATTGTAAGAACCCGAAATTAGAATCTTAAAAAGGAATTTATAATTACTTGCATGTTGCACCATATTTTCTCCAACTAAAATGAAATGGTCTTTCTAGCATGCTAATATAACAATATCCCCTCCCCTCATACTGGACGTAAGAACTGACCAATAAATGAAGACTAAATTAGCAACCTAAATTGACAACAAAATTTACCCAGTTATAATATCAACGTATATTATGTCTATTATTTTAGAGTGTTTAGATAAATTGGAAACACTATAAAAGCTATTCAGTATGTAATTTACTATTAAATTTAAGCATTTGCTCTTTAATTGTCCATATTCGCAATTTATCACAGTAGATTTTTTGTGCTTCGTTACTTATGAATTGTTTCATCCTTATTGTTTTCCTTAGAGGTTGAGATAGATAGATAGTTGGATGATGGATAGATGGATAGATAGATAGATAGATGGATTGATAGCTGGATAAATAGATGGATAGATAGATTGATATATAAATGAATAGATAGATGGATAGATAGATAGATGGATTTTGCAATTTACCACACTAAATAGATGGATAGATATCTGATTGTGACAGACTTTATTTATTCAGACTTTGAACTAATGAAAATAATGAATATTTGTAAGTTCTATTTAAGTTGGTGGAGAGGGGCTAAGCCTTAATCAACACCTCTTTATGTTCGAAGTTTTAATGTAACTAAATAATCGTTTCTAAGGATTATTACCATTATCAATGATCTAAAGGGATAAGACAAAGGTCAATATAATTGATGTACATTGTACATTCCCATTTATAAAACACAAAATTACTACTTGTGTAGATAAAAATTAGTAGTCAAAACATTTTAACACACAACTGTAAATCTTTGGCGACTAGTGTTATAAACAGCCAAATGTCCCAAAGGTTAAGTTAATATCCAAATAACGTGGTGTTCTTATAATTAATAGAAATTGGAATTAGCAAGTAGTGTTATGTGTCTGTCTATTGGTAATGCTTTGTTTTTAAATTATGTAATTACTTGGTCTTCATTTTAAAATCTGCAGTTTTATTTAGGAAGGAAGGGGACATTGGGCTGTTTATTACACTAGTCCCCAAAGTTTTAAAATAAAATTTTTATATTTTTTGGCCTAAAAACTTTAGGAAGATTTTTAAAGATTTTTTATTGCTTGGTTCATTAAGTAGAGTGTTGAAATATTTTAATCACTAATTGTCATCTACAGAAATCAATTTTGTAATATAATTTGATGTATCAATATTATGTAGGTATATACAATATACAATGATACTTATATTAATCGGTCAATGTTTTGTCCCTTAGATCCCTGTTTGTTAATTAACCCTTAACAGTTGGGCCCCTTGTCGCACATCTATCGGTCGGGGGGATGGGGTTCTTTTTGCAGGTCCCCTGATTGATAATGAATTTCCGACTATAAGTGATTCAAAGTCAATTTTCGCTTACTTCGCTCTTTTATTCAACAACCTTTGTTTTTAGGTCCTTTTTTACTTAAAAATTTCAAATAGCTGTTATTTTCTTTTTTTTGAAGCTACAAATACAATTTTTTCAGAAAATGTTTATTTTTATGTAAATTTTATATTATAAATCTCAAAACATAAATTTTGGCGGCTGCAGCTGTACTTTGCAGCTGCCAGCCGCCGCAGTCAGCGGTCGGCGGGAAAACGGCGGCGTATCTTTAGGAAATTTTAATACGTTATGTAGACATGCAAGAAAAGCTTAAATTTAAAATTCGAAGTCTCTAATTTAAAAATTGCGGTCACAGGCTTTTAAAGATTTCTAGAGACCTGGAGGATCAGGACAGGGGCGTCCAAGCTTTTTTTTTTGGGGGGGGTAAAAAATTTTAGGGGGGGGGGTAATTCATGTTTGGGGGGGGTAAAATGGCGCGCGAAGCGTGCCGAAATTTTTTTTTACCCCCCCCCAAAATTTTTACCCCAGGGGTAAAATTTGATTGGGTTGGGGTAATTACCCCCCTAAAGTCTGTTGGGGGGGGGGTAAATACTCCCCCCAAATCTGTTGAGGGGGGTAATTACCCCTCCCAAACTAATTTACCCCGGGGGTAAAATTTTTGGGGGGGGTAATTTAATTATGTAAAAAAAGCACCTACCTAATCTATTAAGTTAATAAGTACTATCCTATAACATAAAGTAGTAAGTAAGGTTTATTTGACTATAGCTTCAGATTTCATTACTTTTAATACTGAGTTCTCCTTTTTAGGAATGCTTCACATAGACCCCATGATGGTTCCACACTATTATAGGTCAATCTTTTGAGTGGTTTTAGGCTATTTTTCTCCTCCCTTTTTACCCTTTAGAAAACACGAGTTCTTAGATGCTAAGGGTACTATTCAAATATATAGTAGTATCTCATTCTTTAGAACATAAAAATACAATAATTAACTCACTAACCAATGAACCAATATGATTATACTTTAAAGTGAAGCGTCTTATAGGTCCTGGTAAGTTTTATAACTAGTTTTGAGACACCCTGACATCCTCCCAAAAGAAATCGCCTATAGAAATTCTTTTTCATTATTTAATGAAATATTTAATTTAGTTAGGTATCTATTTTATGGAATCTTCAGTGCTCTACAATTACATCATAGATCCCCGGGATGGTTTAGGGGGGGGGGCGGGGATTACTCCCTCCCCCCCCCCCAAAAAAAAAAAAAATTTCAGTAAAATTTTTTTTTAAGAACATTCAATTGGGGGGGGTATTTAACCCCCCCAAAAAAATTTTTTTAAAGAACATTTATTTTTTTGGGGGGGGGGGGGGTAATTACCCCCCCCAAAATGGTTTGGGGGGGGGTAAATACCCCCCCCCCCAAAAATCGTTGGGGGTGCCGAGCTAGGGGTAATTTTTTTTGGGGGGGGGGGGGGTATTGTTCAAAAAATTTTGGGGGTGCCAAATGGCCCATTACCCCCCCCCCCCCTTGGACGCCTATGGATCAGGACCTTCAAGATCATACCTGGAACCTAAAATTGACTTGAATACCTATATTTTACATAAGGGTTTACTACTAGATGATATTTTAGTAAGATAAAAGGCTTTGCTTAAGTCAGAAAAAATGTTTTGCTTTTTATCTGGATGAACCTGTCAGGTTTGCTGGCATGCAGTGCCCGCCAGGCTGGAGATATTCAAAAAATTCCAACTCTCAGTTATGTGGCATAGCCATAGTTAAGAAGTCACTCATTTATAGCCCTCTATCTTTCACACACAGAAAATATGATAGAAAAACGGAGGGAAGGAGGGGGGGGGGGGGAATGACCCCCTCCCCCTAACCGTTAAGGTTTAATATACACAAACAGTAAACAAGAATCATAATTTCATTATAAAATAGATATTAGTTTATAAAAATTGATGTCAATTATGCCTACATTCATAATGGATTTATCATCACTGAACAAACATGTAGCTGACTAAAATAAGGATTTCCCATCCACCCCCTTTACACCATCCCCTCCCCTTCTACCGAAATGAATTCCCAGGCCCCAACAACCCCTAATTTGACACTTTGAACACTAAAATCGGACTACAATTGACATAGATACACTTTAAAGGGCCCAAAAAGCTAGTGATAGAGTAGCTGCGCTACTGAAAAATTTTCGTATTGCTCTGATAAGTTGATAAATGTATACCCTGACCTCAAACATTCTAATTTGACATTTTGAACACGAAATTCGGGCTCTAAATAATTAAATCCCCTTTTTGGCTGATATGCCCCAATGTGCAATGGTTCAAATTTTCTAATATAAAATTTTTCTCGGGCTAATCTTATCCAAGGATTATTACTTTTAAGTTGCTCAAAAGGAACAAATTGTAAATGGCAAGGGTTGTGGCCATTTTGTGAAAAATGTTGTCCTACATATGCATAAAAATAATGGAGGGACAAACGGACAAAGTGAGTTAAATAGCAGATGTCATAAAAAAAGTAAGAAAAAAAAAGATTTTTGTTTTGGTTACTTTATAATCAGAGCGAAGTTCTTATTATATGCAGCCACCGTATCCAACCAAGTAGAAATACCCTATCAAATGCCTAACCCCCATGGGGGGCTTATTAGTATATTATATTCCTAACCTAACCTATTTAGAAATATCTTTTAGGTTATCCAAATGCCTAACCCCTGCTGGGGTTTTATTTTATTATCCCTTTATTAACCTAACATAGCCCATTTAAACCATCTTAAAGGTTTTTTGAATAAACAACCCTTCCGGGGGGCTTATTTGTATATTCTTAACATATAACCTAACCTTTGCAAAAATACCTAAACAAATTTTCCCTTGTCATAATATCCACTGCTACTATGTCTGGCGCTTGACAATAATAGCAAAAGTATAGGGGGAATGCATTGGTCCGTAAACAGGCGCAACTCATTTTCATGCACAGTTAGGACTTATCAGTGATCTTAAGGGATAAGACAATAAAAATTTAGATTAACGTAAATCCCCAAAATTACCCCCTCTGTAGATTAAAGTTATAATAGAAAACATTTAACGCTGACAGTTTGTAACCAACCAATCAAAATTCAATTAAAAGATTCAAAGTTTTTAAGCCTATGAGTAAGATAAAGTGGTTATAAAACATTGTGTACCAGTGTAATTTAATGTACGATGTCTCTGTGTTTTGGAGGGGAGGTGGGGGGTACATTATAGTCTCCAAATCTTTATAAAATAAGGTTTTTTTGTTAGATTAAGTTGAGAGTCCAAACATTTCAACCACTAATATTAATTTAATTTACATAATAGGTAATCATCATTGGAGATGTACATAAATTTTTAGGGCATTGTCTCATCCCTTTAGATCCATGGAGTCTTGGCCTTTCAATCAATTAAGACCAGTCAGGGAAGGATGGAGGTTGGTAAGCAATATTCACTCTGGTACTAAAGATTTTTTATTCTGGTACCCAAAGTTTTCATCTTGGAACCCAAGGTTTTTTATTCTGGTACCCAAGGTTTTTAGCTAGAGGAATGGGGGGGGGGGGGGGACACAATCAAACCATGCACATGTACATGTTAATGTGTTTGATGATACTTTTTACATTTAGCAACATAGATACAAAACTATACAATGCACGTTAAAAATGTTTGTCATTTTGAAAACTAAAGGAAATAAGCTTTCCATTGGTATGTCTAACATTTTTTTAGGATAATTATGGGCTGAGCAATAACAGTTTTAAAAAGCCTACCCTAACATTTTTTACCTTATTTTTAGAGGATTTTAGGCGAAAATGAAAAAAAAATATTTTGCGGATTTTCTCAAAAACCCCCTAATAGAAAATTTGATTTTTACCTTTTCTAGTATACCAAGACATGTGACTTTAAGGCTGTGCAATCCGCTTAAATGGGTATTTTCAAAAACCTGGAATTTTTTTAGCCTACCCGTGTTTAGCTTCAAACAAAAATAACTTACCACTTTATATAATACTAGCGGCTTCAACTCTAGCCTCTAACCTAGGGCTTCACCTAGTTTTTCATATTTTAGATTTGAGAAGAAAAAGTAAAAAAGTTTTTGGTGGGGAGAATTTTTTTCCTAGAAAATAGCTTAAAACCATCCCAGGACCAGTAGTTATATTCCCTAAAGAGTATAACCCAATCGGTTCAGCAGATACAAAGATCTTAAGCTTCAGACAGATAGGCATCGTTCTACTTTATATTATATTTGTATTAGATACTAGTTACTTTGCCCCTAGACTCCAGGGGAGGGCGAAGAAGGCCAAGAAAATAGCTTAAAACCATCCCAAAATATTTGTAAAGCTTGCCTGAAAATTCCAACCAATTCGAACCAGCAATTTCCGAGATATTTAGTTTCGGACAAAAACTTACCACTTTATATTATACTAGCGGCTACGCCCCTAGAGGCCTCTAGGGACACGTAAAATTCTTTTAAAAATCTGTGTTAAAACATATTATAAAACATATTATTTTCGCCGCTGAATTGTGTTAGACATGTTTTTAGCTAAGCTTCAAAAATATCGGCAGTCCGTTGTTTTTTTTATATATTATTTTTTGCGATTCATCTGGGGAGGGTGGTGGTACCCTCCCTCAATATAGTTATAAACCTCTCCAAGATCTATGAGAAGCTATCCTGATAAGGAGAACTGTTAGCAAGATCCTTTGGTACAGACAAACAGACAAATAAACAGACATCCTGTTACTTTATTATAAGGATTTAGACTAATGGGAAGCTATTGGTATGTCTGTCCTTAAGTCCGTAACGGGTAACTCTCTCTCCATTAATTTAGACATGTTAGAATTGTTACATCGATTTCAAACTTTGCATGATGATTCCTATAACAATTAGGTACAATTTAGAGAGCGTAGCAACTATACATCTCAATCTCAATCACTTAATAGGGGGTTAATTAAGCTTTTTAGACTAAAAAATCATTAAAATGTAATTTTATTTTCCTTATAACTTTTTTGTTATTAAAGTTATGATTATGAAACAAAAACAATATTCCTGCTATATTCATAAAGCTTTATTTGGTTTTTTAATCTAAAACAATTTTGCCTCATAAGTAAGTTTTTCAAAATATCATTACACAAGAAAGACTCAAAAAATATGTGTAAAAAAAAGACTTTTAACTTAAAACCTAATTTTTTTGTTTCATTTTGCAAAAATAATAGGATTTCTATCTTAATTTTGCCAAAAAAGTCAATTTATGTTAAAAGTTACTTTTTGCTCAGTCACTTTTTCAAAACTTTAGCTCTAAAAATCTCCAGTGTTAATGGAGGTAAAATTAATTTTTTTATATATGCTTGTGTGGAAATGTACAGAGAACAAGGACATAT
Organism: Acartia tonsa; assembly: GCF_053477335.1. Taxonomy (NCBI): domain Eukaryota; kingdom Metazoa; phylum Arthropoda; class Copepoda; order Calanoida; family Acartiidae; genus Acartia; species Acartia tonsa. The sequence goes on from NC_137274.1 coordinate 25,377,804, forward strand.
GCTATTTTTTATGATACATTAAGAAATAAGGGCTGTATACCCTTAAAGATACTTTTTCGAGGGTCATACTGTAATAGATACCAGAAAGTCAGTACGTTCATGCTGATTTTTTTTACATGATAAAATTTTCCTATCCATCTGATTTATAATATTCCTGTAATAGAATAACATGATGTCTGTCTGTCTGTCTGTTTATGTGTTTGTCTTTAGGTCTGTACCAAAGAATCTCGCTAACCGCTGAACAAATCAGGTTCTCCTTTACAGAGTAGCTTCTCATAGGTCCTGGGAAGGTTTATAAATATTTGTGGGGAGGGTACCACAACCCTCCCAAGAGAAAGTATGTCCTTTTACTATATCCTATACTAGCGGCTGCGCCCTTAGAAGCCTCTTGGGGCACTTGAATATGATAATCCATTTTTTTAAAGAAGCTACCCTGTAAAGGAGAACCATTTTGGTTCAGCTGTTAGCGAGATCTTTCAGTATAAACATACAGACAGACAAACAGACGGACAAATAGACAGACATCCTGTTACTTAATTATAAGGATTATTCTAAATCAGATGGATAGGAAAATTTTATCATAAAAAAAAATCAACATGAACGTACTGTCTTTCTGGTAATTATTATATAGTTGCTACGCTTTCTTAATTGTACCTAAATGTTTGGGAATAATCATGCAAAGTCTAACCGTTACGGACGTAAGGACGGACCTACCATAAGCATAGAAAAGCTTCCCATGAACACTTAATAACAATTAGCCTAAATCCTTATAATAAAGTAATATTTACTCAATTTTGCAACAAATATATATTTTTTCGTTTATATATTTATTTTTTAAGCTCTCACACTCTAAAAAAGTTATTGTTTGTTTGTCCTTCCTTATGATTTTAGAGCTTCGCTTTTATAGATGTTGTCATCCTTGTTCTTACTAAAACTAAAGATTGAAAGAAGTAATAATCAGATTGGTCCCAGGATGGGTTTAGGCTATTTTTCTACTCCCTTTAAAATTAAATGCTTACAGAGGTCAATCAAATAGATAGAGAAACATCCTACTTTTTATTTATATAGTATATATTTACTAGCAGCTTCGCCCCTAGCCTCTAGGGCTTTGCCCCAAGAGTTAATTTGAAAAAAAAAATTAAGTACCTCTGGTGCTGCAACCACAACATGTTGCCTTAACTACCTAAAAGAAATAGGTACTGCTACAGCCTAGCTAAAATAATATTGAGGTGGTTTTTTTAGTTTTTTTTTTGGGGGGGGGGGGGTGGTGGTTGTTAAAAAGTTTGAACAGACGAAGCCCAAATACATAACTTTTGCACCACGTCTTCCTGTCATATTCTCCATCTCTTTTTTAGGGATTTTCTTTTCCACTTCTCCTCTCATCTCCCTCATTTTATGACGTCACGGGAAGACGACGTGGTGCAAAAGTTATGTATTTTGGGCTTCGTCGTTTGAACCAATCAATAAACATTCCATTGCAAAAATTTTATTGTTACAAGGTTTTTTTCAAATTTTTATTTACAATGAAAAAAAAATCTTTGAACTTAAATTGACAAATGATTCAAACATTTTTTCTTTTTTATTTGGAAGATTTTTTTATTTTAATATCAAAGTTGAACAAAAACAAAACATTAAACTAAATGAAATTAAAAGAAAAAACGTTTATTCATTTTATTCAAGAAATTATTTGCTAACATCACCTTTTTGTTGCAATAGAATGTTATTTAATAATTTTTTTTCCAAGAAATGAGATAATGTATCTTAATTGTATGTACGGGTGTCAATTTAACACAATCTGTCGACCAACAAAAGACAGGAATTTTTAGCAGACAAAAAAAATAACATTTCTAACATTAATATTAAGTCAGATATACTTAAATCTTTAAAAATCAAGGATGACAACATTCATAAAATCGAAGCTCTGAAACAGTATGACAGACGAATATTAAATCTTGTAGAGTGTCAGAACTGAATAAACAAGATATAAATATATAAGTTTTTAAAAAAATATATGTAAATTTGTTGCAAAACTTTTAAAATAAAGAATATTGTTTAAGGACATACTGCAATTTTTAGGACTTAATTATAGAGATGCTTCTCTTTCTGATTATAGAGATGCTTCGCTTATAATATTGTACTTATTGTAATAGGAATCAGTATTCTAAAAATCACATCAACCGGATGATTATACCCCATAAAAAATTGTTGTTAAAAAAGTTAAAAATTTTAATATTATGGATGTTGTCATATTTGTTTGTCTATTGTAAGTATGTCTTTAAACAATTTTGCAACAAATATATTCCACATTCATAATCTGCTTATTAAGTTCTGACACTCTACAAGTGTTAATGTTTACTAGTCCTACCATCTCAGAGCTTCGCTTTTATTGATGTTGTTATCCTTTAAGGCAATTTCTTATCCTTGTTTAAATATAATCGATAAAAGTTCTGGACAGTAATCTACATATCAAATATCATGAAAAGAAAACAAAGTAGCGGGTTTTGTTTATTTCCATAGGAGCTTTTCTCCTATTTCTAGTCCCTGCGGTGGGGATTAATCCCACGGGGCCTATATCCTAATCCTGCGGGACAATCATTAAAATTTACCAAACATAAACTAACCTAAATTAACTTTTCAATAGCTACTGTGGATAAGCGACGAAACCCACTACTTAGTTTTCTTTTGTTTACCAAGATCCGAAATTTTCTATTTGTGTTACTAATATTGGAATTGTACATCTATAATTTTTTATATTCAATTCAATTATGTTTAAATTTAAAACATTTTCAAGTATGGCTTCAAAACCGATTAATTTCCGCTGGATTAGAATTAATTCTGAGCCATATAGAAAAATAATGTATTGATTCATTGAATAGTATAAAAGCCAATTTTCCACTAATAACAAAATATAAACATACAAATTAAAACAATTTTATCTTTACTATCCACGGAAATCTGTCTATAATTTGATGTTATAATATTTGTTTTCTTTTAGAGATAAGAAAAATGCAAGAAAAACTAATTTAATGATGACAACATCCATAAAAGCGAAGCATTGAATCAGTATGACAGATGAACATTAACACTTGTAAAGTGTCAGAACTGTATATACAAAATATAAATATAAATAAGTTTTGACAAAATTATACATAAATTGGTTGCAAAACTTATTAAATACAGAATACTGTTTATGGACATACTGACATTTTCAGGACTTGATTTTAGAGATGCTTCGCTTTAAATATTGTACCTAATTGTAATAGAAATTAGTATTCCAAAGATCAGATCAATCGGATGACTATATCATATGAAAATTGTTATTAAAAAGTTAAAAATCAACATATTTATAATGGACGTACGAACATTCTGGTAATGATTATAGAGTTGCTACACTTTCTAAAACGTACCAAACTACTACAGGAATCATCATGCAAAGTTTGAAATCGATCGGACAATTCTAACATACCTAAAAAAAGCTGTCCCTTACGGATGTACGGACGGACCAACCCTAATTATAAAAAAAGCTTCGCTTTTAAAAATAATATTTAAGTTTTCGCTAGAACGTTAATTTTTCATAGAAACTTACATTTACTGTTTCCAAAAAGGGGAAAGATAATTAGGGTTGCTTTTCTAAAAGTAACACCCCTCCAATAAATTGAAATCAACTGTGTGTGTGGGGGGGGGGGGTGTTATATTTTGTATGTCTAATCCATGCCTATACCATTAGTTTCCTTATACTATTATCCTATACCCAATGTAACCTAACCTAATTATAAATTAACACACAATAAAATTCCTTCCCCCTATTTTTAATCTATTAAAATATAAAATACTCAGAGAAAAATCATGAATTTTTTTTTTTTTAAATCATTTCCATCATTTTTTCAATCTATTTGAAGAAGAAATTGTGCCTATGAAAATGACGTAAAACAATACAAATGACCAATGATAGGTCAATGCATGGACCAAATTACCCATTAGGCCACTATGACGTAATTATTTTATAGACATTTTAAAAAGCTTAAAAAATGTTTGTGTTAATATTTAGATTATGAATAGATGAATATACTAGAGCTGGATCTTTAAATCATTTTAGTGGTGAGCCAGATCGGGGTGCGCCGAATTTCAGCCAATCACAGCGTGGCATTTTGTAAAATGCTGTGCTCTCATTAGTGGAAAGTTGGCTCACCCCGATCTGTCTCACCACTAAAATGATTTAAAGATCCAGCTTAGTATAAAAAATTCGGATATAGTCCCTTTCGTGACAAGGGGCGTTTCGTCGTATTTTTTACAGTAGCTTTGATAGGTCATTTTAAGTTCGGTTAGGTTAGGTTAAGTTAGGTAAGGTGATCTCCCCAGAGTGTTAGAGATATAAGAAAAGCTACTGTGAAAATACAACAAAATGCCTCTTTAGAGGAGTTGTCACGAAAGGGACAACAATTTTCTCTTGAATAATGTGAAAATGGCATATGATGGATTGGTAATTTGGCACACCACCTGCTGAATAGCATTAAATCGGCTCTGAATCAATAATAAGCTTTCCTACAAGTTTTTTAGATCTTAGCATACACACAAACATCCTGTTACTTTAGTGATTGTATTTTTTAACATAGAAATAAATTTAAAATGGCAATTCTTCTATTCTAGGCATTAATGTTACTTAACAAAACATCACTTGATATTATTCATATCATTTATTAGCAGTAAATTACAACTTAAACAAGGATGACAATATTCATAAAAGCGAATCACTGAAACGGTAGGACAAACGAACATTAACACTTGTAGAGAACCAGAAATAATAAGCAGAACATTAATTTCTAAGTCTAAACGAAATTGTTTTTTGCAAAATTGCGTAAATATAGGATAAAGTAAAAGGACTTTCATTTTTAGAAAAAAAAATTAGATTATTAGTATAATGATACCATAAAAAAATTTTCTTGTAAAAATGTTCAAAGTCAGTATGTTTTAAATTACAGAGTTGCTACGATTTATGAACTGTCATAGGTATTATTATGCAAAGTTTGAAATCAATAGGATAATTCTAATTGTATATTTCAATAATTCTATCATAACTACAAAAAAGTTTTCAAATATGTTAAAAATCATCATGTTTTAAATGGATGTACGGACTTTCTGGTAATGATTATAGATTTGCTACGCTTTCTAATTCATATCTAACCGTTATTGAAATAATCATGCAAAGTTTGAAATTGATATAGGGCAATTCTAACATGCCAATAATTAACGAAAAGAACTAACCGTTACGGACGTACTGACCCTAATTATAGAAAAGCTTCGCTTTTAAAAAGACTTCTTTTCTTTATTATTAAAATTTGTTTATATTTTTATAAATAAGATGCACATGTTTTTAGTAGCGAAGGTACTCTAGGATTTGAAATGTCCGTTTTTCCGTATGCATGTCTGAAACGTTTTGGGGTAAACGTGATTTTCACGACTCCTGTATAAGATAGAGGACTGAAACTTTTCAACAATATTCCCATCAATATGGAGAATAATTAAGTATACAACATCCATAGCCGTCGGACTGCTTTTAAGCAGCATTAAAGCTACTTTTTTTTTCATAACTTCGCTACTTATTAATGTTGTCGTCCCTATTTTTTATCAATTCTATAAGTTTGATTTTTATTTAGTTAATAAGTTATTACGTAAACAAGGATGACAACATCCATAAGTAGCGAAGCAAAAGAAAAATCATGTACAAGGAACTTAAATAACAATCACAAAGCCTTTTTAACAATTTTTTTTATAGTTTATAATATTTATTATTCAGAATAATAGACTGATAGACTGACGGTCAAATTAAATTACATACTGGATGCTCTTTAATATCGGAAAATTTAATTTTAATACTAATATCCACCAACACTTTGCAAATAAGACGAAAACACCGATATGGGATACTTTTTAAAAGTATAAAACATGCCTTAAAGCAGTCCGACGTCCATGGATGTTTTATACAAAATTATGCTCCATTTTGATAACAAGTTTCAGCCTTATCTTATCTTTTAGGGGAGGAGCCAAGAAAATCACATTTCTCCCAAAATTTTTTAGACCTACGTACAGCCAGAAGAAGATATTTTGAATTAAAGAGTAGCTTTGCTAAAAAAATGAATAAAAATGCAAGGTTGTTTTATAAATATGGTAAAAAAACCTTCAATCCAAATATAAAGTCACAGGTTGTCAGTCATGAAATTAGTAAAAAAAAAGATATATTTTAATCTCAGTCTGTCTGGCTAACTACATGTCTGTCTATCTATCTACATGTCTGTATATCTACATACATATCTGTCTGTCTATCTACATGTCTGTCTATCTATCTACATGTCTGTCTATCTATCTACATGTCTGTCTATCTATCTACATGTCTGTCTATTTATCTACATGTCTGTCTATCTATCTACATGTCTGGCTATCTATATACATATCTGTCTGTCTATCTACATGTTTGTCTATCTACATACATATCTGTCTGTCTATCTACATATCTGTCTATCTATCTACATGTCTGTCTATCTACATACATATCTGTCTATTTATCTACATGTGTGTCTATCTACATATCTGTCTGGCTAACTACATGTCTGTCTATCTATCTACATGTCTGTCTATCTACATACATATCTGTCTGTCTATCTACATGTCTGTCTATCTAAATACATATCTGTCTGTCTCTCTACATGTCTGTCTATCTATCTACATGTCTGTCTATCTATCTACATGTCTGTCTATCTATCTACATGTATGTCTATCTATATACATATCTGTCTTTCTATCTACATATCTGTCTGTCTATCTACATGTCTGTCTATCTATCTACATGTATGTCTATCTATCTACATGTCTGTCTATCTATCTACATGTCTGTCTATCTATCTACATGTCTGGCTATCTATATACATATCTGTCTGTCTATCTACATGTCTGTCTATCTATCTACATGTCTGTCTATCTATCTACAGGTCTGTCTATCTATCTACATGTCTGTCTATCTAAATACATATCTGTCTGTCTATCTACATGTCTGTCTATCTATCTATATGTCTGTCTATCTATCTACATGTCTGTCTATCTATCTACATGTCTGTCTATCTATCTACATGTCTGTCTATCCATCTACATGTCTGTCTATCTACATACATATCTGTCTGTCTATCTACATGTCTGTTTATCTATCTACATGTCTGTCTATCTTTCTACATGTCTGTCTATCTATCTACATGTCTGTCTATCTACATACATATCTGTCTGTCTATCTACATGTCTGTCTATCTAAATACATATCTGTCTGTCTATCTACATGTCTGTCTATCTAAATACATATCTGTCTGTCTATCTACATGTCTGTCTATCTATCTACATGTCTGTCTATCTATCTACATGTCTGTCTATCTATCTACATGTATGTCTATCTATATACATATCTGTCTTTCTCTCTACATATCTGTCTGTCTATCTACATGTCTGTCTATCTATCTACATGTATGTCTATCTATCTACATGTCTGTCTATCTATCTACATGTCTGTCTATCTATCTACATGTCTGGCTATCTATATACATATCTGTCTGTCTATCTACATGTCTGTCTATCTATCTACATGTCTGTCTATCTATCTACATGTCTGTCTATCTATCTACATGTCTGTCTATCTAAATACATATCTGTCTGTCTATCTACATGTCTGTCTATCTATCTATATGTCTGTCTATCTATCTACATGTCTGTCTATCTATCTACATGTCTGTCTATCTATCTACATGTCTGTCTATCCATCTACATGTCTGTCTATCTACATACATATCTGTCTGTCTATCTACATGTCTGTCTATCTATCTACATGTCTGTCTATCTATCTACATGTCTGTCTATCTATCTACATGTCTGTCTATCTATCTACATGTCTGTCTATCTATCTACATGTCTGGCTATCTATATACATATCTGTCTGTCTATCTACATGTTTGTCTATCTACATACATATCTGTCTGTCTATCTACATGTCTGTCTATCTACATACATATCTGTCTATTTATCTACATGTGTGTCTATCTACATATCTGTCTGGCTAACTACATGTCTGTCTATCTATCTACATGTCTGTCTATCTACATACATATCTGTCTGTCTATCTACATGTCTGTTTATCTATCTACATGTCTGTCTATCTTTCTACATGTATGTCTATCTATCTACATGTCTGTCTATCTACATACATATCTGTCTGTCTATCTACATGTCTGTCTATCTAAATACATATCTGTCTGTCTATCTACATGTCTGTCTATCTATCTACATGTCTGTCTATCTATCTACATATCTGTCTATCTATCTACATGTATGTCTATCTATATACATATCTGTCTTTATATCTACATATCTGTCTGTCTATCTACATGTCTGTCTATCTATCTACATGTATGTCTATCTATCTACATGTCTGTCTATCTATCTACATGTCTGTCTATCTATCTACATGTCTGGCTATCTATATACATATCTGTCTGTCTATCTACATGTCTGTCTATCTATCTACATGTCTGTCTATCTATCTACATGTCTGTCTATCTATCTACATGTCTGTCTATCTAAATACATATCTGTCTGTCTATCTACATGTCTGTCTATCTATCTATATGTCTGTCTATCTATCTACATGTCTGTCTATCTATCTACATGTCTGTCTATCTATCTACATGTCTGTCTATCCATCTACATGTCTGTCTATCTACATACATATCTGTCTGTCTATCTACATGTCTGTTTATCTATCAACATGTCTGTCTATCTTTCTACATGTCTGTCTACATGTCTGGTTATCTATCTACATGTCTGTCTATCTATCTACATGTCTGTCTATCTACATACATATCTGTCTGTCTATCTACATGTCTGTCTATCTATCTACATGTCTGTCTATCTATCTAAATGTCTGTCTATCTATCTACATGTCTGTCTATCTAAATACATATCTGTGTGTCTATCTACATGTCTGTCTATCTATCTACATGTCTGTCTATCTATCTACATGTCTATCAATCTATCTACATGTCTGTCTATCTATCTACATGTCTGTCTATCCATCTACATGTCTGTCTATCTACATACATATCTGTCTGTCTATCTACATGTCTGTCTATCTATCTACATGACTGTCTATCTATCTACATTCTACATGTCTGTCTATCTATCTAAATGTCTGTCTATCTATCTACATGTCTGTCTATCTATCTACATGTCTGTCTATCTATCTACATGTATGTCTATCTATCTGCATGTCTGTCTATCTACATACATATCTGTCTGTCTAATTACATGTCTGTCTATCTACATAATATCTGTCTGTCTATCTACATGTCTGTCTATCTATCTACATGTCTGTCTATCTATCTACATGTCTGTCTATCTATCTACATGTCTGTCTATCTATCTACATGTCTGTATATCTATCTACATGTCTGTCTTTCTATCTACATGTCTGTCTATCTATCTTCATGTCTGACTATCTACATACATATCTGTCTGTCTATCTACATGTCTGTCTATCTATCTACATGTCTGTCTATCTATCTACATGTCTGTCTATCTATCTACATATCTGTCTGTCTATCTACATGTCTGTCTATCTATCTACATGTCTGTCTAACTATCTACATGTCTGTCTATCTATCTACATGTCTGTCTATCTATATACATATATGTCTGTCTATCTACATGTCTGTCTATCTATATACATGTCTGTCTATCTATCTAAATGTCTGTCTATCTATCTACATGTCTGTCTATCTAAATACAAATCTGTTTGTCTATCTACATGTCTGTCTATATATCTACATGTCTGTCTATCTATCTACATGTCTATCTATCTATCTACATGTCTGTCTATCTATCTACATGTCTGTCTATCCATCTACATGTCTGTCTATCACATACATATCTGTCTGTCTATCTACATGTCTGTCTATCTATCTACATGTCTGTCTATCTATCTACATGTCTGTCTATCTATCTACATGTCTGTCTATCTATCTACATGTCTGTCTATCTATCTACATGTCTGTCTATCTACAAATATATCTGTCTGTCTATCTACATGTCTGTCTATCTCTCTACATGTCTGTCTATCTATCTACATGTCTGTCTATCTATCTACATGTATGTCTATCTACATACATATCTGTCTGTCTATCTACATGTCTGTCTATCTATCTACATGTCTGTCTATCTATCTACATGTCTGTCTATCTATCTACATGTCTGTCTATCTATCTACATGTCTGTCTATCTATCTACATGACTGTCTATCTACATACATATCTGTCTGTCTATCTACATGTCTGTCTATCTATCTACATGTCTGTCTATCTATCTACATGTCTGTCTGTCTATCTACATGTCTGTCTATCTATCTACATGTATGTCTATCTATCTACATGTCTGTCTATCTACATACATATCTGTCTGTCTAATTACATGTCTGTCTATCTACATAATATCTGTCTGTCTATCTACATGTCTGTCTATCTATCTACATGTCTGTCTATCTATCTACATGTCTGTCTATCTATCTACATTTCTGTCTATCTATCTACATGTCTGTCTATCTATCTACATGTCTGTCTATCTATCTACATGTCTGACTATCTACATACATATCTGTCTGTCTATCTACATGTCTGTCTATCTATCTACATGTCTGTCTATCTACATATATATCTGTCTGTCTATCTACATGTCTGTCTATCTATCTACATGTCTGTCTATCTATCTACATGTCTGTCTATCTATCTACATGTCTGTCTATCCATCTACATGTCTGTCTATCTACATACATATCTGTCTGTCTATCTACATGTCTGTCTATCTATCTACATGTCTGTCTATCTATCTACATGTCTGTCTATCTATCTACATATCTGTCTGTCTATCTACATGTCTGTCTATCTATCTACATGTCTGTCTATCTATCTACATGTCTGACTATCTACATACATATCTGTCTGTCTATCTACATGTCTGTCTATCTATCTACATGTCTGTCTATCTATCTACATGTCTGTCTATCTATCTACATATCTGTCTGTCTATCTACATGTCTGTCTATCTATCTACATGTCTGTCTATCTATCTACATGTCTGACTATCTACATACATATCTGTCTGTCTATCTACATGTCTGTCTATCTATCTACATGTCTGTCTATCTATCTACATGTCTGTCTATCTATCTACATATCTGTCTGTCTATCTACATGTCTGTCTATCTATCTACATGTCTGTCTATCTATCTACATGTCTGTCTATCTATCTACATGTCTGTCTGTCTATCTACATGTCTGTCTATCTATCTACATGTCTGTCTATCTATCTACATGTCTGTCTATCTATCTACATGTCTGTCTATCTATATACATATCTGTCTGTCTATCTACATGTCTGTCTATCTATATACATGTCTGTCTATCTATCTAAATGTCTGTCTATCTATCTACATGTCTGTCTATCTATCTACATGTCTGTCTATCTATCTACATGTTTGTCTATCTATCTACATGTCTGTTTATCTATATACATATCTGTCTGTCTATCTACATGTCTGTCTATCTATATACATGTCTGTCTATCTATCTAAATGTCTGTCTATCTATCTACATGTCTGTCTACCTAAATACATATCTGTGTGTCTATCTACATGTCTGTCTATCTATCTACATGTCTGTCTATCTATCTACATGTCTATCTATCTATCTACATGTCTGTCTATCTATCTACATGTCTGTCTATCCATCTACATGTCTGTCTATCTACATACATATCTGTCTGTCTATCTACATGTCTGTCTATCTATCTACATGTCTGTCTATATATCTACATGTCTGTCTATCTATCTACATGTCTGTCTATCTATCTACATGTCTGTCTATCTATCTACATGTCTGCCTATCTACAAATATATTTGTCTGTCTATCTACATGTCTGTCTATCTATCTACATGTCTGTCTATCTATCTACATGTCTGTCTATCTATCTACATGTCTGTCTATCTACATACATATCTGTCTGTCTATCTACATGTCTGTCTATCTATCTACATGTCTGTCTATCTATATACATGTCTGTCTATCTATCTACATGTCTGTCCATCTATTTACATGTCTGTCTATCTATCTACATGTCTGTCTATCTACATACATATCTGTCTGTCTATCTACATGTCTGTCTATCTATCTACATGTCTGTCTATCTATCTACATGTCTGTCTGTCTATCTACATGTCTGTCTATCTATCTACATGTATGTCTATCTATCTACATGTCTGTCTATCTACATACATATCTGTCTGTCTAATTACATGTCTGTCTATCTACATAATATCTGTCTGTCTATCTACATGTCTGTCTATCTATCTACATGTCTGTCTATCTATCTACATGTCTGTCTATCTATCTACATGTCTGTCTATCTATCTACATGTCTGTCTATCTATCTACATGTCTGTCTATCTACAAATATATCTCTCTGTCTATCTACATGTCTGTCTATCTATTTACATGTCTGTCTATCTATCTACATGTCTGTCTATCTATCTACATGTCTGTCTATCTACAAATATATCTGTCTGTCTATCTACATGTCTGTCTATCTATCTACATGTCTGTCTATCTATCTACATGTCTGTCTATCTATCTACATGTCTGTCTATCTATATACATATCTGTCTGTCTATCTACATGTCTGTCTATCTATATACATGTCTGTCTATCTATCTAAATGTCTGTCTATCTATCTACATGTCTGTCTATCTATCTACATGTCTGTCTATCTATCTACATGTCTGTCTATCTATCTACATGTCTGTCTATCTACATACATATCTGTCTGTCTATCTAAATGTCTGTCTATCTATCTACATGTCTGTCTATCTATCTACATGTATGTCTATCTATCTACATGTCTGTCTATCTATCTACATGTCTGTCTATCTACATACATATCTGTCTGTCTATCTACATGTCTGTCTATCTATATACATGTCTGTCTATCTATCTAAATGTCTGTCTATCTATCTACATGTCTGTCTACATAAATACATATCTGTGTGTCTATCTACATGTCTGTCTATCTATCTACATGTCTGTCTATCTATCTACATGTCTATCTATCTATCTACATGTCTGTCTATCTATCTACATGTCTGTCTATCCATCTACATGTCTGTCTATCTACATACATATCTGTCTGTCTATCTACATGTCTGTCTATCTATCTACATGTCTGTCTATCTATCTACATGTCTGTCTATCTATCTACATGTCTGTCTATCTATCTAAATGTCTGTCTATCTATCTACATGTCTGTCTATCTACAAATATATCTGTCTGTCTATCTACATGTCTGTCTATCTATCTACATGTCTGTCTATCTATCTACATGTCTGTCTATCTATCTACATGTCTGTCTATCTACATACATATCTGTCTGTCTATCTACATGTCTGTCTATCTATCTACATGTCTGTCTATCTATATACATGTCTGTCTATCTATCTACATGTCTGTCCATCTATCTACATGTCTGTCTATCTATCTACATGTCTGTCTATCTACATACATATCTGTCTGTCTATCTACATGTCTGTCTATCTATCTACATGTCTGTCTATCTATCTACATGTCTGTCTGTCTATCTACATGTCTGTCTATCTATCTACATGTATGTCTATCTATCTACATGTCTGTCTATCTACATACATATCTGTCTGTCTAATTACATGTCTGTCTATCTACATAATATCTGTCTGTCTATCTACATGTCTGTCTATCTATCTACATGTCTGTCTATCTATCTACATGTCTGTCTATCTATCTACATGTCTGTCTATCTATCTACATGTCTGTCTATCTATCTACATGTCTGGGTATCTATCTACATGTCTGTCTATCTATCTACATGTCTGTCTATCTATCTACATGTCTGACTATCTACATACATATCTGTCTGTCTATCTACATGTCTGTCTATCTATCTACATGTCTGTCTATCTATCTACATGTCTGTCTATCTATCTACATATCTGTCTGTCTATCTACATGTCTGTCTATCTATCTACATGTCTGTCTATCTATCTACATGTCTGACTATCTACATACATATCTGTCTGTCTATCTACATGTCTGTCTATCTATCTACATGTCTGTCTATCTATCTACATGTCTGTCTATCTATCTACATATCTGTCTGTCTATCTACATGTCTGTCTATCTATCTACATGTCTGTCTATCTATCTACATGTCTGTCTATCTATTTACATGTCTGACTATCTACATACATATCTGTCTGTCTATCTACATGTCTGTCTATCTATCTACATGTCTGTCTATCTATCTACATGTCTGTCTATCTATCTACATATCTGTCTGTCTATCTACATGTCTGTCTATCTATCTACATGTCTGTCTATCTATCTACATGTCTGTCTATCTATCTACATGTCTGTCTATCTATCTACATGTCTGTCTATCTACATACATATCTGTCTGTCTATCTAAATGTCTGTCTATCTATCTACATGTCTGTCTATCTATCTACATGTATGTCTATCTATCTACATGTCTGTCTATCTATCTACATGTCTGTCTATCTACATACATATCTGTCTGTCTATCTACATGTCTGTCTATCTATCTACATGTCTGTCTATATATCTACATGTCTGTCTATCTATCTACATGTCTGTCTATCTATCTACATGTCTGTCTATCTATCTACATGTCTGCCTATCTACAAATATATTTGTCTGTCTATCTACATGTCTGTCTATCTATCTACATGTCTGTCTATCTATCTACATGTCTGTCTATCTATCTACATGTCTGTCTATCTACATACATATCTGTCTGTCTATCTACATGTCTGTCTATCTATCTACATGTCTGTCTATCTATATACATGTCTGTCTATCTATCTACATGTCTGTCCATCTATTTACATGTCTGTCTATCTATCTACATGTCTGTCTATCTACATACATATCTGTCTGTCTATCTACATGTCTGTCTATCTATCTACATGTCTGTCTATCTATCTACATGTCTGTCTGTCTATCTACATGTCTGTCTATCTATCTACATGTATGTCTATCTATCTACATGTCTGTCTATCTACATACATATCTGTCTGTCTAATTACATGTCTGTCTATCTACATAATATCTGTCTGTCTATCTACATGTCTGTCTATCTATCTACATGTCTGTCTATCTATCTACATGTCTGTCTATCTATCTACATGTCTGTCTATCTATCTACATGTCTGTCTATCTATCTACATGTCTGTCTATCTACAAATATATCTCTCTGTCTATCTACATGTCTGTCTATCTATTTACATGTCTGTCTATCTATCTACATGTCTGTCTATCTATCTACATGTCTGTCTATCTACAAATATATCTGTCTGTCTATCTACATGTCTGTCTATCTATCTACATGTCTGTCTATCTATCTACATGTCTGTCTATCTATCTACATGTCTGTCTATCTATATACATATCTGTCTGTCTATCTACATGTCTGTCTATCTATATACATGTCTGTCTATCTATCTAAATGTCTGTCTATCTATCTACATGTCTGTCTATCTATCTACATGTCTGTCTATCTATCTACATGTCTGTCTATCTATCTACATGTCTGTCTATCTACATACATATCTGTCTGTCTATCTAAATGTCTGTCTATCTATCTACATGTCTGTCTATCTATCTACATGTATGTCTATCTATCTACATGTCTGTCTATCTATCTACATGTCTGTCTATCTACATACATATCTGTCTGTCTATCTACATGTCTGTCTATCTATATACATGTCTGTCTATCTATCTAAATGTCTGTCTATCTATCTACATGTCTGTCTACATAAATACATATCTGTGTGTCTATCTACATGTCTGTCTATCTATCTACATGTCTGTCTATCTATCTACATGTCTATCTATCTATCTACATGTCTGTCTATCTATCTACATGTCTGTCTATCCATCTACATGTCTGTCTATCTACATACATATCTGTCTGTCTATCTACATGTCTGTCTATCTATCTACATGTCTGTCTATCTATCTACATGTCTGTCTATCTATCTACATGTCTGTCTATCTATCTAAATGTCTGTCTATCTATCTACATGTCTGTCTATCTACAAATATATCTGTCTGTCTATCTACATGTCTGTCTATCTATCTACATGTCTGTCTATCTATCTACATGTCTGTCTATCTATCTACATGTCTGTCTATCTACATACATATCTGTCTGTCTATCTACATGTCTGTCTATCTATCTACATGTCTGTCTATCTATATACATGTCTGTCTATCTATCTACATGTCTGTCCATCTATCTACATGTCTGTCTATCTATCTACATGTCTGTCTATCTACATACATATCTGTCTGTCTATCTACATGTCTGTCTATCTATCTACATGTCTGTCTATCTATCTACATGTCTGTCTGTCTATCTACATGTCTGTCTATCTATCTACATGTATGTCTATCTATCTACATGTCTGTCTATCTACATACATATCTGTCTGTCTAATTACATGTCTGTCTATCTACATAATATCTGTCTGTCTATCTACATGTCTGTCTATCTATCTACATGTCTGTCTATCTATCTACATGTCTGTCTATCTATCTACATGTCTGTCTATCTATCTACATGTCTGTCTATCTATCTACATGTCTGGGTATCTATCTACATGTCTGTCTATCTATCTACATGTCTGTCTATCTATCTACATGTCTGACTATCTACATACATATCTGTCTGTCTATCTACATGTCTGTCTATCTATCTACATGTCTGTCTATCTATCTACATGTCTGTCTATCTATCTACATATCTGTCTGTCTATCTACATGTCTGTCTATCTATCTACATGTCTGTCTATCTATCTACATGTCTGACTATCTACATACATATCTGTCTGTCTATCTACATGTCTGTCTATCTATCTACATGTCTGTCTATCTATCTACATGTCTGTCTATCTATCTACATATCTGTCTGTCTATCTACATGTCTGTCTATCTATCTACATGTCTGTCTATCTATCTACATGTCTGTCTATCTATCTACATGTCTGACTATCTACATACATATCTGTCTGTCTATCTACATGTCTGTCTATCTATCTACATGTCTGTCTATCTATCTACATGTCTGTCTATCTATCTACATATCTGTCTGTCTATCTACATGTCTGTCTATCTATCTACATGTCTGTCTATCTATCTACATGTCTGTCTATCTATCTACATGTCTGTCTATCTATATACATGTCTGTCTATCTATCTACATGTCTGTCTATCTATCTACATGTCTGTCTATCTATCTACATGTCTGTCTATCTATCTACATGTCTGTCTATCTATCTACATGTCTGTCTATCTATCTACATGTCTGGCTATCTATCTACATATCTGTCTGTCTATCATATCTACATGTCTGTCTATCTATCTACATGTCTGTCTATCTATCTACATGTCTGTCTATCTACATACATATCTGTCTGTCTATCTTTATGTCTGTCTATCTATCTACATGTCTGTCTATCTATCTACATGTCTGGTTATCTATCTACATGTCTGTCTATCTATCTACATGTCTGTCTATCTACATACATATCTGTCTGTCTATCTACATGTCTGTCTATCTATCTACATGTCTGTCTATCTATCTAAATGTCTGTCTATCTATCTACATATCTGTCTATCTATCTACATGTCTGTCTGTCTATCTACATGTCTGTCTATCTATCTACATGTATGTCTATCTATCTACATGTCTGTCTATCTACATACATATCTGTCTGTCTAATTACATGTATGTCTATCTACATAATATCTGTCTGTCTATCTACATGTCTGTCTATCTATCTACATGTCTGTCTATCTATCTACATGTCTGTCTATCTATCTACATGTCTGTCTATTTATCTACATGTCTGTCTATCTATCTACATGTCTGTCTATCTATCTACATGTCTGTCTATCTATCTACATGTCTGTCTATCTATCTACATGTCTGACTATCTACATACATATCTGTCTGTCTATCTACATGTCTGTCTATATATCTACATGTCTGTCTATCTATCTACATGTCTGTCTATCTATCTACATGTCTGTCTATCTATATACATATCTGTCTGTCTATCTACATGTCTGTCTATCTATCTCTATGTCTGTCTATCTATCTAAATGTCTGTCTATCTATCTACATGTCTGTCTATCTAAATACATATCTGTGTGTCTATCTACATGTCTGTCTATCTATCTACATGTCTGTCTATCTATCTACATGTCTATCTATCTATCTACATGTCTGTCTATCTATCTACATGTCTGTCTATCCATCTACATGTCTGTCTATCTACATACATATCTGTCTGTCTATCTACATGTCTGTCTATCTCTCTACATGTCTGTCTATCTATCTACATGTCTGTCTATCTATCTACATGTCTGTCTATCTATCTACATGTCTGTCTATCTACAAATATATCTGTCTGTCTATCTACATGTCTGTCTATCTATTTACATGTCTGTCTATCTATCTACATGTCTGTCTATCTATCTACATGTCTGTTTATCTACAAATATATCTGTCTGTCTATCTACATGTCTGTCTATCTATCTACATGTCTGTCTATCTATCTACATGTCTGTCTATCTATCTACATGTCTGTCTATCTACAAATATATCTGTCTGTCTATCTACATGTCTGTCTATCTACAAATATATCTACATGTCTGTCTATCTATCTACATATCTGTCTGTCTATCTATATGTCTGTCAACATTTCTTCCCAGTTTTTGTCTTAATTTCTGGGAAAATAATCCAGGACTAAGTCATAATAGAGATGTTAAAAGATCAGTAGGAATGTATTGACCCCATAACAACAAGAGTTTCTTGTTATTTAACACTTCTAGGCGAAGGTTGTGCAATCAAGGGGTTGTTTGATTCTAAATCTGGTGGACATGCAAGGTTAAAATTGTTGCAAAGGAAATATAATTAATTGGATATTATACCAGATTTTCATGTTCTCCAATAAACTGAAACACGCAGTGGGCTAAAATAAAGACTCCCCCCCTTTTACCCAGTTACCCTATTCTTTCCTTTCTTACCTGATTAACGAACTTGCCCATAAACTAGTTTCATATCCCTAGATTTATGGGACTTTCACTCAAAGAACCCTATTAAGCGCTGATACCTTCCCCCCTTATTTTAATTTAAAAATAAGGAGGAAGAGGTCAGTTTTGTTTTGTTTGTTTATTACTTTTATGTAACGCCAGGCTAAGTTAATTGGACTTAGGGTAGCCCTACCGGTCTAGGGCGCTGCAGTTAAAGGATCTGTATGGTTAAGGCCCCCTCTAGAGGGGTAGGCATAGGGATAAAAAAACCTTATTGAAAAAAAAAAAACAAGGGGGGTTAAAAGAGCTTTATCTGATAATGGTTTAATAGTAAAACTCATGCAAACCAATATTAGTTTTATTAATGATAGGGAGGAAGGGATGGGAAGACTCGACAGGTACTTAAAGTTTCATATCCACAATATCTTATTAATTTGCTGTTAAACTTTGGATACTTTTATTGAATTTTTACTAGTTGCATTGGATTCTTGTAGTTTTTAATCTTTTCAACTAACAAGTAATTTTGTTTTCATCATTGGGGATCTACAACATATTTTTATCTTATCCCCTAAGATTCCTGTAAACAAGTGGTTAAGAGTAGCTTGGATAGCCTTGAGTCCTGAGTTTGCATGGTAATAAGATGGGCCTGTTTTGGGCCAAGGCTTCCCCCTACTCTTTTTAACATTCTTAGAAATGACGCAACAACAAGCCTGCACTACGTGTTAAACCACGTGGGTCTGGTAAAGAGTAGCTTTGCTAACAATGTTTAAAACAATGTAAAAATTAATGATATATTTTCATTAATACTTAAGAAAAAAGGTATTAGCGACGCATCTCTATATTAATTCTTGAAATGTATGAAGATCCATATCAAGCATTCCCTATTTCAGTAAATTTTTGTTTATTTTATACAGTTTTTTGGTTTCGACATCTAAACAATTTAGATTATTAAATGTGTTGGTTTCATTAAGCTCGTTTGTCATTTATTAGCTTTACTTTTAAGGATGTAGTCATCCTCCTTTAATGATAAGAACAAGAAAAAAATTTGGTGACAAGATATTTAAATTTAACAAATAAATAAATAACAAGAACAATCATATTGAAATATTATCTCTTTAGAACCATAAGAGGGAACAGAAAACACCATTTATACCTAATGCAATGTTAAAAATAAAAAATATATCATTAAAGCTTTTAAGATACTTTATTTAACATCAAAGTTGTTTACTAATTTTTATAAATTGATTGGAATATATGGGATTAGGATATATGAATTTATACACATTTATATTTAACCCTTAACGGTAGGGGGGGGGGGGTGGCGTTGATCGCCCCCCCCCCTTTCCAGTTTTTTGTGTGTGAAAGATAAAGAGCCCAAACTGCGTGACTTTTTAATAACTGAGAGTTGGAATTTTTTGAATATCTCCATCTTGGCGGGCACAGGATGCCAGCAAACCTGACAGGGTCATCCTGGTAAAGAGCAAAAATATGTTTTTGACTTAAACATAGCATTTTATCCTACCAAAATACTAAAATATCCTCTAATAGTACATCCTCATATGAGATACAGTTGTTCAAGTCAATTTCAGGTTCCTGGTATGATCCTGCAGGTCCTGGTCCTCCAGGTCTCCAGAAATCTTTCAAAGGCTCCTGTGGCCGCAATTTTTGACTTAGAGACTTTAAATTTTAAACTTAAGCTTTTCTGACATGTCTACATAACGTACTAAAATGTCATAAAGATCCGCCTCCGTTTTCCCGCCGACAGCGGCAGCTGCCAGCTGCCAAGTACAGCTGCAGCCGCTGAAATTTATATTTGATATTTCTAATATAAAATTTACATAAAGATAAACATTTTCTGTAAAAAAATTGTTCTTCTAGCTTCAAAAATAAGAAAATTACAGCCGTTTGAAATTTGCACTAAAAGTTTTAGCCCCCCCCCCCCCCGACCGATTAAGGTGCGGCAAAAGACCCAATGTTAAAGGTTAACCCTTACAGCTCGGGCCCCAATTCCCACCTTAATAGATCGGGGGGGGGGGGGGCTCAAAGAGCCCCCCCCCTCTATCTCAGCTCCTGTTACAGATAAAGACGTAAAAATTTTTTCTGGTGGTTCATGTGTATTTTTAGAGAAAATTACTTTTTCTAGTCATAGCGGCCAGGCCGCTCCTTAGCCGCTTTTTAGCGGCCAGCCGCTAAATTTTAAAACAGCTGTAGAGCGGCCAATTTTGCAGCTAGGATGACCAAATTTTAGGACGAACTTTTATTTTTCATAACAAAAAAATAACTTTTTCTGATCATCGCCAAAAAACGGCAAATAACGGAAACCGCCATTTTCGGCGGTTACGGCGGTAAAACGGCGGTTGGCGGCGCCAATTGATATTTAAATCTGTTTGATGTTGCTCAAGGATTTACCAAAAAAAATTATAGGACTCTAGCTGTAATAGAAGCCATGATATTCATGATATATGTCTGTAGTAAAAGCCGGACAAAAATCGGTCATAAAGTCGGTCAGGGAGCGGTCAAACGGTCATAACACAACTTTTCTTAGAAGGTCATTGATATCTAAGTATTCACCAAAAAAAAATTTAGGTTTCTCCTTATACACAAAAGTCATAATGTAGAAATTAAGATTTATTTAGAATTTTGTTCTAATTTTGGTGCTTCCCAACCGACTTTGACCAGACACCACGACCGACACAGACCAGATATCCTAATAAAATCAACTCTTGCCGACGTATAATTACTAAACTTAAAAAGTCATGAAGTCACAGCACTCCATCTTACCTACAAAAAAATGAGATTGAAAAAACTAGAGGGGGGGGTCAATATGACCCCCCCCCCGATCTGTAAGGGTTAATGAAAAATGAAACAATAGCCTCTCATATATCAGCCAGGCCTATCTAAAATGATTTAAATATCAGCCTACCCTTTAACGAGGTCCTACTAGACATTTTTAAAATCGAAGCTTTTCTATAATTTGGGTCAGTCCGTCTACCCGTCTGTAACAGATAGCTTTTAAAATTAATTTAGACATGTTAAAATTGTCCTATCGATTTCAAACTTTGCATGATGATTCCTTTAGTAGTAAAATACGATTTAGAAAGCATAACAACCTGTTGATTTTTAACTTTTTTAACAAAAATTTTTTATTTGATATAACCATCCGATTGATCTGATTTTTAAACTACTGATTCCTGTTACAATAAGATACAATATTATAAGCCAAGCATCTCTATAATCAAGTCCAAAAATGTCAGTATGTCCTTAAACAATATTCTGTTTTTAAGAAGTTTTGCAACAAATTTACGTATAATTTTGCCAAATCTTATTTATTTATATTTTGTATATTCAGTTTTGACACTCAACAATAGTTAATGTTTGTCTGTCACAGCGTTTCAGAGCTTCGCTTTTATGGATGTTGTCATCCTTGTTATTTTGTTTTTTTAAATGAAAAAAAAATCAACAGTAAGCTTTGCTCCTATATATTTGTAAATTACCCAAAGTAAAACTAATATATGGAATGTTTTTCTTGTATTCATTCTAATCCGGTGGATAAGAACCGGTTCTCATCCTAACGAAAAAAACTATGTCTAGCATCGTATTACATACAGCTTTCTACAAAAATAAAATGTATGATCATAAGATTAAAACCAGTTTTGATTGTACATTCTACATTCGTGGAAAGCTGTTTATAATACAATGCGAGAAATAACTATTCTTGTGTATTCTCTGTTAAAATATCACATGTCGTTGAAATCAAAGTTGAGTTTTTTTGCAGGGAGAGAGGGGATAGTCAACTGTTTCATAAAAGTTTCAACCATTAATTGTAATCTAAAGAAGGGGGAATTTTGTGTATCATCATTAGGGAATGTACAACAATTAATCAGCCATTGATTTATTGGCCAAATGTAACATACACTAAAGAATTCTTAGAGTTAAACCCTTAAAGATTGGGGGAGGGGGGGGGGAGGCTAAACCAGACCCCCCCTCTATTTAAAAAAAATTTTTTTTTTAGTTAAGATAGAGAGCTGTGACTTTATGACTTTTTAAGTTTAGTAATTATACGTCGGCAAGAGTTGATTTTATAAGGATATCTTGTTTGTGTAGGTCGTGGTGTTCGGTCAAAGTCAGTAGGTAGCATCAATATTTTAAAAAAAATTAAGACCTATAAATGTTTTTGGTAAATCCTTGAGCAATAATGAACTTCCGTGAATAGTAAAGTCATGACCGTTTGAACACTCCTTGACCGATTTTCTATTTCCTACCTGTAATTTTGTTTGTAATCTGCCAGCTGCCGAATTTCAAAACAGCCAAATTTTTTATCTAGTAAAATTTCGGCACCTCAGGGCTAAAAAACTGGCTTTAATCTTATAATTGTACATTCTATATCCGCGGAAAGCTGTTTATGATACGATGCGAGAAATAACTATTAGTGGTCTTAATTGTTAGAAGGATGATTAAAGTAATTGTATGTCTGTCTGTCTATCTGTTGTTTACTTGATATAATATATATATTTATATAGTTTTTTGCTTTCTAGAAAAGCATTTAAAGGTTTAAAGGCAATTAAAGTAATTAGATGTATGTCTAAAAATCCCAAAAGTTGTTAAGCCTAGGAATAACAAAATGTATAAAACTTTGGGGACTAGTGTAAAGTTTTAGTGTGATAAACTAATATTCAAAGATAATAAAAATATTGGAAAAATATTAATTTAACTTCAATTACTGTTCCCTGAACTGAAAATTGTATCAAAATCAATAGTTATATAGGAAATTTTTATCTAAGCAGAGATTTTTTAAGGCTCTTGGACAAAGTAGCCTCGGGACATGTACTTAAGAAAAGTAGCCTCCTAAGGGAAGTAGCCTCCACTAATATTAAGGGTCATGTCCGCAGGGCAGCGCTCAGCCCCCTAGCCTATAACCTAACCTAACCTATGTATGAATGTTTGATATACATTTAAAGTATTAAGATGATTAATAATCATAATTTCTAAGATTTTACAAAAAGTGAATCGTGGATTTTAATAAAAGTGGTTGGGCGATTTTTTTTACAATTTTAATTCTAATTAAAAACTTTTTCAATTATTTTACAATTTCTGTCTGCCTTTCTTTCTGTCTGTTTGTCTTTCTGTCTGTCTGTCATTTTGTGTGTCTTTTAGTCTGTCTTTATTTTGTCTTTATGTCTTTCTTTCTGTGTTGTAAATTTTCCTACTTTAATTTAGTAGTAAATCCTCATATGAAATACAGGTGTTTAAGTCCATTTCAAGTTCAAGGTATGATCCTGCAGGTCCTGATCATCCAGGTCTCCAGAAATCTTTAAAAGGCTCCTGTGGCCGCAATTTTTGAGAGTCTTCAAATTTTAAACTTAAGCTTTTATTACATGTTTACAAGACGTATGGAAATTTTTTAAAGATCCGCCGCCGTTTTCCTGCTGACTGCGGCTGGCAGCAGCCACTGAAATTTATATTTTGATATTTCTAATATGAAATTTACATAAAGATAAACATTTTCTACAAAAAGAATTGTTCTTCTAGCTTTAAAAATAAGAAAATTACAGCTGTTTGAAATTTTTAAGTAATAAACAACCTAAAAACAAAGGTTGTTAAATAAAAGGAAGCGAAAAATGACTTTGACTTACTTAAGGTCGGAATTTCATTATCAAACATGGGACTTGAACAAAAAAATAGCCCTCTAGTTCTAATAGGGACTGAGATAATAGGGGGTGTTAGAAGCCCCCCCCCCCCCGAAAGACCAATTAACCCTTTACAGTCGGGCCCCTTGCCGAACCTTAATCAGTCGGGGGGGGGGGGGCGTTCAACGCCCCCCCTTATTAACTCAGTTCCTATTAGAGCTAGAGGGCTAATTTTTTTTGTGCAAGTCCCCTGTTTGATAATGAATTTCCGACCTTTTATAAGTCTAAGTCAATTTTCGCTTCCTTCACCCTTTTATTTAACAACCTTTGTTTTTAGGTCCTTTTTTACTTAAAAATTTCAAACGGCTGTAATTTTCTTATTTTTGAAGCTAGAAGAAAATTTTTTTTCCAGAAAATGTTTATCTTTATGTAAATTTTGCATTAGAAATATCAAAATATAAATTTCAGCGGCCGCAGCTGTACTTGGCAGCTGCCAGCCGCCGCAGTCGGCAGTCGGCGGGAAAACGGCGGCGGATCTTCATGAAATTTTAATACGTTATGTAGACATGTAAGAAAAGCTTAAGTTTAAAATTTGAAGTATCTAAGTCAAAAATTGCGGCCACAGGAGCCTTTTAAAGATTTCTGGAGACCTGGAGGATCAGGACCTGCAGGATCATACCTGGAACCTGAAAGTGACTTGAACACCTGTATTTCATATAGGGATGTACTACTAGAGGATTTTTTAGTATTTTGGTATGATAAAATGCTTTGTTTTAGTCAAAAAAATATTTTTGTTCTTTACCTGGATGACCCTGCCAGGTTTGCTGGCATCCTGTGCCCGCCAGGATGGAGATATTCAAAAAATTCCAACTCTCAGTTATGTGTCATACCCATACTTAAAAAGTCAAGCAGTTTGGGCTCTTCATCTTTCACACACAGAAAATAAGATAGAAAAAACCGGATGGGGGGGCGTTCAACGCCCCCCCCCCCCCGACCGTTAAGGGTTAAGGTGCGTCAAGGGGCCCGACTGTTAAGGGTTAAGGGAGACGACAATGGACGATAAACCTATTTACATTCCCAATGTTAATTAACTAAAATATTCCCTATGTAGATTAAAAATATTGGATACTAAACTTTGTTTGAACAAATCAAGATATAAGAAAAGTCCCCACAGTTGATAAGAGAAACTTTGGTTACTAGTAAATATAATTTTGTTTAATTTCTCCTCCACCCCTTTCTATTGCGTTATCTTTGGTATGGTTAAAAATATGGACAAAAATTTTAACTATACATCTGACATACTTTACAGGGAGTAAGGGAGGGGACAATTAATTAATTCAATATAAGAGTTATCAAAAACAAGTTTGACAACATTCATAAGCAGAGAAGTACAACAAAAATCATAGATAATAATATGGAAATAATCTTTTATACCTAACCACTTGTGTGAGGCACTAACACTCTGGAGTTTTAACCTGCGGGGAACCCTGATTCAAATATCACTTAAATTAACCTAGTGCAAAACTTAATTTCATAATAAAATTAATTATTTGTGTCTTATTTGTTATTGTTAAAAATAAAATTGCTTTAGATTTATAAATATGTTGTCATGTTGATTTAATTTCTCTTGGCTCTGATCAAACTAATCAGGTAGTGATAAGTTTTTACAGGATATAATATTTTGATACTCCCTTTACAAGTTTTATATTCCCTTAATTCCAAAATAGAGGGGGTGAAAGCTTTAAGGTCTATGACAAGACTACGGTAAGGGGAAGGGTGCTAATCAACTTTTTCAGAAGTCAAACAATCATTCTCACTCCAACATTTTAGTTCAGCAATTCATTCAGACATACATATGGACAGAAACTAAAATAAATGTCTCAGCTGATTTTAATTGGCTTGTTTGTTTGATTGGTGGTGTTATAGAGGGATAAGACCAATGTCTAGGGTTATAAGGGAATCGACCTTCAGAGTGGGACAAACTCCTAGCGAGGTAGAGCCCTAGGAGTTAGGGCGTCCAAGGGGTAGGGGAGGGGTAAAGGATGTACCCTCCCAAAAGATAAATTTTAAAAGTATACTAGATGTAACAAAATAATAAAAAATGTTGATTGAGTATAGAAATAAAAGCCTTGACTAATATCAAGATTTTTCATTATTATAACCAGAAATAAACCTATTTCTTTTTTAAAGAAATGGCTACCAGTGAAGAGGATAAAGAGAAATTTCTGGACTTGTGCTATGAGGGGGATGTAGATGGAGTTACTCAAATATTGAGCCAAGATCCTACTCTCATCAAATATAAACATGAACAAACAGGTTAAGTAAATAAAAAAAAAATAAAGTACCAAAACAAACAGGAAAGGTCATTTACATTGTATATCTTGCAGCGATTTAATAGAAATGATAAAAAGTAGAATAGATAACAATAGATAGACATTCAGATAGATAAATAGATGGTTAGATAGACAGATAGATTAAAGAATGATGAAATATAAATGTACATAGAAAAACTATTAAATATTGACAAACATACAGACGACAGACAGAAAGACAGAGAAAAAAAGAGAAAATAAGAGAAAAATATTTACAAAGATAGACTGATAAATATTGAAATATACATGATAATGATTATAATTATATTCAGGAGTTACACCATTGTTTGCTGCCTCATATGGAGTAAATCTCCCTGTGGTACAATATTTAGTGGAGAGAGGTGCTGATCTTAAAGAAAGAACTAATAATGGTAAGTTGTATTATTCAGTGGTGACTATAGAAATAGATAGATAGATAGATAGATAGATAGATAGATAGATTGATAGATAGATAGATAGATAGATAGATAGATAGATATAGATAGATATATAGATTGAGAGATAGATTTATATATAGATAGCTAGATAGACAGATAGATAGATAGATAGATAGATAGATAAGTAGATATATATATATATATATATATAGATAGATAGATACATGGATAGATATGTATATAGATTAATAGATAAGTATATAAATAGATACTAAATATGTAGACTAAGCTATAAAAATTGGAAAGAATTTTAATGAATATAAAAGATTTGAAATCTGCATAAAATTTTAAGGATCTTTTTTATAAAATTAGTTTTTTATATAATTTATAATTTAAAGGTGGATTAGAAACTACCTGTGCTCTAATTGGTTGAATGATGTACGTCACTTGAGCTTCTCCAATCAGGGCGCAGATAGTTTTCAATCCACCAATCACAGATGTCAAAATTATTTAACTTAATTTGTATTTGCGCTTATATGTAGATAAAGAATTATACAAAAAACGAATTTTATAAAAATTCCTTAAAATTTTATGCAGATTTCAAATCTATTATATTCATTAAAATTCTTTCCAATTTTTATAGCTTAACCCTTAACGGTCGGGGGGGGGGGGCGTTGAACGCCCCCCCATCCGGTTTTTTCTATCTCATTTTCTGTGTGTGAAAGATAAAGAGCCCAAACTGCTTGACTTTTTAAGTTTGGGTATGACACATAACTGAGAGTTGGAATTTTTTGAATATCTCCATCCTGGCAGGCACAGGATGCCAGCAAACCTGGCAGGGTCATCCAGGTAAAGATCAAAAATATTTTTTGACTTAAACAAAGCATTTTATCTTACCAAAATACTAAAATATCCTCTAGTAGTACATCCTCATATTAAATACAGGTGTTCAAGTCAATTTCAGGTTCCAGGTATGATCCTGCAGGTCCTGATCCTCCAGGTCTCCAGAAATCTTTAAAAGGCTCCTGTGGCCGCAATCTATGACTTAGAGACTTCAAATTTTAAACTTAAGCTTTTCTTACATGTCTACATAATGTATTAAAATTTCATAAAGATCCGCCGCCGTTTTCCCGCTGACCGCCGACTGCGGCGGCTGGCAGCTGCCAAGTACAGCTGCGGCCGCTAAAATTTATGTTTTGATACTTCAAACATAAAATTTACATAAAAATAAACATTTTCTGCAAAAAAAATTTTCTTCTAGCTTCAAAAATAAAAAAATTACAGCCGTTTGAAATTTTTAAGTAAAAAAGGACCTAAAAACAAAGGTTGTTAAATAAAAGGGTGAAGGAAGCGAAAATTGACCTTGACTTACTTAAGGTCGAAAATTCATCATAACACAGGGGACTTGCACAAAAAATTTTAGCCCTCTAGCTCTAATAGGAACTGAGATAATAGGGGGGGGCGTTGAACGCCCCCCCCCCCCGACTGATTAAGGTGCGGCAAGGGGCCCGACTGTAAAGGGTTAATGTAGACAGATAGATATATAGATGGGCTGATAAATATTGAAACAGAAATGATAATGATTATAATTATATTCAGGTGCTACACCATTGTTGGCTGCCTCATATGGAGGACATCTCCCTGTGGTACAATATTTAGTGGAGAAAGGAGCTGATCTTAAAGAAAGAGATAATGATGGTAAGTTTTATTATTTAGTAGTGTCTATAAGAGTAGATAGATAGATAGATAGATAGATATATATATATATAGATAGATAGATAGATAGATAGATAGATAGATAGATAGATAGATAGATAGATAGATAGATAGATAGATAGATAGATAGATAGATAGATAGATAGATAGATAGATAGATAGATAGATAGATAGATATATAGATAGATAGATAGATAGATAGATAGATAGATAGATAGATAGATAGATAGATAGATAGATAGATAGATAGATAGATAGATAGATAGATAGATAGATAGATAGATAGATAGATAGATAGATATATAGATAGATAGATATATAGATAGATAGATAGATAGATAGATAGATAGATAGATAGATAGATAGATAGATAGATAGATAGATAGATAGATAGATAGATAGATAGATAGATAGATAGATAGATAGATAGATAGATAGTTAGATAGATAGATAAATAGATAAATAGATAGATAAATTAATAACAATAGAAATAAGGATGTATTTAAATGATAAATATAGAAACACAAATGATAATATTATAATTATATTCAGGTGCTACACCATTGTTACTTGCTTCATATGGAGGACATCTCCCTGTGGTACAATATTTAGTGGAGGATGGTGCTGATCTTAAAAAAAGAGATAATAATGGTAAGTTTTATTATTTAGTAGTGTCTATAGGAATAAATAGATAGATAGATAAATATATATATAGATAGGTAGATAGATAGATAAATAGATAGATAGATAGATAGATAGATTGATAGATAAAGATAGAAAGTAGGATAAATATTGGAACTGAAATGATAATATTATAAATATATTCAGATGATACACCATTGTTACTTGCCTCAGCAGGAGGACATCTCCCTGTGGTACAATATTTAGTGGAGGATGGTGCTGATCTTAAAGAAAGTAATAATAGTGGTAAGTTTTATAGATAGATAGATAGATAGATAGACAGATAGATAGATAGATAGATAGATAGATAGATAGATAGATAGATAGATAGTTAGATAGATAGATAGATAGATAGATAGATAGATAGATAGATAGATAGATAGATATTAAAACAGAAATTGTAATA
>NC_137274.1:25418208-25493208 GCF_053477335.1 Acartia tonsa
TTTTTGAGATATCTTATTTC
Source organism: Acartia tonsa (assembly GCF_053477335.1). Lineage (NCBI taxonomy): Eukaryota > Metazoa > Arthropoda > Copepoda > Calanoida > Acartiidae > Acartia > Acartia tonsa. Next base: position 25,418,229 of record NC_137274.1, read on the forward strand.
AAAGTTTTGGTGTAAAATCATATTTCACACAACAAAAAGGTGAAACATAAAATTAGTTATTTTTGAGAAAATTACAAGTATCTTCATGTAAATCTCTCTAATATTGCTTTAAATTGACCAAATTGGACAGTTAAGGTGCCTAAAACTATCTACATTCAATGGACAATCCAAATTCATACTTACAAAGACTATATAAGCCAAAAGGAGTAGGCTGATGTGATTTTTGAAAATACTAAAGGAAAAATAAATTTTTGTTTTTAAAAATAAATTGATATTTAATAGACTCTAGCAAGGATTTTAAGATAAGTTATGGTGTATAAAGTTGTCACTTTGTAATTACAAAGCCAATAAAACACAACCACTTGATATTTTGAACAAATAGAAGCATATCTTTAAAAAATAGACATAATCATTTTAAATAAACCAGAACTTGCTTAGAATTTTAAGCATTTCCAAGCAGTTTACAAATGTAATTTACTAATTCTAGTAATTTTTATTTAAGAATAGTTGATTGGCCTGTTAAATTCTTTACAACCTCGTGAAACAAAATTAGTTTTTGCCACCTTAACTAAGAATACATAGTAATTATAAGACTTTCATGGATGATCTCACATATTATAAAAGAAACAATTTATTCTTAGGCAACAATTTTTTTGGTTAATATACACCATTAGTTACTCTAAACTATTACTGAGATGTTTAAAAATATTAAATCATTATTAGATATGAGTTTCTTGTTCCTTAAAACACCTTTTATATTTAAAAAAATGTCTTACAATTGATTTTTAATTAAAATTAAATTACATTTTTTTTCTTTGATATTACATTTTAGCATCCTCCTGTCAACTTATAAAGTCTCAAACAGTATGTATTTGGATTGTCCATTGAATGTAGATAGTTTTAGGCACCTTAACTGTCGAATTTGGTCAATTTGAAGCAATATTAGAGAGATTTACATGAAGATACTTATAATTTTCTCTAAAATATCTAATTTTATTTTTCACCTTTTTGTTGTGTAAAAGATGATTTTACAGCAATACTTAGAAATACAATATCTCAAAAAGTATTAGAGCTAGAAAATTGTTAGAGACCTTTTTAGAAAGCTCCAATATCTGTCAATTCAACTGTAATGTGAGCGAATTTGCATAATGAACATAAAAGATAAAATAAGACAATAAAGGAGGTTAGGTGAAGGTACTCCAAAAAATGAAAGTAAAATTTGATCACAAAAAGTAATTTTAAAATTTTCTACTATGGGAAGCTACTAATTCAATTTAGGGAAAGCATGTTCAGAAACCACCATAATGTCCCGGTACATCATGTGTAAACCGTTTCGACAGGTTTTTTTTCTAACCTAACACGCCTTCGGGTGGGGTGTGCAGGGTCATTCAAGAGAAGTAGTTTAAAAAAAAAACTTAATTATGCATAGAAAATAAAATTATTATGTAAAATGCTTTATATATTTGGAAAACCTATTATGAGACATTTACATTTCAAAAATCTAAACAGGATTATTTCATCAAATTATGCACTAAAAACCATTTTTTCCAAGGCCTTATTTTTGAGGATTTATTGATTTAAAGGTACTTAAAAAAAATAAGCACAATTTTAAAATTCAAATTATGCAGCTTGTTTTAATAGTAGAAAAATGTTATGCATATCGTTAGAATTGGCATAAGCTCTAGTTTTTTAATATATAAAAACCATTCTTGTGCTACGTATAGTATAGGAGCTACGTGGTAAAATGTTCCAATTACTGAAAACTTCAACCTTTTTCTCACATTTTTCAACTTAGCTCATAAACTACAAATAGCACAAAAACGGTCCTTATATTTTCATACTCTGCTTATGTGTTTGGTGTAAAGCATTCATTCACCAATCAGTCAACTAAACCAACCCTTTGATTGCACAACCTTTGTAATGAGTTGCCCCTGTTTTGGGCCCAGGCATACCCCCTACTCTAACTGTTATTGTTGCGCACCTGACTTAGTAGCAGTAGGAACCATTATAACCTCTTTAGTTATGACACGGGGTTTAGGCAGAGATATAATATAGCTTTCACCTCCCTGACGGCGAGCGAGTGCACTACATGTACCCAATGTTTTTAAGCTAACCATGGAGCAAGGATGGTAATGAAACTTTGGGTACCTGTGTAAATACAGTCCAATGTACACTCCCACCTTGGGTATAAATGTAATTTACAGATCAATGTTCCATGGGCATTGTTGGTCTACAAATTGGAAATGAATGTTAAGGTTTTTACACACCCCACCCGAAGACGTGTTAGGTAAGAAAAACCCCCCGCAGAAACGGTTTACACAGGATGTACTGGGACCTCATGGTGGTTTCAGAACATGCTTTCCCTAAATTGAGTTAGTAGCTTCCCATAGTAGAAAATTTTAAAATTACTTTTGGTGATCAAATTTTTACTTTTATTTTTAGACTACCTTCACCTAACCTGCTTTATTGTCTTATTTTGCCTTTCATTTTTATCATGCAAATTCGCTCACATTACAGTTGAAATGACAGATATTGGAGCTTTCTAAAACGGTCTCTAACATTTTTCTAGCTCTAATACTTTTTGATATATCTTATTTCAAAATTTTGTTGTAAAATCTTCTTTTACACAGCAAAAAGTTGAAATAGAATATTAGTTATTTTAGAGAAAATTACAAGTATCTTCATCTAAATCTCTCTAATATTGCTCCAAATTGACCAAATTGGACAGTTAAGGTGCCTAAAACTATCTACATTCAATGGAAAATCCAAATACATACTTTTTAAGACTATATAAGCCAATAGGATTAAGCTGAAGTGATTTTTAAAAATACTAAAGGAAAAAAAAATTCCTGTTTTATTTAAATAAATTGATATTTAATAAACTTTAGCAAGGATTTTAAGGTAAGTTATGGTGTATAAAGTTGTCACTTTGTAATTAGAAAGCCAATAAAACACAATCATCTGATATTTTGAACAAATAGAAACATATCGTAAGAAAAATAGACATAATCATAGAAAATAGACCAAAAAATGGTTAGAATTTTAAGCATTTCCAAGCAGTTTACAAATGTAATCTACTAATTCTAGTAATTTTTTCTAAGAATAGTTTATTGGCCTTTTATATTTCTTATAACCTTATGAAACAAAATTATTTTTGACACCTTAACTAAGAAAACACAGTAATTAAATGACTGTCATAAATGATCTCATATATAATAAAAGAAACAATTTATTCTTAGGCCACATTTTTTGTTTGTTAATATACACTATTAGGTACTTTAAACTAGTACTGTGATTTGTAAAATCATAAATCATAATTAATTAGGAGTTTATATTAACTTAAAACACCTTTTACATTATTAAAAATGACTCAAAAGTGATTTACAATTAAAATTAAATTACATTTGTTTTTTTGATATTACATTTTAGCGTTCTCCGGTTGACTTATAAAGTCTCAAAAAGTGTGGATTTGGATTGTCCATTGAATGTAGATAGTTTTAGGCACCTTAACTGTCCAATTTGGTCAATTTGGAGCAATATTAGAGAAATTTAAATGAAGATACTTGTAATTTACTCTAAAATAACTGATTTTATATTTCAACATTTTGCTGTGTAAAAGATGATTTTCAGCAATACTTTGAAATAAGATATCTCAAAAAGTATTAGAGCTAGAAAAATGTTAGAGACCTTTTTAGAAAGCTCCAATATCTGTCATTTCAACTGTAATGTGAGCGAATTTGCATGATAAAAATGAAAGGCAAAATAAGACAATAAAGGAGGTTAGGTGAAGGTAGTCTAGAACTAAAAGTAAAATTTGATCACCAAAAGTAATTTTAAAATTTTCTACTATGGGAAGCTACTAACTCAATTTAGGGAAAGCATGTTCTGAAACCACCATGAGTTCCCAGTACATCCTGTGTAAACCGTTTCGGCGGGGGTTTTTTTCTAACATAACACGCCTTCGGGTGAAGTGTGTGGAGGATCAGGACCTGCAGGATCATACCTGGAACCTGAAATTGACTTGAACACCTGTATTTAATATGAGGATGTACTACTAGAGGATATTTTAGTATTTTGGTAAGATAAAATGCTTTGTTTAAGTCAAAAACAAATTTTTGTTCTTTACCTGGATGACCCTGCCAGGTTTGCTGGCATCCTGTGCCCACCAGGATGGAGATATTCAAAAAATTCTAACTCTCAGTTATGTGTCATACCCATACTTAAAAAGTCAAGCAGTTTGGGCTCTTTATCTTTCACACACAGAAAATGAGATAGAAAAAACCGGATGGGGGGGCGTTCAAAGGGTTAAGAAGAATATTAACCCTAATCAATTCGATATAGATAGCTGATTACTTTGTAGTAGCGAAGCTACTCTATAATTCGAAATGACAGTCCTTCCGTCCGTCTGTCTGTTTGGCCGTCCGTCTGTCAGAGAAAAAGTGGGAAAACATGAATTTCTCGGCTTCTATGACAGATAGAAGGCTGAAACTTTATGACAAAATTCCCATCACTAAGGAACATAATTAACTTTCACACATCCATGGTGGTTGGACAGCTTTTTAGCAGGTTTTAGGCTATTTTTTTGGTTTTACCAAAACTTTGGTGTTCATAATCTGATTTTCAAAATTTTTTTGTTATAGATATCTAAATTAAATTTCCTGCTGTTTAATGAAACATCTATGAAGGTTGGACTGCCTTTTAGCAGGTTATTGGCTATTTTTATCTTTTTACAGATTTCCCCATATCTTTGGTGATTATGGTCCAATTTTCAAAATTTTTGAAGATAAGAATATCAAAATTAATTTTCCAGTTGTTTCAAAAAACATCAATGGTGATTGGACTGCATGAGCAGGTTTTTGGCTATTTTTATATTTTTACATATTTCCTAGATCTTTGGTGTTTTTGGTCCAATTTTCAAACTTTTTTAAGATGACAGTATCATAATAATTTTTCCAATTGTTCTGAGCATCCAGTATGTAATTTACTTTGAGCATTTTTATGTCAGTCATCATACAAAATAAAAAAAAGGTTTTGTGTTTATTTTCTCCAATGAATTAAATCTATTCTTGATTTTAAAGAATACTCTTTCTTTCTACTTGTAGGTATTCCCATCCACAATTTTTGTGCTTCGCTACTTATGGATATTGTCATCCTTGTTCAATTTTTTACTTGCACTTCTGTATTTCTTCTTGTAAGTCTGTATGTAAATCCCATATGTCTGGACTAGCTAAATGTCCGTATGTTCATATGTTTATCTGTATGTCTGAAAATCTGTCTGCATGTCTGTATGTCAGCCTGTTGTCAGTCTGTCTGTCTGTCTATATGTCCAACCATCTTTCTGTCCATCTGACTATCTGTCTATTTGTTACTCTATCCATTTTTCTGTCTGTCTATCCATCTGTCTTGAAGTCTTTCTAAATGTCCATCTGTTTGCTTATCCATCTGTCTGTCCATCTATCTATTTGTCCATCTGTCCGTCCATCTATCTATTTGTATTTGATCTGTTTTTCTGTCTGTCTGTTAGTCTTCTGTCAAGATTAATTATTTTTTAAGTAGTGCAACAATAACAATTTACAGCTTTGTAAACAAAGATAATTATATCAATAAGCAGCACAAAAAAACATTGTATACTTTTTAAACAAGAATAATTATTTTATAAGTAGTACAAAATAACATTCTAAACTTTCTTTAACAAGAATGATTATTTTATAAGTAGCGCAGCAATACCAAGGTATACAATAAGTAGCACAAAATAGCATTCTATACTTTCTTAAACAAGAACAATTATTTTATAAGTAGTGCAGCAATACCAAGCTATACCTTCCAATACAAGAATAATTAGAATATAAGTAGGGCAACATAACAAGCATACCTTCTTAAACAAGAATATTAACCCTAATAAATTGGGGGTTTTACTATCTGTTTGACAGTCTATCTAAATGTCTGTTAATATGTTTGTCTATATTTACATCTGTCTGTTTGACTGTCTGTCCATCTGTCTGTTTATCTTTCTGTGAAAGGTAAATAAATATTTTTTTTAATGTTTAGAAAAAAAGGCATCAAGTTTTCAACTCCACCAATTTAAAATATTTTTTCAATTCTCTCATGTCGTTTTGTCTGGTCTTTGGGACATCTCAAAATTTGTCTGTCTGTTTGTATGTTAGTTTGTTCATTATGTTTATTAGGGTGGGTTCATATTGGCAATTTATCTGACACCAAAGCAGGAACTTACACTTAATTTATATAACTACAATACACCTCTGGATGAATTTGATTCATCTTAAGTCTAAAACCTGTTGGTTACCACACATTCAATTGTATAGCTATTTGTAAATTGTCATAAGCTCTAGTTTTTGGATATGTAAGAACTATTCCTGAGTTAAGTTTAGTATAGGAGCTACATGGTAAAATGTTCCACCTTACTCAAAACTTTTCAACTTTTTTCTCACATTTTCAATGTAGCTCCTAAACTACAAATAGCTGAAAAAACTGGTATTCAAGGCACAATAATAATCAAAATGTTTTAAAGTTTTCTTATAAAAGTTTTACCCTAAATTAAAATACTTTTCTTGAAATTTATTCAGGTTTATTAACAAACAGGCATTGGAATATTATTTGTTTCTATATTTGATGTATTTTATTAGTATTAATGTTATTAAATGTTGATAAAAATTCTTGAATGTTTAAATGGAAATTGTTAAGAAATATTTTTATGTAATCCTATTTAGTACATTTGAATATATTTTGTTTGTCTGTAATTATTTTTCATTAGATTACTTCAGTGAAGAACATACACTTATCACCTGAAAAAATAATAGGGGGCATTTAGAATCACTTTAAAAATAGATTGTTGTTTTTTTTAATTCAGTCTGTTGTTAGAGTGGTTTTGCTGAAACTCCTATAGACTTCATTTAATCAGAAACATCAAATTAATTTGTATCAACTTGAATAAATTTTCATCAGAGTCTTTTGTATTATAAATAAATATATAAAATAATTTTTTTGAATGTTTGAGCAAGTTTATGTGAGATTTTAGTAGCTCAAAAGAAAGGTAAGTAAACATAAGATAGCTGGTGTTCAAGCACATATTTCACAGTAAAAAGGTTGAATTAAAGAAAGCATAAAATAAATAAATGGGTGATTTAAGTAAGCAATCAACCCCAAAAATGGCTTATTTAAGTAAGGATTTTGCAACAAAAATGGATGATTTAAGTAAGTAATCAACCCCAAAAATGTCTTATTTAAGTAAGGGTTTTGCAACAAAAATGGATGATTTAAGTAAGCAATCAACCCCAAAAATGGCTTAATTAAGTAAGGATTTTGCAACAAAAATGGATGATTTAAGTAAGTACTCAACCCCAAAAATGGCTTGTTTAAGTAAGGATTTTGTAGCAAAAATGGATGATTTAAGTAAGCAATCAACCCCAAATATGGCTTATTTAAGTAAGGATTTTGCAACAAAAATGGATGATTTAAGTAAGTAATCAACCCCAAAAATGGCTTATGTAAGTAAGGGTTTTGCAACAAAAATGGATGATTTAAGTAAGCAATCAACCCCAAAAATGGCTTGTTTAAGTAAGGATTTTGTAGCAAAAATGGAAGATATAAGTAGGACATTAATCACAAAAATGGCTTGTTTAAAGGACGCCTGCAAGAAATACCACGCTTAAACTGCTGAAAGACTGCCACAAGTAGACCCAATACCCCAAATTTAAAGCCTTCAGCTTCAATAACAAAATAGTTCTAGGCATTTCAAAAAAGCATTTTATATACAATGGAAATTTTGAAAGATTTTCAATGCTCATAAAAGAAAAAACAATATTAAATTACATCGCCTAGACACAAAATTATAACCTTATCTTTGTCAGAAATTTAGATTGCCAGTAACTGATTACATTTTTACAATAAAAACACCACATTTTATAGTCAAAATCTATGAAAAAAATTCAATTTAAATTGCATTTTTAAACAAAAATCAAAGCGGAAACAAAGGGGGAAACTTCTGCAAGCTTAGCTGTGATTGGTTGCTAAGCTGATTCAGCCTTCTGATTGGCTACAGTACAGTCGGTACAACTCAAGTTAAACTTAATTTTTTTTAATGATTTTGGGTATTTTTATTGTTAATATATAATTAGTTACTGGCAATCTAGATTTATGACAAAAATAAGCTTATAATTTTGTTTCTAGGCCATGTAGTTTAATTTCAAAATTTCTAACATTAGCATTCAAATTCTTTCAAAATTTTCATTGTACATAAAATGTCATTTTAAAATGCCTAGAACTTTTTTGTTATAGAAGCTTAAGGCTTCAAATTTTGGGTATTGGGTCTACTTGTGGCAGTCTTTCAGCAGTTAAAGCGTGGTATTCCTTGCAGGCTTCCTTTAAGTAAGGGTTTTGTAGCAAAAATGTAAGATATAAGTAAGCAATCAACTACAAATATAGCCTAAATGGCTGAGAAGGGATTAAATTTTGAGGAAAAATAATCCGGATTAAAATCTTAATCTGTAAGACATTTACGTCAAATGCGTCCGATTTGGCTGATTCTTATCAGCCACCCTTATTTTTGGGGATTTTTAGGGGTTTATAGTAGGGTTGGGCCGGATATCCGGTGTGGCCGGATATCCGGCCATTTTCAATATCCGGCCGGATACCGGATATTGAAACTATCCGGCCGGATATCCAGCTCTAAAATTTTTTATACTTTACACCAAAAATCTCTGCTTTTTAAAATCTTAAATGGCTATAATTTTCTTATTATTGAAGCTAGAAGAACATTTTTTCTGAATAAGTTTAACTTTATGTAAATTTATATAAGATTTATGAAGAAATACTTTAATATCTGGTAATTTGGCTGGTTATCCGGCCGGATATCCGGTAATTTGGCCGGATAACCGGATATTTGCCGGATATCCGGCGTTGGTCGGATATCCGGCCGGTTACCGGATATCCGGCATTTGAAATCAGCCGGATATCCGGTATCCGGCCAAAAAAGTATCCGGCCCAACCCTAGTTTATAGGGCAATAATAGTTCTTCAAGTAAGCAATTAACCTACGAAAATGGCTCGTTAGTCCGACATTTCCGATTTAAGTAAGCCACTTTTGTTGTAAAGTGCGGACTTTCCCGATGTGAGCACGTCCTACTTAAATCTGACAAAAATGCTTATATAAGCACAAAAAAAGGTAAATTGCTGAGACAGAGATTACTAGGGATATAGTTTGTAAATTGATTGTTAAACATTGACAGACAGACAGAAAGAAAATAGAGAAAATATGTACATCGATAGGCTGATTAATTTTGAAAGGTAAATGATAATGATTCCCTAGTAATCTCTGTCTCAGCAATTTACCTTTTTTTGTGCTTATATAAGCATTTTTGTCAGATTTAAGTAGGACGTGCTCATATCGGGAAAGTCCGCTTTTGACGTAAATGTCTTACAGATTAAGATTTTAATCCGGATTATTTTACCTCAAAATTTAATCCCTTCTCAGCCATTTAGGCTATATTTGTAGTTGATTGCTTACTTATATCTTCCATTTTTGCTACAAAATCCTTACTTAAACAAGCCATTTTTGTGATTAATGTCCTACTTATATCTTCCAGTTTTGCTACAAAATCCTTACTTAAACAAGCCATTTTTGTGATTAATGTCCTACTTATATCTTCCATTTTTGCTACAAAATCCTTACATAAACAAGCCATTTTTGGGGTTGATAGCTTACTTAAATCCTCCATTTTTGCTGCAAAACCCTTACTTAAATAAGCCATTTTTGGGGTTGATTACTTACTTAAATCATCCATTTTTGTTGCAAAATCCTTACTTAAATAAGCCATTTTTGGGGTTGATTGCTTACTTAAATCCTCCATTTTTGCTGCAAAACCCTTACTGAAATAAGCCATTTTTGGGGTTGATTACTTACTTAAATCATCCATTTTTGTTGCAAAATCCTTACTTAAATAAGCCATTTTTGGGGTTGATTGCTTACTTAAATCATCCATTTTTGCTACAAAATCCTTACTTAAATAAGCCATTTTTGGGGTTGATTGCTTACTTAAATCATCCATTTTTGCTACAAAATCCTTACTTAAATAAGCCATTTTTGGGGTTGATTACTTACTTAAATCATTCATTTTTGTTGCAAAATCCTTACTTAAATAAGCCATTTTTGGGGTTGATTGCTTACTTAAATCATCCATTTTTGCTACAAAATCCTTACTTAAATAAGCCATTTTTGGGGTTGAGTACTTACTTAAATCATCCATTTTTGTTGCAAAGTCCTTACTTAATTAAGCCATTTTTGGGGTTGATTGCTTACTTAAATCATCCATTTTTGTTGCAAAACCCTTACTTAAATAAGCCATTTTTGGGGTTGATTACTTACTTAAATCATCCATTTTTGTTGCAAAATCCTTACTTAAATAAGCTATTTTTGGGGTTGATTGCTTACTTAAATCATCCATTTTTGCTACAAAATCCTTACTTAAATAAGCCATTTTTGGGGTTGAGTACTTACTTAAATCATCCATTTTTGTTGCAAAATCCTTACTTAATTAAGCCATTTTTGGGGTTGATTGCTTACTTAAATCATACATTTTGGTTGCAAAATCCTTACTTAAATAAGCCATTTTTGTGATAAACTTCCTACTTATATCTTCCCTTTTTGTTACAAAATCCTTACTTAAACAAGCCATTTTTGTGATTAAATTCCTACTTATATCTTCCATTTTGGCTACAAAATTCTTACTCAAACAAGCCATTTTTGTAATTAATCTCCCACTTATATATTCCATTTTTGTTACAAAATTCTTACTTAAACAAGCCATTTTTTAGATTAATTCCTTACTTAAATCCTCCATTTTTGCTACTAAATCCTTACTTAAAGGGCGAATATAGGTTGGATATGATATGAGCTTATATCAAAGGTGCAAGTATATACATTATGAATAACTCAAGCAAATAAAGATATTCCATTGGATAAGGCCGTTATAGCTAAAAACCTAGCCAATTGGGCTAATTTGTGACGTCAGAGGAGTGGTTCCCTAACATATTCAAATACCAATATTCACAACAGGATGCATGTAGAGTTTGCCTAAATACTGTTGTTATTTTGCAGTACAAATAAATGAGAAAAAGGTTTCGGGAATTAATCAGGGGTAAATATACCCTCCTTCTACCTTCATACAAAATATATAAAGTAAAATATTTAAAAGTTAAAAAAACATCAAATAATGTAAAAAATAAAAAAAAATAATCAATAAAATTTTCTTGGAGGAAGAATGATTTTAAATCCCTGTTTTTTTGTGGCCGTGTGTGTGTGTGTTGAAAATGCGTAATTAAGGGTTGTTTATATCATCATGAATTAATCAAAGATCTCTGTACAGAAAATAAACTTTAAGACGTATTATTTACCCTAGTCAATAGTTCTGACGCCCTTCTACGCAAATTATTTTTATGCTTTTTAAAAATGAAATAAAATAGTATTTAATCTAAAATAATAAACATTTAAATTATCTTTTAAGGTGTGTGCCAATGTAATAGTCAATCAAACTTAAGCAAAAAAGTCAAAAAAAAAGTCTTGTAAAGGGCTAAAATAAACGATTTTGTCGGCAATCTCATTTATTATATGTTCAATTGAATCAGAAAATTGCAAAATCTACTTAAGGATTTTTTTGAATTTTTAAATTTGGCATAGATATTCTAAAAGTATGTAATGGCACCTTTGATATAAGCTCATATCATATCGAACCTATATTCGCCCTTTAAACAAGCCATTTTTAGTAATTTATTTCCTACTTTCCTACCATGATGAAAATTGGCAAAATTGAACCTATAATTAATGTAAAAAAACTTTATAAGTCAAATTATATCAAACTACATGATATTATACAGTATTACAATACATTCAAAAATTTTATATTCTTTTCATGTTTAAAAAAGGACTGATGAAAGTTTGTTTTAAATTTATACAAATTAGATGTTTAAATCAAATTCACTAGTTTTCTGCCTAAATCAATCTTCTGTTTCTGATTTAAAGTTGTGTTATAAAGTTCCAGCAAAACCACTCTAACCACAGACTGAGACAATCTGCCTTTGAAGTGATTCTAATGTACTCTAATGATATTTTGATTGATTTATCAACTCTGTTCTCCAATGAAGTAAACTCCTGAGAAAAAATTAATAAAGACAAAATATATTTAATATTGATATGAAATACACAAAACTACTCTTTCTAACATATGTTTCTTTAATATTTACAATAAATATTCATGAATTATTATTAACATTTAGAATAAATAAATAATAGTAAAATATTTAATATAGTATTTGTCATTTGGGATTAGACTTTTATTCAAAAAAAATCTAAAGCTATTATATATAAAAACAAGCAATGAAGTGCACTGATGTCTAAGGGGGGAGGGATGTACAGGTATGATAACCCCCACCCCCAATGAAATTTGGCATTTAGGAACTAAGACATCATTGTGGAGCTTCTATGTAATACAGCATGACACACAAAAAGTATTTTTTAGGGTTTACAGACCATATTACTTAGTGTATCAAAAAAAGTAGCATATGTTCTTGATCTCTTAACATTTCCACACAAGAAAAAAATTTTAGAAAGAGCCTAAATTTAGAAAAAGTAACTTAAGAAAAAGTAACTTACATAAGTTTAAAGTAAAAAGATAAAATAAGTTTTAAGTTGAAAGCATTTTTTTGAGTCTTGTAAGGTTAATGATATTTTCATGATCCTAACTTTATTAACAAAAAAGATATCAACAAAATAAAATTTCATCAAAATGAGTTTTGATTTTCAAAAGCATAATTTACCAGAGATCTAAAGAGATATGTCGAAAAGGGGGCCAAATAAATGTCGGAATCCTTTATTATACACATTGTGATGAAAAAATTAAGTTTTTAAAGTTAAAAGCATTTTTCTATTATTGGGATTATTTATACCCACAAATTTTAGTTCCAAGGTTAAAAGTTTTGGGAATAAAAAAGATTTACAACCTGAAATGGAAATTACCATTCCTTTCAAAAAAAAGCTTGGAAGTCCTTGAAAGTCCTTAAAAATGTAAGAATTGATCTAGCACCTCAAACAATTGGCAAAACTTAATGAAACTTGGTGAAAATATGAAGATTATTACCATAATTATCCCTAAAAATTTCAGCTCTGTATCTTTTATAGGAGTTGAAAAAATCATGTTTCACCCTTTCTGTCTCTGACAGATGGACAGACGGACGGACAGACAGATAGACATTTTAAATAATAGAGTAGCTTCACTACTAATTATAGAATAGCTTTGCTACTAAAAATAAGCTCAGAACTCATATTTATAGTTTTAGAGGGGGTCTTTTGCTCCACTAGCCTCTAGAAAGGAAGTCCTGAAATGAAATCTGTAATAGTTAATTAGTTAAGTTATGTTAAAAAAGTTTTCTTTAAAAAAATCAGATTGATATCTTTAAGAATAAGCTCAGAACTTACATTTTTAGTGTTTTGGGGGATCTTTTGTTCCACTAGCCCCTAGAAGAAAGTCCCAAAATTCAATTTTTACAGTTTTACAGGTGGATCCAATCAAATAAATGAGCTTACAAGCTATAAAAACAAGCCCAACAATCCAGGGCAAAATTTGGTACTGAATTATAAATATTATTGTAGCATTTGCTGCATAACAAAAACACACACACAGAAAAACTTTAGGGTACCTATATTTTTGGGTACCCCAATGCCATAGAAATGATAAGGGAGTAATAAAAAAAAAATTATTTGTGTAAGAACCAATTGTATTCAGAAAGTTTTTAAAAAACAGAGGGGGAGAGGAATGAGGATACTTTGTTAAATAGTTTAACCCTTAACGGTCGGGGGGGGGGGGGGCGTTGAACGCCCCCCCATCTGGTTTTTTCTATCTCATTTTCTGTGTGTGAAAGATAAAGAGCCCAAACTGCTTGACTTTTTAAGTATGGGTATGACACATAACTGAGAGTTGGAATTTTTTGAAAATCTCCATCCTGGCGGGCACAGGATGCCAGCAAACCTGGCAGGGTCATCCAGGTAAAGAACAAAAATATTTTTTTGACGCATTTTATCTTACCAAGTTACTAAAATATCCTTTAGTAGTACATCCTCATCTTAAATACAGGTGTTCAAGTCAATTTCAGGTTCCAGGTATGATCCTGCAGGTCCTGATCCTCCAGGTCTCCAGAAATCTTTAAAAGGCTCCTGTGGCCGCAATTTTTGACTTAGAGACTTCAAATTTTAAACTTAAGCTTTTCTTACATGTCTAGATAACGTAATAAAATTTCATAAAGATCCGCCGCCGTTTTCCTGCCGACCGCTGACTGCGGCGGCTGGCAGCTGCCAAGTACAGCTGCGGCCGCTGAAATTTATGTTTTGATATTTCAAATATAAAATTTACATAAAAATAAACATTTTCTGCAAAAAAATTGTTCTTCTAGCTTCAAAAATAAAAAAATTACAGCCGTTTGAAATTTCAAAGTAAAAAAGGACCTAAAAACAAAGGTTGTTAAATAAAAGGGTGAAGGAAGCAAAAATTGACTTAGACTTATAAAAGGTCGGAAATTCATCATAACTCAGGGGACTTGCACAAAAATTTTTAGCCCTCTAGCTCTAATAGGAACTGAGCTAATAAGGGGGGGCGTTGAACGCCCCCCCCCCCCCCCCCCGACTGATTAAGGTGCGGCAAAAGGCCCGACTGTTAAGGGTTAATGTTGCTGCCCTACTTATGGATATACTTATCCTTGTTTTAAATTAGTATAGTATAATGTTGTTGTTTTACATATGTATATAACTGTCCTTGTTAACATTAGAAGGAATAATGTTGCATTACTAATGTCCTTGTTAACCCTTACAGATTGGGGGGGGGAAGTCATATTGACCCCCCCTCTAGTTATTTCAATGTCATTTTTTTTGTAGGTAAGATAGAGAGTTGTGACTTCATGACTATTTAAGTTTTGTAATTATACGTCGGCAAGAGTTGATCTTATAAGGATATCTGGTCTGTGTCGGTCGTGGCGTCTGGTCAAAGTCGATTAGGTGGCACCAAATTTAAAAGTATTTTTTTTGTTATGAAAAATTAAAAGTTCGTCTTAAAATTTGGTCATCCTAGCTGCAAAATTGGCCGCTCTACAGCTGTTTTAATATTTAGCGGCTGGCCGCTAAAAAGCGGCTAAGGAGCGGTCTGACCGCTATGACTAGAAAAAGTAATTTTCTCTAAAAATACACATCAACCACCAGAAAAAGTTTTTATGTCTCTAACTGTAACAGGAGCCGAGAAAGAGGGGGGTGGGGTCAATATGAACCCCCCCCCTCCACCCCGATCTATTAAGGTGGGAATTGGGGCCCAATCTGTAAGGGTTAAATTTAGATTATCATAATGTTGCTGACAAACTTGTGGATATAAATGCACTTGTTAAAATCAGTAATTTACCACAAAAATGGCACAATTAAGTAAGCAATTTACTTTTTTTCATGCTTACTCCACGAGGAGAGATTACTAGGGACAGCATAATATAATTTTGCCGCGCTATTTATGAATAAACTTCAACATTACTTTAACATCACTATTGTATAATATTGCTGCTCTACTTATATTTATACTTGTCCATGTTAAATTCAGTATAGTAAAATAATGCTGTTCTTCTTATGAACATACTTGTCCTTATACCAGTATTACCTCTAGGGGCTCAGTGACGCTTTGGGTAAAAGTCCTCTCCACCCCACCTTGAACCTACTCTGTGTCTAAATTGTAATGTAACGCGCTCAATCGCCCAAGGGTATTAAGTAAGGTAACACCAAATAGATAGCCAAATCTTTAATTGCACGAATTTTGTCTAGAGGTCCTAACTGCATGGTAATGAGTTGCACCTGTTTTAAACCAAGACATTCCCCATACTCAAACTATTAATGTCACAAACGTTTTAAGAAATAAAGCCAAACATTAACCAATTTACTAATTTAAAACAAGGAAATTTAAATAACAAAATGATTTGCTCATAAAAAAATTTAAAAGGGTGGGGTCAAAATAGGTAAACAAGGATGACAACATCCATAAAAGCGAAGCTCTGAAAAGGTGTGATAAATGAACATTAACACTTTTAGAGTGTCAGAACTAAATAATCAGAATATAATGTTTAAAAGATGAAACAAAATTTTGAGTAAATTTGTTGAAAAACTGCTTAGATCAGAATAATGTTTACATTTCTATAGATGCTACGCTTACAAAATTATACTTTGTTGTCCTAGGAATCAGTATTTCAAAAATCAGATCAATCAAAAAATTATATAACACAAAAATTAGCTGTTTAGAATGGACGTACGGACATTCCGGTAACAATTATAGAGTTCCTACGATTTCTGAAGTCTACCTATCTACCACAAGAATCACCATACAAATTTTGAAATTGATAGAAAAATTCTGACGTGCCTATTTTAATTTAATTTAATTCATAATTTTAATTAACACTCAAAATATTCTTAAAAGTATATGTCCGTCTGTCTGTCCGTCAGTTTGTCTGTCTGTCTTTCCGTCAATCTGCCCATTTGTCTATCTGTCTCTCCGTCTGTCTGTCTGTCCATCTGTTTACGTCTGTATGTCTGTCAATACCTTTTGGTTAATTTAGGCATGTTAGAGTTGTCCTTTAAATTTCAAAGGTTTTAGGATTTAGTGCTCAACAAGGTATCCTGAGTGAAAGTTACAATTTTAATTGGGATAAGACAATGAATGTTTAATTGAAATACATCCCTAATGATGATAATAGTTATTTATTGCATCGTATTATAGACAGCATTCCGCGGATAGTAAATTTAAAAGATTAATTACGGTTTTGTTAACCCTGAGGGGCCGAAGTCCTTGGCTTACAAATCTGGTATTGATGTTATGTTTTTTTCATTTTAATATTCATATAAAATTGTCTAGTATGGCTTTGAACCGGTTCTAATCCTGCGGATATAAATAGGTTTCAAAGCCATACTGAAAATAAAATAACCCCTATTGTAGATTAAAATCATTGATTGGGCAATACTTGTCTGGAACCAACCAATCAAAATTAAATATAAGTACCCAAAGTTTTTATGCTAAATATAGGCGAGGATGGTAATAAAACTTTGGGTACCTTTGAAAATATAGTCCAATGTACCCTCCCCCCTTGGGTAAAAATGTAATTTACTGCTCAGTGATTCCTACATCCCTGGGTATGGTGTGTCTACAAAAAGGCAGTGTTCAAACTTTTACACCAATTATTTTAATCTACAAAAGTGGTCCCGTTTTATAATTGTAATTGTGCATATTGTAAACAGTTATCGTGCAAGTAAATTTCTGTTTTTCTACAATATAATATTTTTTTTTTCATTTTGACTCAAAACCTATCAAATCAAGAGGGAAAACTTAGTTTCGTAGCCACACTAAAATAGTTATTTATAGCATCATATTATATACACTAAACAGCTTTCCGTGGATTTTAAAATGTATAATTGTAAGAGTAAAAATATTTTTAGAATAATGCGTTGAAATTTTTAAAATTTAAAATTTTTAAAATGCGCTGCTGTGATTGGCTGAAATTTCGCGCGGGGTGGTTTAGATCACCATTGAAATGATTTAAAGATCCAGCTCTAGTGGATTAGAACCGGTTCTCAGCTATACTGAAAAATTATTATAGTCAGTTTTCTGGATGCTCAGAACAATAGGAAAAATTTTTATGATACTGTCATCTTAAAAAAGTTTGAAAATTGTACCAAAAACACCAAAGATATTAGGAAATATGTAAAATATAAAAAATAGCCAAAAACCTGGTAAAATGCAGTCCAATCACCATTGATGTTTTTTGAAACAACTGGAAAATTAATTTTGATATTCATAACTACAAAAATTTTTAAGATTGGACCATAATCACCAAAGATATGGGGAAATATGTAAAAATATAAAAATAGCCAAAAACCTGCTAAAAAGCAGTCCAACTGCCATACATAGATGTGTAAAAGTTAATTATGATCTTTGGTGATGGGAATGTTGTCATATAGTTTAAGCCTTCTATCTGTCATAGGAGCCGAGAAATTCATGTTTCCCCACTTTTTCTCTGACAGACAGACAGACGGACAGACAGATAGACGGACAGACAGACAGAAAGACGGACGGACGGACAAACAGACAGACAGACGGACGGACGGAAGAAAATTTGGAATTGTAGAGTAGCTTCGCTACTAAAAAGTAATCAGCTATCTATATCCAATTGATTAGGGTTAATATTCTTCTTAAAGAAGCTGTGCTTGTTATTGTTGCCCTAATCTAATCATTCTTGTTTAAGAAGGTGTAGATTGTTATTGATACGATTCTTATGAAATAAATATAAAGATTTGAAAAAGGTTAAATTGTTATTGTTGCCCTACCTATGATCTTATTATTCTTGATTAAGAAAGTCTACTTTTTATTGCTGCGATTCATATGAAATGACTATTCTTGTTTGCTTATTTTTTAAATGTTGTTAATTGAAATTTATAACAAAGGAAAGGGTTATTTATTTAGTCTTTCTTTATGATAATTAACTAGCGGCTATGCCCCTTAAGGTAGGAGGGGGAAAAATCAACCTCAGCCTATTTTGAATTTGATTTTTTTTTTTTGGGGGGGGGTGAAGATACCCTCCCCAAAAATAGTTTAAAATTTTCTCAGGACCTATAAGAAGCTTCACGGTAAAGGAGACTAATATCAGTTCAGCGGTTAGTGAGATCCTTTGGGACAAACAAAAAATGCTTACTACTTTATTTAATAGGACTAGCGGCTTCGCCCCTAGCCTCTAGCCTAGCCACAGGACCAATAGGTATATACCCTCAAGAGTAGAATCCAATCGGTTCAGTGGTTACCGATATCTTAAGGGACAGACGAACGGACGGACAGACAGACATCATTCTACTTTGTATTATAGTTAGTGCATCATCACCTTCGTCAAAATGATATTCAGAACTATAGTTTATTACTTAAACTTCCCATTTATATTTACCTTCATCAAACAAAATTCTATTCAAATATGTATAGTCTTGTGATAATTTGCAAACAAAATTTGTTTTAAATATGACAATATGCAGAAGTGAAGGCCCACCAGAGCATTGTATGGATCGTGTAGGGATGTGACAATAGACGAAATTAAAATAATTAAATAGTTTCTCTGGTAGCTTAAGATTATTTGATTGCACTTATTTATTGTTGCTTTAATGCAGGGATCTAAAGGGATAAGACAAAGGCCGATAAATTAATGTACATCCCCGATGATAAAACAAAAATCTTCCATTACAATTAGTGGTTGAAACTTTTGTACACTCAATCTAATGAATCAACCAATCCCCAAAGTTGTTAGGCCAATGAATAGGAAAAAATAATTATAAAACTAAACTATAATTAGGGACTAGTTTTTAAACATCCCATGGTCCCCTCCATCCCTTTAATGGATTGAATTATCCTTGTTTTCATTATAGACTAAATTTTCGATCTTACCAGGAATCTAAGGAGATAAGACAATAGACGATAAATTTATGTAAGCACCTCAATTACAATAAATCTTTTTTTGTAGGTAACACTTTTTAAAAGCGAAGATTCTATAATTAGGGTCGGCCCGTCCGTCCGAGATAGTTAGCTTTTATTCGTTAATTTAAGCATGTTAGAATTGTCCTATCGATTTCAAACTTTGCATGGTGATTTCTGTAGTAGTTAGGTACGATTTAGAAAGCGTAGCAACTCTATAATCATTACCAAAATGTCCGTACGTCCATTTTAAACATGTTGATTTTTTTACTTTTTTAAATAGCTTTTTTCGTTAATTTAGGCATATTAGAATTGTCCTATCGATTTCAAATTTTGCATGGTAATTCCTGTAATAGTTAGGTACGATTTAGAAAGCGTAGCAACTCTATAATCATTACCAGAATGTCCGTACGTCCATTTTAAACATGTTGATTTTTCTACTTTTTTAACAACAAATTTTTATATGATCTAATTATCCGTTTGATCTGATATTTGGTATATTGATTCCTGGGACAACAAAGAACAATATTTTAAGTGAAGCAACTCTATAATCAAGCCCTAAAGATGTAAGTATGTCCATAAACATTATCCTGTATCAAGCAGTTTTTCAACAAATTTACTTACATTTTTGCTTCGAATCTTCAGTTTAGACACTATACAAGTATTAATGTCCGTTTGTCCTACCGTTTCAGTGCTTCGCTTTTATGGATGTTGTCATCCTTGTTTAATAGAAAGGTTAAGGCACTGTTGGTTTGTACAACCCAAAAAAACAACAAGTTTTTAAGCCAACAAACAACATATTAGTTTTTCTCACAAGTATAATTTCCAGTCCAGTGTCCCCTCCCTCCTTTGTTTATACAAAGCTTTAATAAATTGTAACACAGAAAGAAATATTGAATAATATAAGGGGAGGTGACCATTGACTGTAAATTACACTGGTCCACAATGTTGAGCTTGATGGCTCAAAAACTTTGGGTAATTTGAACCAATAATTTTAATTTAATAATTCTATTTATTACTCTTTGGGATGTATAAAAAATTATTATCAATTGTCTTTTCCCATATGATCGTGATTTGACAGTGTTAAAATTCCCTGAATTCATAAACAGTTGACCGCGGGAAAAACCCAATTATTTTTAATGTTATATAGTTCCAGTAACAATCTGTCTATAATATGATTCGATAAATAACTATTACATAAATTATTGTTTGAGAGATCAACAATGTTCTCTGAGAAAAACACCAGTATCTTTTTTAGCATCGCTTTCATGGATTCTACATGATTCTTGATTTTACTTCAAACTAAATTTAATTTATACCATAAATCTTAAGGAATTAGAAAATGGAGTATAAAATGATGAAAATTCTCAATTATAATACAAATAATTAAATTAAATTATTGGCCAAAAAGTTAAGATTCTGCTAGTTTGGAACCAATCAATCAAAATACCGAAATTATAGCAAAATAGAGGGATCTATAGAGATAAGACAATGGCTGATAAATTAATGTACATTCCCAATAATAACACACAAAATTAACCCTTCTGTAGTCCCCAAAGTGTTAAGCCATCGCACAAGAAAATGCTATTTTAATCTTTGGGGACTAGTGTAATAAATAGGAAAATGTTCCCTCTCTCTCTCTCTCTCTCTTTTTTTCTTCTTATTCGTTGGCTTTACACCTTTAGGGACTTTTACTGAATTTTCAATTTTATTAGTTGGTTTATCCACTGCTATACTTAATAACCTAACCATTCAAAATCCAATAAAAGTTGTTAGGCCAGCAAATAAGAAAACTTTTGGGACTAGTGTAATAAACAGCCCATTGTCCCCCTCTCTTGTCTCTCTGTTAGTTTCCAAAGTTTTTTAATAACGATTTCTAATTCGTTCGGGACTTTTACTAAATTTTGATTGGTTGGTTTAACCATTACTATACTTAATAACCTAACCATTCAAAATCCAATAAAAGTTGCCATAGTTATTAAGCCAGCGAATAAAAAAACGTTATCATAAAACTTTGGGGACTAGTGTAATAGTAATAAACAGCCCATTTTTTCATTCTCTGCTAGTTCCCGAAGTTTTATAATAACAACTTTGGGGACTTAAACTGAATTTGATTGGTTAGGTTATTAAGTATAGTGTCTAAAATTTCAACCACTAATGGTAAATTACAGAAGGGGTATTTTTGGGAATGTACATCAATTTATCGGCTATTGTCTTATCCCTTTAGATCCGATAAACTTAAATTAAAGTACCTAGAGGTTTTGGGCCAGCTAAGAAGGTAATTTGCAGTCAAATGTTCCCTACCTCCCTGGGTAGAGTAAAAGTTGTCTACAGGGAGGGGACAATGGACGAAAAATTAAGTAAATTCTATCTTTAATAACATAATATATGAGAAGGACAGTAGCACCCTGTAATCGTTATCAGAAAGCCTGAACGTCCATTTAAAACATTTGGCGAAGCTTTTTACATTAAGAGTTAGGACAATATACATTGATAAGATACATACACATTACACCACGTTATTGTTTCTAAGCGACGCTTTCTACAAAAAGGGATGGTAAAAGTTGGTCCGTCTGTATGTCTAAAAAGGATCACACTTATGGTTTGCAGGTTTCTATAAGTATGTCTTTTACTATTTTTACTCTAAGCAAAATTGAATTTCAGTGGTACCCAAAGTTTTTATAAACATTTGTTGGCTTTACAAATTTGTTTTCTTTTAGTTAATCTTAATTGGGGGATGAAAATTTCCATTGTAAAAACTTTTCCACAAATAATTTTAATTATTTCGCCCCCTATGAAACAGCCAAGATTAGTTGTTTATTGCATCGATTTTTCCGTTTTTTTTAGCCCCGTAGGGCCGAAGGCCCAGCCTAACAAAACAGGTGTTAATATTAAGATTTTTTACTTTACTATTCATATAAAAATTCTATAACACGATACAATACATGATTTGAAAGTATGGATGAGACGGTTCTGATCAAGCGGATATTGATTGGTTTCGTAGCCATACTGGAATAGTTATTTCTCGTATCGTATTATAAACGGCTTTCCGCGGATATATAATGTACAATTATAAGATTAAAACTAGTTTTAATCTTATGATTGTACATTTCTATATTCGTAGAAAACTGGATATAATACGATGCTAGACATAGTTTTTTTCATATTTATGAGAACCGGTTCCTGTCCAACGGATTCGAATGAATACGAGAAAATCAATTAAATTGTGGACGGATTGACGGACAGGCAGAAAAGTGAATTGTAGAGTAGCTTTGCATTTTATTCTTTCTTGGTTATTTTATTTGCTCAAACAAATGCATCATATAAAAAACGTTTCAAGTAAAATGCCACCCCCTTCTCCTTTTACAACCTGACCCAAAATTCAGGGTTTCAGTGCTCATCAAGGTACTTCGAGTGAAAAAGCCAATATTTTATTTTAAGCATCGCATTTATGGATTTATTTTTCTTGTTTTTACTTCAAACTAAATTTTCATATTTACTAGGAATCTTAAAGAATAAGACAATGGACGACAAATTTATGAAATATCCCATTTACAAACAACTTTGAAGACTTAACTAATCAAAATTCAATAATTAATAATTATTAACTACAGTGTTCAAACGTTTCCAACCTAAATTGTAATCTACAGAAGGAATAATTTTGTTTACCTTCATTGGATGTACATTAATTTATCAGCCATTGTTTTATCCCTTTAGAATCCTGCGATAATAAAACTTTAATTTAAGTACTTAAAGCTTTTAGGCCAACTAACAAGATAACGTGGTTATTAAACATTGTATATGTATACTTCAGGGAAACCGGTAATTGTGGCTCTTCGTCAGGGAGGTGATAGGTTTGTATCTCGGTCCGACACTGAGTCATAACTTAAGACGTTAAAAGTGGTACCTACTGCTGCTATATCAGGTGCGCGACATAAATAATTAGAGTAAGGGGAATGCCTTCACCCATAAACAGGCACAACTCGTTACCATGCACATTTAGGGCTTCTCAGACAAAGGTCGGGCAATCAAAGGGTTGGTTGTATGTAACTTAACTTAGAGTAACGCATCCCATTACGTGCAAAATTATAAAACTTTGGGTACCTGTCTCCCCACTCTTTAATTCTAATTTATAATATCTAAAGTTTCCTCCCTCATTTAGTACATATCTACAGGGATGAAACAATGGACGAAAAATGTTATAAACTAAATTCTGCCAATAATAAACTGGGATAGATAAGAAAGTGACAGTAGAATCATCCAAGGAGGGAGGTGGCATTGGGCTGTTTATTACATTAGTCGCCAAAGTTTTATTATTCGTTGGCTTAACAACTTTGGATTGAATTGAATTTTAATTTGTTGGTTTATTAAGTTTATCAATTTACCCGCCATTGTCTTATCCCTTTAGATCTCTGATAAACATCAGAGAAACAGAGATGACAACATTCATAAAATCGAAGCTCTAAAATGAATATTAACAATTGTAGAGTGTCATAACTGAATAGTCAGGATACACAGTGCCTTCGAAGGTGCTTTGACTTTAGTATCAGAACCTAAATTGGGACATAGTGCATTTCATTACCCTAGGTTAGGTAACTTCATTTCACTTTTCAATGAAATCTAAAATGCAGCGGTTTTTGAGAAAATTAGATTTAAAAATTTCAAGTTCAATTTTCACCCATTAGAAGTTACCGCATAATCATGACAAGAAAAGCAAAGATTATTTATTTAAAATTTTGAACAACTTTGCTTTTATAAAGTCAGTCATAAAACCTCTCTATATATGATTTATTTAAGGCTGAATTTCCGTGACCTTAGCAAAACAATTGATAAAAATGACCATTAATCAACTCACTTCAGGAGTGGTTTTATGAAGAACTTTATAAAAGCAAAGTTGTTCAAAATTTTAAATAAATAATCTTTGCTTTTCTTGTCATGATTATGCGGTAACTCCTAGTGGGTGAAAATTGAACTTGAAATTTTCAAATTTAATTTTCTGAAAACCGCTGCATTTTAGATTTTATTGAAAAGTGAAATGAAGTTACCTAACCTAGGGTAATGAAATGCACTATGTCCCAATTTAGGTTCTGACACAAATGTCAAAGCACCTTCATTTGCACTGTGGATACTGTTTAAGGACATACTTTCATTTTTAGGACTTGATTATACAGTTGCTTCGCTTATAACATAGCACCACGTTGTAATAGGAATCATCCAAATACAGATGAATAGGATAAATTAAAATTTGTTGTCAAAAAAGTTAAAAAATAAACATGTTTTATATGGATGTACGAACATTATACTAACAGTTATAGAGTTGCTAGCTTCCTTAATTGTATCTTATTGTTATAAATAACAGTGTGAAATCAAAATGACAATTCTATCATGTCTGAGTTAATCAAAAGAAGTAACCAATATGGACATACAAACGAACGGACCGACTCCAAACATAAAAGGGCTTTTTTCAAGAAGGCTTCAAAACCGATTTATATCTGCTGGATTAAAACCGGTTCCAGCCATACTGATCATGTATAGCATCATATTACAGACAATTTTCTATGAATAATAAAATTAAACCAGTTTAGTTTTATTCTTTTACTTTTTCATTTTAACATCTACAGAAAGCTGTCGATAATACGATGCAATAAAAAAAACTTTAAAAAAAATAATGGTCTAACCTTATATTATTCCTACAACTGCCATATTTTCCTTTTCAATAAAGTTTGGCTTGTTTCATTCATTTAATGCGTAGTTTTAATTTAACTTTACAATTTTCTACAATTCAAATATTCTTACAAGTATTATTTAATAGTTAGAATATTAAATTGTTGAAATGCATAGTTAATATGTAATGGAAATCAGTTGAGAAGTTTTTAATTTATCAAAACACTGTCACTATAAATAAAAAGTACATTGCACATATACATAACAATAACATGATTCTCACTCGATCACCTTGGTTGTACTGACTCGACGACGGGTCAGCCTAGAGTTGACCCTCCTGCGCCCACCACACAAACACACTCACACACACACACACAAGCTTGCACACACTCACAATTAAGCACTTATTCCCGCATTCTAATGTTACTTGGGAGAGTGGAGTTAACCTTCTTCAAAACAAATAAAAACATTTGCGATAAAAAAGCTTCCCTGTAAAACAAACTTCGGTTCACCTGCGAGATGAACCTAGTAATAGTGTCTAACTTTGTATCTTTGTGACGTAACAAAAATCCATCTCTTTTTTAGTGGTTTCCTTTCCCACCTCCCCTCTCATCCTTCGATTTTTGTTACGTCACAAAGATAAAAAGTTAGACACTATTACTAGGTTCCTGCGAGATTGTTTTTTACATACAGACATCCTGTTACTTTTGTATAAGAATAAAAAGATCGTTCATAGTTTTTCATTTTTCCGCCCAAATGTATAACATTTTCAAATCAAAACCTAATTATTTTTACAGTACAAAATGACTTTTTAGTAGTGAAGCTACTCTAAAATGCACTTTGTCTGTCCGTCCGTAACACTATGGGAAAACGTGATTTTCTCTCAAAGAAAAATGAGAAAGACAAGAAAAAGACAGTATAAATATCAAAGAAAAATTTTGGGTATAGTCTCATTTGTAGCAACGCCTCTTAAGGGGCGTTTCGTCGTAATTTAACAGTAGCTTTTCTCCTATTTCTAGACCCTGCGAGGCAATCACCTAATCTAACTTAATCTCTTCAAATCTACTGTGAAAATATGACGAATCGCCCCTTAAGAGGCGCTGTCATGAAAGGGAATATACCCTAAATAAATTTTCCATGGTCCAATCCCTTGCATAGTTTCTCTATAACTTCTGTTAATTCATAAATTTTATCATGTTATAGATTTCAAACTTTGGGTAAGGATTCCTGTAACAAAAATAAAACTTGGAAAGCAAAGCATTTCTATTATCGTTATCAGAAAGTCTTTATATCCATACTAGCGGCTACGCCCCCTAGAGGACTCTAGGGGCAACTTGAGGAGGAGAGAGTCAATTTTAATAACCCAATTTCTTATTTTAAATTTTTAAAGAAAAAGTATTTTTTTTTTTGGGGGGGGGGGGGTGCCCCGCCCCCCCCCCTCATTTTCAATTTAATTTTTAAAAAATTTAAAAAAAAAATTTCGGGGGGGGAGATTTTTCATTTTTTTTTGGACGGGGGGGGGGGGGTCCCACCCCCCAAAAAAATAGTTATAAACCTTCCCGGGACCTATGAGAAGCTACCCTGTTAAGGAGAACCCGATCGGTTCAGCGGTTAGCGAGATCCTTCGATACAGACACACAGACATCCTGTTACTTTAGTATAAGGATAAAACATATGGCAAAACTCTTTACATTAAAAGTTAGTATAAACGTGGGTCCGCATATCTGGATTGGGTGTCCAAACTTTTCAACCAATTAATATAATCAAAAGTAACAGTTTTTAGTACCAAAGCTACTCTATAATTCGTAATGTCCGTCAGTCCGTCAGTCTGTCTGTCCGTCCGTCCGTCTGTTAGAGACTGAGTGGGGGAAACGTGACTTTCTTAGCAGCAAAGTTACTCTATAATTCGCAATGTCTGCCAGTCCTTCCGTCTGTCCGTCCGTCTGTTAGAGACAAAGTGGGGGAAACGTGATTTTCTTAGTAGCAAAGCTGCTCTATAATTCGTAATGTCTGCCAGTTTGTCCGTCTGTTAGAGACAAAGTGGGGAAAACTTAATTTTCTTAGTAGCAAAGCTACTCTAAAATTCTTAATGTCCGTCAGTCCGTCCGTCCGTCTGTTGGAGAAAAAGTGGGTGAAACGTGATTTCTTAGTAGCAAAGCTACTCTATAATTCGTAATGTCCGCCAGTCCGTCCGTCTGTCCGTCCGTCCGTGTGTTAGAGACAAAGTGGGGGAAACATGATTTTCTTAGTGGCAAAGCTACTCTATAATTCATAATGTCCGTCCGTCTGTTAGACACAAAGTGGGGGTAACATGATTTTCTCGGCTCCTATGACAGATAAAAGGCTTAAACTTTTTGACAACATTCCCATAATTAAGGAGCATAATTAACTTTAACACAACCATGGCGGCCGGACTGCTTTTTAGCAGGTTTTAGGCTATTTTAGTATTTTTCACATTTTTCACCATAACTTTCTTGTTTATGGTCAAATTTTAAAATTTTTTTTAGATATGGAAATTAGGGTTGGGACGGATATCCGGCCATTTTCAATATCCGGCCGGATACCGGATATTAAAACTATCCGGCCGGATATCCGGCAATATAATCTTTTATATTTTACAACAAAAATCTCAGTTTTATCTTATCTTAAATGGCTGTAATTTTCTTATTATTGAAGATAGAAGAACACTTTTTTTCTGAATATGTTTATCTTTATGTAAATTTAATATTAGAAATCTCAAAACATAAATTTTGGCAGTGGCAGCAGCACTTGGCAGCTGCCAGCCGCAAACCGACGGTTGGCAGGTAAACGGCAACGGATTTTATGAAATTGTAATATGTCATGAAGATATATAAAAAAGCCTAAGTTTAAAATTTGAAATCTTCAAGTAAAAATTTGCGGTCACAGGAACCGTTTAAAGATTTCTGGAGACCTGGAGGTTCAGGACTTGCAGGATTATACCTGGAACCTGAAATCGACTTGAACACCTATATTACATAACAGGATGTACGACTATAGGATATTTTAGTATTAGATAACATGAAATGCTTTGTTTAAGTAAAAAAAAATATTTTTACTTTTTACCTGAATGACCTTACCAGATTTGTTGGCATCCTGTGCCCGCCAGGAAGGAGGTATTAAAAAAATTTCAACTCTCAGTTATGTGTCATACCCATATTTCAAAAGTCAGTCAGTTATAGCCCTCTACCTTTTATACACAGAAAATGGGATAGAAAAAAACAGAGGGGGGGGGGGGCAGGCATTCAACGCCACCTCCGCGCCCATCCTCCAACCGTTAGAGATTGATACTACAGATTGAGGGTAGTAATAGTTAATTAGATTTATTTGCTAAGAAGAAAGATCATTAAATACTTACTTGATTTTTAAATTTTAACCTTAATTTTATCCTATTATATAAAGTAGTAAGCTTTTTTTTGTCTGTAGCAAAGGATCTTGCTAACCACTGAACCGATATGGTTCTTCTTTAGAGAGAAGCTTCTTATAGGTCCCAGGGTGGTTTTAGGCTGTTTAATTTTTATAATTCTAAGGTGCGTTGCCACAAAAGGGACTATATCCTTTTTTGATACTTTAATATGTAGTAATTTGGCCGGTTATCCGGCCGGATATCCGGTAGTTTGGCCGGATAACCAGATAATTGCCGGATATCCGGCCAACGCAAGATATCCGGCTGGATACCGGATATCCGGCATTTGAAATCAGTCGGATATCCAGTATCCGGTATCTGGCCAAAAAAATATCCGGCCAAACCCTAATGGATATCTAAATTAAATTTCCTGTTGTTTAATGAAATATCTATGGGGGTTGGACTGCCTTTTAGCAGGTTTTTGGCTATTCTATATTTTTACATATTTCTCCATATCTTTGGGGTTTATGGTCCGATTTTCAAAATTTTTGTAGTTAAGAATATCAAAATAAGATTTCCAGTTTTTTTTAAAAATATCCCTGGTGAACTATTGTCTTATCTCTTAAGATCACTGATTTGTTTCATAATTTTATTTGTTATCCTTGCTTAAGTATGTGTAGTAACATATAATATAGGCTAACCTTAAACTTATTCTTGGAGGGATAGGACAATGGCTGATTGATTATTATACACTTTTACATAAAAATGAAATGGTTTGGCAAGGATAATTAATATTCCATCGTCCTTCTCCAATATCCCATTCCCAATGTTAATTAAATCTACAGACCTTTTAATCTAATTAATTAACCCATTTGTGCCGAGCGCCACTTTTATGAGCTGAAAATTTCAGGGAAGCTTTATAATGGTAAAAACGGAATTCAAATTTTTTTGTTTTGCTCTAGTGGCGTGCACAGGAAAGTTGCAAAAAAACCTGGTTCAGCATGGCCATAAATGCCCAACGGGAATTTTGACCAGTTTTGGGCGGTTTCCCTCAGTATTAAAACCCGGTTTTGTAGTAAAAACCCGGTTTTTTTGACAACAACATGAAAAATGTAATTTTTGAACGCCCAAAGTGAGATGAACACTTTTTAGAACTTTGATACAATCTGTAATTGAAAACTATATAACCTCATGTAATCTATAGAGCTACAAGTAATATACGAAGCGATTTACATCACATTTAGTGTTTTGGCTATAGGTGCAGCCGTTTTCGGTTAAAAAAACCCTGTTTTGTTGTTGTTGTCAATAAAGATTTATTAGTAAAACCGGGTAATAAAAATTTCAGACTCCTCCCCCATGTGCAGAACCGGGCTTATATAGGACGTAAAAAAAGATAAAAAATCATATAAAAAATAATAATTTGAATAAAACCAATTCACAAATCAATGTACTTGCCAGTAAACTTTAGATTTCACGAAAAAGATCAGCAACTTTACTACAGAAACAAAAAAGTTAGGAGGGGTATTTTGAATTCACCTTTTTTTTCTTGTTTTTCCAATTTTGACGAGCTATACCAGCAAACGGAAGTAAGCAAAACTGCCTGCTCCAGGGGGAAATGAAAACTAGGGTAATAGAGGGGGGATTCATACTGAGAATGATGCAATTAAGAAACTAGGAACTGTTTTTTTTTTTTACATTTTCTAGAACCAGGTTTTAATACCTGGTTCGGCACTAATGGGTTAAGCTAGGTATATGAAATTAAAAGTTGAAATCTATTTTTTTTTCGTTTTAAAGAATAATAAGATATTTTCTCTAATTTAAATGAAAACAATTATTTTTTAATGTTTTGTCCTAATCCTCATATAAAAGTAACAGGATGTCTGCCTGTGTCCCTGTATGTCTCTATGTCTGTCTGCAGTGTTTTCCTGTATGAATATTAATTGTATATTCTCATTGGTTCTAGGTAGGTTTATTACTATTTTATAAGGGTACCACACTCCTCAAAATATAAATAGTTCCTAGAAAAATCGTATCCCCCCTCCCTAATTTTTCTTACTTTTTTCTCTTAAAACTAATTAGGGATAGGTCAATTTACCCTTTTTCTGACTTCAAATTCATCTAGTGGCCTCTAGGGTAAGCCAAATAAGCAATAAATGTGATTGATTGATTGTAAGTAATTTGTGAAAAAATAGCATGATCTGGTATATAAGCCAAATAAGCAATAAATGTGATTGATTGATTGTAAGTAATTTGTGAAAAAATAGCATGATCTGGTATATAAGCCAAATAAGCAATAATTATCATTGATTACTTATAAGTAATTTATAAAAAAATTCCATGATTTGGTTTATAAGCCAAATAAGCAAATATTGTGATTGATTGCTTATAAGTAATTGATCAAAAAATAGCATGATTTGGCATATAAGCCAAATAAGCAAAAATTTTCATTGATTACTTATAAGTAATTTATCAAAAAATAGCCTGATTTGGTATATAAGCCAAATAAGCAATAATTGTGATTGATTACTTATAAGTAATTTATCAAAAAATTGCATGATTTGGTATATGAGCCAAATAAGCAATAATTTTCATTGATTACTTATAAGTAAATTATCAAAAAATAGCATGATTTGGTATATTTGCTTTTAAGTAATTTATAAAAAAAAATAGCATGATTTGGTATATAAGCCAAATAAGCAATAATTGTGATTGATTACTTATAAGTAATTTATCAAAAAATAGCATGATTTGGTATATAAGCCAAATAAGCAATAATTTCCATTGACTACTTATAAGTAATTTATCAAAAAATAGCATGATTTGGTATATAAGCCAAATAAGCTATACTTTTCATTGATTACTTATAAGTAATTAATAAAAAAATGGCATGAATTGGTTTATAAGCCAAATAAGCAAATATTGTGATTGATTGCTTATAAGTAATTAGTCAAAAAATAGCATGATTTGGTATATAAGCCAAATAAGCAATAATTTTCATTGATTACTTATAAGTAATTTATCAAAAAATAGCATGATTTGGTATATAAGCCAAATAAGCTATAATTTTCATTGATTACTTATAAGTAATTTATCAAAAAATGGCACGATTTGGATTATAAGCCAAATAAGCAAATATTGTGATTGATTGCTTATAAGTAATTAATAAAAAAATAGCATGATTTGGTATATAAGCCAAATAAGCATTTATTGTGATTGATTGCTTATAAGTAATCTATCAAAAAATTGCATGATTTGGTATATAAGCCAAATAAGCATTTATTGTGATTGATTGCTTGTAAGTAATTTATCAAAAAATTGCATGATTTGGTATATAAGCCAAATAAGCATTTATTGTGATTGATTGCTTAAAAGTAATTTATCAAAAAATTGCATGATTTGGTATATAAGCCAAATAAGCAAATATTTTTATTGGTTGCTTATAAGTAATTTATCAAAAAATAACATTATTTGGTATATTAGCCAAAAAAAATATGCAAAAATTTAGATTAAATAAAAACCTTAACATTCTATTTCCAATTTGTAGACCAACCATGCCCATGGAACATTGATCTGTAAATTACATTTTTACCCAAGGTGGGAGTGTACATTTGACTGTATTTACACAGGTACCCAAAGTTTCATTACCATCCTTGCTCAATGGTGAGCTTAAAAACTTTGGGTACATGTAGTGCACTCGCTCGCCATCAGGGAGGTGAAAGCTATATTATATCTCTGCCTAAACCCCATGTCATAACTAAAGAGGTTATAATGGTTCCTACTGCTACTAAGTCAGGTGCGCAACAATAATAGTTAGAGTAGGGGGTATGCCTGGGCCCAAAACAGGGGCAACTCATTACAAAGGTTGTGCAATCAAAGGGTTGGTTTGGTTGACTGATTGGTGAATGGATGCTTTACACCTATTTGTAGTTTATGAGCTAAGTTGAACTAACTATTATTGTTGCGCACCTGACTTAGTAGCAGTAGGAACCATTATAACCTCTTTAGTTATGACATGGGGTTTAGGCAGAGATATAATATACCCTAGTAATCTCAAAACGTGTAAGTAAGCAATTAACATTTTTTTTGGCTTACTTAAATGTGCCATTGTGCCATTTTTGTGGTAAATTACTGATAAGCCATAAAGAATACTAATTGCTAACTTATATCAGCATTCTACAACAATTTGGTCTTACTTGTGAGATAAAAGAGGGTGGAGTAAATAAATACTCAGTCATTTACAGTAAAAGTGGCTTATATAAGTTGAAGTGAAGAAAAAGAAGGAGGAGTAATAATTAATCCCTTCCTTCCTGTAAGCAGTTTATGAAAAAAAGAGAAGATTTGGCTGATATAAGCCAAATAAGCAACAAATGTGATTGATTACTTATAAGTAATTTATCCAAAAATTGCATGATTTGGTATATAAGCCAAATAAGCATTTATTGTGATTGATTGCTTGTAAGTAATTTATCAACAAATTGGATGATTTGGTATATAAGCCAAATAAGCATTTATTGTGATTGATTGCTTATAAGTAATCTATCAAAAAATTGCATGATTTGGTATATAAGCCAAATAAGCATTTATTGTGATTGATTACTTATAAGTAATTAGCATTTTCATTGATTGCTTATAAGTAATATATCAAAAAATTGTATGATTTGGTATATAAGCCAAATAAGCATTTATTGTGATTGATTGCTTGTAAGTGATTTATGAAAAAATAGCATGATTTGGTATATACGCCAAATAAGCATTTATTGTAATTGATTGCTTGTAAGTAATTTTTCAAAAAATTGCATGATTAGGTATATAAGCCAAATAAGCACTAAATGTGATTGATTGCTTATAAGTAATCTATCAAAAAATTGCATGATTTGGTATACAAGCCAAATAAAGATTTATTGTGATTGATTGCTTATAAGTAATTTATCAAAAAATTGGATGATTTTGTATATAAGCAAAATAAGCATTTATTGTGATTGACTGCTTGTAAGTAATTTATAAAAAAATAGCATGATTTGGTATATAAGCCAAATAAGCAATCATTTTCATTGATTGCTTATAAGTAATTTATGAAAAAATAGCATGATTTGGTATATAAGCCAAAACAGCAATCATTCTCATTGATTGCTTATAAGTAATTTATGAAAAAATAGTATGATTTTGTATATAAGCCAAATAAGCAATCATTTTCATTGATTGCTTGTGAGTAATCTATCAAAAAATTGCATGATTTGGTATATAAGCCAAATAAGCATTTATTGTGATTGATTACTTGTACGTAATTTATCAAAAAAATTGCATGATTTGCTATATAAGCCAAATAAGCAATCATTTTCATTGATTGCTTGTAAGTAATTTATCAAAAAATTGTATGATTTAGTATATAAGCCAAATAAGCATTTATTGTGATTGATTGCTTATAAGTAATCTATCAAAAAAATTGCATGATTTGGTATATAAGCCAAATAAGCAATCATTTTCATTGATTGCTTGATTGATATATAAAACAATAACACTTGTATAACACACTATTATGATTTTTATTTTAATATTCACGGAAAATTGTCTGTAGTACAATACAATGCATAAATTTTCAGTATAGCTAAGAACCGGTTCTAATCCACCGGATATTAATTGGGTTTGAAGCAATACTGAAATAGATAGTAATCACATTGTATTATTAACAGCTTTCTGCAGTTATAAAAATGTAAAAGTTTAAGTTAATAATCAGTCTTTTCGTAGAAAAATGGATATAAAACAAATACATTTCTTTGTATGGCTGAGATCTGGTTCTAATCCAACAAATTAAAAGATTTACTAAACTTTCAAAGAATTTAGAAAAGCACAGCTTTTGTAAAATTAGGGTTGGTCTGTATGTCCCTCCGAGATGGTTAACTATTTTCTTTAAGGCATATTAGAAACAATCAATATTTTTGCTTATTTGGATTTTATTCCAAATCATACTATTTTTTTATAAATTACTTATAAGTAATAAATGAATATTTTGACTTATTTGGCTTACATGCCAAATCATGCTATTTTTTTTAAATTACTTATGAGCAATCAATGAAAGGCTTTTAATAATTTGGCTTATATAAGCCAAATCTTCTCTTTTTTTCATAAACTGCTTACAGGAAGGAAGGGATTAATTTTAACTCCTCCTCCTTTTTCTTTACTTCAACTTATATAAGCAAAATCATGCATTTTTAAAATAAATTACTTATAAGAAATCAATCCCAATAAATGCTTATTTGGCTTATATACCAAATCATGCAATTTTTTTATAAATGACTTATAAGCAATTAATCACATTTAATGCTTATTTGGCTTATATACCAAATAATGCAATTTTTTGATAAATTACTTATAAGCAATCAATCACATTTATTGCTTATTTGGCATATATATCTGATCATGCCTTTTTTGACAAACTACTTATAAGTAATCAATGAAAATGATTGCTTATTTGGCTTATATACCAAATCATGCAATTTTTTGATAAATTACTTATAAGCAATCAATCACATTTAATGCTTATTTGGCTTATATACCAAATCATGCTATTTTTTTTATAAATTACTTATAAGCAATCAATGAAAATTATTGCTTATTTGGCTTATATACCAAATAATGCAATTTTTTGATAAATTACTTATAAGCAATTAATGAAAATTTTAGCTTATTTGGCTTATATACCAAATCATGCCTGTTTTTGACAAACTACTTATAAGTAATCAATGAAAATTATTGCTTATTTGGCTTATATACCAAACCATGCAATTTTTTGATGAATTTTTATAGGCAATCAATGCAAATTATTGCTTATTTGGCTTATAATAATATACCAAACCATGCAATTTTTTGATAAATTACTTATAGGCAATCAATTACAATAAATGCTTTTTTGGCTTATTTGCCAAATTTTACAATTTTTGTTAAATTTCTTTTAAATTGTCATTTTAACAAGGATGACAACATCCATAAGTAGCAAAGCACAAAAAAATGTGGATGGGAATTTTTATAGGAGCCGAGAAAATCACGTTTCCCCCAATTCATTAATCACGGACAGACGGTCATTGTGAATAATAGAGTAGCTTTGCTACTAAAAAGTAACATAGGTTAGGTTAGGTTTTAGGCTAGGGGGCCAAGTTCCGAGCACCTAGCCAAGGGCAATCACCTAATCTAACTTAACCTCTCAAAAGCTACTGTGAAAATATGACTAATCGCCCCTTAAAGGACGCCTGCAAGAAATAACACGCTTTAACTGCTGAAAGACTGCCACAAGAAGACCCAATACCCCAAATTTAAAGCCTTTAGCTTCAATAACAAAAAAGTTCTAGGCATTTCAAAATAGCATTTTATGTACAATGGAATTGTTGAAAGATTTCCAATGCTCATAAAAGAAAAAAACAATATTAAATTACGTCGCCTAGACACAAAATTATAACCTTATCTTTGTCAGAAACTTAGATTGCATGTAACTAATTATATTTTTACAATAAAAACACCACATTTCATAGTCAAAATCTATGAATAAAAAATTCGATTTAAATTGCATTTTTAAACGAAAATCATAGCGGAAACAAAGGGGTAAACTAATACAAGCTTAGCTGTGATTGGTTGTTAAGCTGATTCAGCCTTCTGATTGGCTACAGTACATTCTGTACAACGCAAGTAAAACTTATGTTTTTTTAATGATTTTGACTATAAAAATGGGTATTTTTATTGTAAAAATATAATTAGTTACTGGAAACCTAAATTTTTGACAAAAATAAGCTTATAATTTTGTTTCTAGGCCACGTAGTTTAATTTCAAAGTTTTCAACATGAGCATTGCAATTCTTTCAAAATTTTCATTGTACATAAAATGTCATTTTAAATTGCCTAGAACTTTTTTGTTATAGAAGCTGAAGGCTTCAAATTTGGGGTATTTGGTCTACTAGTGGCAGTCTTTCAGCAGTTAAAGCGTGGTATTTCTTGCAGGCTTCCTTTAAGAGGCGTTAACGTGAAAGGGACTATACCCAAAATAAATTTTTCATTGTTCAATCCCTTGCGAAGTTTATGTATAACTTCTGTTAATTAATAAATGTTATCATGTTATAGATTTCAAACTTTGGGTAATGATTCCTGTAACATAAATAAAACTTGGTAAGCGAAGCATTTCTATTATCGTTATCAGAAAGTCTGTTCGTTAATTTAAAACATCTGGCTAAGCTCTTTACATTATAAATTAGTATACACTTTGGTCCACATGTCTTGATTAGGTGGTACCAATCTAGTAGTGACCTAACTTTTTAACCAATTATTATAATCAAAAGAAGTGATAGTTTTTTAAATTATCATTGGGAATGTATTGTAGATTTAAATTATCATTGGGAATGTATTGTAGATTTAAATTATCATTGGGAATGTATATTGTATGTAAATTTATTCTCCATTTCTTATTCATGAATTATTATATAGACAATATTTAATTTACATAGATAAGATACATAAAACACAACCTTATTGTTTTTAAGCGAAGCTTTCCACACAAAAAATATATGTAGAAAAGTATATCTGTATGTAAAAAGAATTATTCTTATGGTTTGCATGTTTCTATAATTTTGTCTTTAAATTTAAGGATGTTCAGTGTTCACTATAAGAAAATAAGAGTGGGTTCGAATTTTAGTAGTAACCAAAGTTTCATAATCATTTATTGGCCTTATTTTTTTTTACTTTTATTTAATATTGTACACTATCTTATCCCTGAGCAAAATCAAAAATCATTTTTAGGACCAATTATTGAAAAATATTTTATTGTTATCGTAGCATTCTTAAATTAGCTTTTAGCTGATAGTCAAACTATAAATTATAAGATTAATTATGGTTTTGTTGGTCCTGAAGGGCCAAAGGCTTGGTCCAATGAAACTGGTATGAATATTAGGATTTTAATTTACTCTTCATAGAAAATGTCTATATTTGGATACAATACATGATTTAGCAGTATGTTTGGGAAATGGTTCTAATTCGGCGGATATTAATCGATTTTGAAGCCATACTGGAAAATCAAATAAATTACGGACTGAATGACGTGAGGCAGTAAGTGAATCATAGAGTAGCTTTGCTTTTTATTCTTTCTTGGTTAGTATTTTTTTTCCAGAGGGAGAGAGGAGACAATTGGCTGTTTATTTCAATAGTCCTCCAAGTTTTACAATAACGTTTTCTTATTCGATTGCTTTGGGGAGTTTTACTGAATTTTGATTGGTTTATTAACCCTCAACAGTCGGGCCCCTTACCACACCTTTATCGGTCGGGGTGGGGGGGGGTCATTCAATGCCCCCCCTCCAAGGCCCCAATTCCCACCTTAATAGATCGGGGGGGGGGGAGGGGCTCCAAGAGCCCCCCCTCTATAGTACAGATAGAGACGTAAAATTTTTTTCTGGTGGTTCATGCGTATTTTTAGAGAAAATTACTTTTTCTAGTCATAGCAGTCAGACCGCTCCTTAGCCGCTTTTTAGCAGCCAGCCGCTAAATTTTGAAACAGCTGTAGAGCGGCCAATTTTGCAGCTAGGATGACCAAATTTTAGGACGAACTTTTATTTTATATAACAAAAAAAATTACTTTTTCTGATCATCGCCGAAAAACGGCAAATAACGGAAACCGCCATTTTCAGCGGTTAAAAAATTAATATTTTTATCTGTTTATTATTGCTCAAGGATTTACCGATCTGTAAGGGTTAAAGAGGGCTAAAAATTTTGGTGCAAGTCCCCTGTTTGATAATGAATTTCCGACCTTATTTAAGTCAAAGTCAATTTTCGCTTCCTTCACCCTTTTATTTAACAACCTTTGTTTTTAGGTCCTTTTTTACTTAAAAATTACAAACGTCAGTAATTTTCTCATTATGGAAGCTAGAAGAACAATTTTTTGCAGAAAATGTTTATCTTCATGTAAATTTTATATTAGAAATATCAAATATAAATTTCAGCAGCCGCAGCTGTATTTGTCAGCTGCAAGCCGCCGCTGTCGTCAGGAAAACGGCGGCGAATCTTTATGAAATGTTATTACAATATGTAGAAATGTTATAAAAGCTTATGTTTAAAATTTGAAGTATCTAAGTCAAAAATTACGGCCACAGGAGCCTTTTCAAGATTTCTGTAGACCTGGAGGATCAGGACCAGCAGGATCATACCTGGAACCTAATATTGACTTGAACACCTGTATTTCATATAAGGATGTACTACTAGAGAATATTTAGTATTTTGGCAAGATAAAATGCTTTGTTTAAGTCAAAAAATATTTTGATCTTCACCTGGACGACCCTGCCATGTTCGCTGGCATCCTGTGCCCGCCAACATGGAGATATTAAAAAAATTCCAACTCCCAGTTATGTGTCATACTCATGCTTAAAAAGTCACGCAGTTACGCTCTTTATCTTTCACACACAGAAAATGAGATAGAAAAAAACGGAGGGTGGGGTGGGGGAGCGTCCCCTCCCCCTCCGACCATTAAAGGGAGTGTGAACGTAATAATTTCTCATCTGATTATCAAATCTTAACATTTTCTAAGCACATTTCACTACACTGATCAACCAAAAACGTCCTATTAACAAAAATATCCAGGAATAATGCCTTGATTTTATGGTATTTTGAGAGGGAAAAAGGAAAAAACAGGGAAAATCTGAACGTTTTTGTTTCTTATAATGTTTGTAGGGATATTTAACTTGTCATATATAGTTGAAACAATTTACTTACTGTTAAGGATTTATTTTATGATATAAAATTGGCAATTAGTTTTTTTATAACGTAGTAATTAGGTAATCAAGACCTATTTTAAATTCATATTATTGACAAAAAAATACCTCACTGTCTACAAAGGGTTGAATCTCATAAGTTATTTAAAATAATAATATCCCTTTTTATTGTGTTGGACAATATATAACCCACCTTCGAGAATTAGTTTACACTTTTATCAGACTGTTTATAAAGAAATATTGCGTCTTTATTATTTACAAATTTGTAATTAAAGGTGGGCGAGAGATGGGCCATCTAAAGTTAATTGGACACTAATAAAATAACCTGTTTCTAGCTTTGTTATTGTATTTGGTTATCCATAAAAAATATTGCTTATTTTATCAATTTCTAAGTAACTATACATTGGTTTAAAGCAAGAATTATGTTAAAAGTCAGCTTAACCGTTAGGAAAATTCAAGAACTATGTGAAAAAGTTTAATTTTAGCTATAATGGGAGAAAAAAGCAATTTAATGCACATTTTATATAATACAGAAAATTTCTTCCTTTCCCTTTACCTTATAAAAATCGTCGGAAAAAGCCGTTTTTTAAGCAAACAAAAGCGCGTTTTGCTTTATCTGTGAGATATTATGAATGAGATAATGTTAAGATTTGATATTAAGAGGAGAAAAATTTACGTTCACAGTCCCTTTAAGGGTTAAGTTGAATGTATAAACGATTCAACCACTAATTTTAATCTACAGAAGGGATAACTTAGCATGTCATATTTAGGGATGTGCATCAATTTATCTGTCATTGTCTTATCTCTTTGATCCCTGATTTGTTTCATAATTTTATTTGTTATTTTTGTTTAATGAATGCTTTTTATTACACGACAACAACATATAAAGTTTGAAGTTCCATGTATGTGTTGTAACACTTAATATAGGCCAACGTTACACTTATTCTGGAATGGATAGGACAATGGCAGATTGATTATTATACATTTTTACATAAAATATGAAATGGTTTGGCAAGGATAATTAATATTCCATCGTCCTTCACCAATATCCCAAAGTTAATTAAATCTACAGACCTTTGAATCTAATTTATTAAGCTAGGTATATAAAATTTAAAGTTGAAATCTATTTTTTTCCATTTAACCCATTAGTGCCAAGCGCCACTTTTATGGACCGATCGAGCTGAAAATTTCAGGGAAGCTTTGTTATGGTAAAAACGGAATTCCAATTTTTTTGTTTTGCTCTAGTGGCGTGCACAGGAAAGTAGCAATAAAACCCGGTTCGGCGCGAGTAAAGAAACCGTTTGGCATAGGTAACCGCTTTTGGCGTTTTTTGGTGCTTTCCCCCGGCATTCAAGCCCGGTTTTGTCCTAAATACCCGGTTATTTGGCCCAAAAAATTAAAAATGTAATTTTTGAACGCCAAAAGTGAGATGAACACTTTTTAAAACTACGATACGATCCATAATGGAAAACTACATAACCTCATGTAATTGATAGAGCTACAACTAACATACAAAACAATTTATATCACATTTAAGATTTTGGCTATTGGTACCGCCCTTTTCGGTTAAAAAAGCCCATTTTGAGGAATTTTTAAAACTTTTGATATTGTATGTGGATGGGTATCTTTACTCGCGCCGAGTCGGGCAATAAAACTAGCGGGTATTTTTACTCACGCCGAGCCGGAGCTATATAGAACGTAAAAAAAACGATAAAAAAATCATATAAAAAATAATAATTTGAATAAAACGAATTCACAAATGAATGTAGTTGCCAATAAACATTAAATTTCACGAAAAAAATCACTAACATTACTTCATAAACAAAAAAGTTAGGAGGGGTATTTTAAAATCACCTCGTTTTTCTTGGTTTTCAAATTTTGTTAAGCTATACCGGCAAACGGAAGTAAGCAAAACTGCCTGCTCCAGGGGGAAATGAAAACCAGGGTAGTAGAGGGGGGATTCATACTGAGAATGATGCAATCCTAAAACTGAAACCGGTTTTTTTCGGCATTTTCTGGAACCGGGCGTTAAAAGCCGGTTCGTCACTAATGGGTTAAAGAATCAAAAGATAATTTCTCTAATTTAAATGAAAACAATCAATTCTTAATCTTTTGTCCTAATCCTCATATAAAAGTAACAGGATGTCTGTCTGTTTCCCTGTATGTCTATATGTCTGTATGTAATGAGGAACTTTGCTAGCAGCTGAAAAGATATTGTTTCTCTGTATGGTTCTTTAAATGTATCTTCTCATATGTCCTAGGAAAGTTTATTAACATTTCATAAGGGTACCAAACTTCTCAAAATATAAATAGTTCCTAGAAAAATTATTTCCCCCTCCCTAAGTTTTCTTTTTACTTTTTCTTTTAAAACAAAATTTGGGGGAAGGTCAATTTACCCTTTTTTCCCACTTCAAATGCATCTAGTGGCCTCTAGGGGCGTTTCTGCTGGTATACAAAAGAGTGATGGTTACAGGGGGCTTGGTGATGCTTTGGGTACAAGTCCTTTCCAGGTCACCTTTAAACGCCATTATTTACATCTTGATTGAGATGTATAAACTAGCAATGTCCAAACTTTTCCTCCAAAAATTAAGAATTAAAAAGTTAACGGACAGACAGACAGACAAACGGACAGACAGAAGGACAGGCAGACGGACAGACAGAAGGACAGCCAGACGGGCAGACAGAAGGACAGACAGAAGGACAGACAGAAGGACAGACAGAAGGACAGACAGACGGACAGACAGAATGACAGACTTACAGATTGACAGACGGACAGACAACCAGACGGACAGACAGAAGGACAGACGGACAGAAGGACAGACAGACGGACAAAAGGACAGGCAGACAGATGTACAGACAGACGGACAGAAAGACAGACAGACATACACACACACACACACAGACGGACAGATAGACGGACATAAATACAAGCAGACAGACGGACAGACAGACGGACAGACAGACAGACAAAAAGACAAACAGACAGACAAAAAGACAAACAGACAGACAGACAGACGGACAGACAGACGAACAAACAAGACAGACAGACGGACAATCGGATGGACAGACAGACGGACATTTGGAATTACAGAGTAGCTTCGCTACTAAAAGTATTAAAAACCGCTTCAAATTTAAATTTATCTGGCCAAAAAAAACAGTTATAGATA
The DNA here is from genome assembly GCF_053477335.1 of Acartia tonsa. NCBI lineage: Eukaryota > Metazoa > Arthropoda > Copepoda > Calanoida > Acartiidae > Acartia > Acartia tonsa. The sequence goes on from NC_137274.1 coordinate 25,460,687, forward strand.
TAAAAAATTTACGTTACATTAAATTGATTTGCCTTAATAAAAGTACTTCAGAGTTATTTTGATAAAACAACATTTTCTTATCCCCGAAGATCCCTGAATTAAAATATGTACAAAGATTCTTAACAAGTTAACTACTTCACATTATTCGTTGGCATAAAAGTTTTCGGTAATTTTAACCACCAGGAATCTAAAGAGATAAGGCAATAGTTAATTGGACGTACATCCCCAATGACAATATACAAAAATACCCCTTCTGTAGTTTGCCATTACTGGTTGAAACGTTTGCACGCTATACCTAATGAATTTACCAATCAAAATTCAATAAAAGTCTCCAAAGTTGTTAAACCAACGATTAAGAATACATTATCATAAAACTTTGGGGACTAGTGTAATAAACAGCCTTATGTCCTGACTCTACCTGAAAACCACGCCCGCTCATCTTAAGAATATTGGTGCTTTCACCCAGACTACCAGGTTGAGCACTGAAAATCCCTTTTTTATGAGGTGGGGCCAGGTAGTTTTACAAATTTTCTCACAAATTAAAAGGTGGCAGGAGTTATCAGTGCTCAACAAGTACTTTGTGTGAAAGCACAAAAATATTTCTACAAATAATCATTAGCTAAATAAGACATAATTTGGTTTCTAAAAATTTAATGTAAAGTTTATTTTGTCAATTGTCTTTTCCCTTCCAATAACAAATCTATTTTAGATGCCAATTGTAAGTGTGTGTATAAGTGCGTGCGTGTGTGTCGTGCCAGTACAACATGGGTCAACACAGGCTGACCCAGGCTGTCGCGTCAGTTGGCCAAGGTTACTCCTGGTGGAAACATATGTATTTGTTAAAAATCTGTGCAATTTACTTTCTACAGTAAACGTTATTTTTATTTATGAAACCTTCTCTTGTGAATTCTATATCTTTATTAACAATGCATTTCCAAACAATTCTAAATATTAAGTATTACTTTTAAGAAAGGTATTTAAATTGTAGGAAATCGTAATGTTATATAAATCTACGCATCTTATTGAACCAAACTTTGTTGAAAAGAAACTGGGTATACAGTTCTGTTAATGAGGTAAGACTCTATTTTTATTATAAAGTTTATTTTATTACATGTATTTTAAAAAGTGAAATGAAATCAACAAAAAATGTATAGACATAAGATTTGATTAGTTACTTATTGCATCGTATCATAGACAGCCTTCCGCGGATATCAAAACAAAACAAAATAAGAATATAAACAAAGCTATACGATGCTATACACAGATCAGTATGGCTGAGAAACGGTTCTAATCCAGCGGATATTAATCGGTTTTCATACTGGAATAGTAATTTATCGTATAATAGTCAGCTTTCCGCAGATATCAAAATGAAAAGATTAAAACCAGTTTTTTTAGTCCTACTCGAAGATCAGGACTAAGAAAACTGGTTTTAATTTTATTATTTTTATTTTAATATTCAATGAAAATATTCTGTAATACAATGCTTTACATAATTTTTCAGTATGGCGTAGAACCGGTTCTAATCCAACGGATAATAATCGGTTTCAAAGCCATACTGGAAAATGGATTATCAATTGATAAAAGCAAAGCTTTTATAATTGGTGTCGATCCGTCCGTTTGTGGAAAATTGTCTCTAAAGCGATGCTTTACATAATTTTTCAGTATGGCGTAGAACCGGTTCTAATCCAGCGGATAATAATTGGTTTCGAAGCCATACTGAAAAATGGATTATTATCAGAAAACTAGTTTCAATTTTATTATTTTTATTTTAATATTCAATGAAAATTTTCTGTAATACAATGCTTTACATAATTTTTCAGTATGGCGTAGAACCGGTCCTAATCCAGCGGATAATAATCGGTTTCGAAGCCATACTGGAAAATGGATTATTAATTGATAAAAGCAAAGCTTTTATAATTGAGGTCGGTCCGTCCGTTTTTACGTCCATTGGTTAGCTTTTTTCGTTAATTTAAACTTGTTAGAATTGTCCTATCAATCTAAAACTATGCACTATAACACTATAATTAAGTAAAAAAATGTAAGTATGTCCTTAATAAACAGTATCATGCTTATTTCAGAGCTTCCTCGTTTCTTTGATATTTATCAGGGGTCCAATGGGATAAGACACTGGCCGATAAATTGATGTACATTTCTTTTCATAATTTGCAAAAATTAGGACTTCTTCAGATTACAATTAATGGTTAATATGTTTGGGCTCTCAACTCAATAAACCACCCAATCAAAATTTATTTAATGTTGTTAAGCCAATGAATAAGAATAGTTATTTCTCGCATCGTATTATAAACGGCTTTCCGCGGATATAGAATGTACAATTATAAGATTAAAACTAGTTTTTTTTAGCCCCAAGGTGCCGGAGGCACCGGCTAAAAAAACTGGTTTAAAGCTTATGATTTTACATTTTTATATTCGTAGAAAGCTGGATATAATACGGTGCTAGACATATTTTTTTCGTATGGATGAGAACCGGTTCCTATCCACCGGATTCGAATGAATACGAGAGAACTAATTATAAAACTTTTGGGACTAGTGTCATAAACAGCCCAATGTCCCCATCCTTCCTGGATATTTATATTGTTGTGTCCCATGTTATTATATTAGTTAATAAAATTTTTCGTCAAATATTCAATCCCTGCAGATATATACCTAGGAAGGGAGGGAACATTGGACTGTAAATTACAATTATGCGAAATGAGTGGAGAGAAAGGTACCCAAAAGTTTTATACTATTTATACTATACAAGTTTTATAAACTAAACTTTGGGGAAATTTAATGAATTTTGGTTGGTTGGTATTGCACTAGTTGTTCTCCAACTTCAATCAATTCAATTAATAATTTAAATCCACAACAGGGGTAATTTTATTTATCATCATTTTCTAATCCCTTAAGATCCATGAATTATACAAAATGTTTCATAAATACGATGTCTTATTTGTTGACTCAAAACCTTTTTGTACTTTTATTGAAGTTTTTTTATTGAATCTGTTTTCTACATATATTTTATAACCGTGGAAGGCTGTTTATTATACGATGTGATAAACAAATATTATTTCATCATATTATGGATAGCTTTCCGTGGATATTAAAATAAAAATTCAAAATAATTCAATTAGTTACATTAAGCGCTATCCTATAAATTCTCACCAAGTTAAAAGTGTGATTTAACCTCCAATGGCACCTCCCCCCTTTGCTCAAATATATGCATCATGAAACGTTTTAAGTAATAAAGCCAATAATTTTAAATATAATCCAACTATGTAGTCCCCAAAGTTTTACTATAATGTTTTCTTATTCTTTGGGTTTACAACTTCAGGAGAGGTAATTTTGTATACATCAATTTATTGGTCATTGTCTTATCCCATTAAATCAATTCCGAGTTAACCAACTCTACTGAAAAATAATGTATTATAATTATGTAGACAATTTCCTGGGTATAGTCCCTTTCGTGGCAACGCTCTTTAAGGGTCGTATTTTTAAAATGGCTTTTTATAGGTTATTTTAGGTTAGGTTAGGTTATATTGGGTTAGGTGATTGCCCCGTGGGGTTAGACAATTGGTCCCGCAGGGTTAGAGCCCCTCACAGGAGAATAGCTAATGTGAAAATATGAAGAAACGCCCCTTAAGGGGCGTTGCTATGAGAGGGACTATACCCAATTTCCGAGTTAAAACGAAATTTCCAGTATGGCTTCAAAACCGATTAATATTCGCTGGATTAGAACCAGTTCTACGCCATACTGAAAAATTATGTATAGCATCGTATTACAGAGAGTTTTCCACTTATATTGAAATAATTGATAATCCATTTTCCAGTATGGCTTTGAAACCGATTATTATCCGTTGGATTAGAACCGGTTCTACGCCATACTGAAAAATTATGTATAGCATCGTATTACAGAGAGTTTTCCACTTATATTGAAATAATACTCATAAACCTAAAACCAATTTTCTTAGCACGGGCCATGCGGGGTTAAGAAATCCGCGGAAAGCTGACTATAATACGATGCAATAAATAATTACATTCTTTATTTTTCACATATAAATTTCCTGTATGGCAACAAAACCGATTAACATCCGCTGGATTAGAACTGGTTTTAAGCCATACTGAAAAAGCAAGTATCATTTCTTATAATACCCAGTTTTCTACTATTATAAAATGCAAAATCATAATTTAAAAATATTTTGTTTTTATTTCCGTTGTGTTAGAATAGTATTTCAACCCTACATGTTGAATTATAGACAATTTTACACAAAAAAAATCATCAATGAATTAAATCCATCAAATTTTAATTATAAACTTAGTGTTTAGTTTTTTTTTATCCGTGGAAATCTATCTATAATACTGAAATAATGTATCATTTAAAATAATCTTTTTTAGAAGCGAAGCTACTCTATAATTCACTTTTTCCGTCAGTCTGTCAGTCAGTCCGTAACGGGGGAAATGGGATTTACTCAGCTCCTATAAAAGATAGAAAGCTGAAACGTTTTTGACAACATTCCCATCATTAATGAGCACAAATAGCTATCAAACATACAAGGCGGTCGGACCGTTATTTAGTTATAGATATCAAAATTAAATTAAACAGTGTCTATTAAAAAATCTAAAAGATTATTACATTTCTTTTTTACCTCATTTGAGCATTTACTTTATTTCATTATAAATACATACATGTATACATAACAGTGCGTCTGTTATATATTTATTTTTAAAAACTATTTTGACGCAAACCTTTTCACATTTTTTGAGCTATGCATTTTGTTATTTACATTTACTTGTTTTAACTTAACAAATATAAGAAATGCGCGGGGTTTTCACTAGAAATATTTGGATTGCAAACTTGGTTAATAGAAGAAATAGGTTAATGTTAGGTATTATCACGTTTTGATGTATATTTATGAGCAAACAAAGAAGGGAGGTGTCATTGGACTGTAAACTGTACACTGGTACCCAAAGTTTTATTACAACTTTATCTCATTCTTTTACTCAAAACTCTAGCAGGTTCCAAACTATTAGTTATTTTGTTGTTCGTTTTTTTTTTGGGGGGGGGGGCGATTTTTCTTGGGAGGGTGGTGGTATCCTCCCTTAAACAGACAGAGACACACATAGATCCTGTTACTTTTTAAAAACAGTATATTATTCAAAAATAATAATTATTTATTGCCTCGTATTATAGTTAGCTTTCCGCGGATATTAGATTGAAAAAATTAAAATATTAAAACCAGTTTTGTTAGGTCTGAATGGTTGAAGGACCTGGCTAAGAAAACGGATTTTAATTTCATGATATTTTGTTTTAATACTCGTGGAAAATTGTCTGTAATAAGTTGCTATACATGATTTTTTTCAGTATGGATTAGAACTGGTTATAATTTAGCGGATTTTAATTGGTTTTGAAGCCAAACTGGAAAAAAATATTTTCGGTACTAGGCCATACTGAAAAATGTACAATCATAAGATTATAGCCAGTTTTATTAGCCTTAGGAATCTCGGGGCTTACAAAACTTGTTATTGTACATTTTTAAATTCGGGAAAATTATTTATAATACGATACAACAAATAACTATTCCAGTATGGCTCAGAATTTAATTAATTTCCGCGGTTTAAAAACAGTTTCTGAGCAACTCTGAATAAAACAACAAATCTGGAATTAATTTTGTAATAAAATTTTGTATCCTTGAAAATGCTTTTAAAACGATGTGATATATAATCCTTCACCAGGGAGGTGGGGGGCATTGGACTGTTAATTACAATGGTATCCAGAGTTTTATAAACACATTATTTTATTTGTTGTATGAGTAGATTTTCAGCCAATAACTTAAATCTTGAAGGAGTAATCTTGTTTATTATCATTAGGGAGTATTATAATTTATCATGCATTGTCATATCCATTAAGATCCCTGTCCCTTACAGCTTAAAAATTATTATCTTTACGCTGCGGTGGATACAAGTATTTGGTGAAATTCGTAAAATCTTAGTTATATGAAAATGAATAAAATTAATCTCCCTTCCAAATATTAATCATAAAATTTTTGACCAAGGGCTGTATATTAACTAACCTCTAAGTGTCCTATCCCTCCTCTTAACATTGTAGCATGGTTAATAAAATTATCACGATTGAAATTATATTTTAACTAATGTTAATGCATTATTTATCTGCTATTGACCTCTCCCTCTACATTATATTTTATTGTTATCCAATACTATCAGATATCTGAAGGGATACAACAATGGACTAAAAATGCAGTTAGGACTTGAGACAAAATTCGTGCAATCAAAGATTTGGTTGTCTAGTGGGTGTTACCTTACTTAATACACTGGGCGATTGAGCGCTTTACACTGCAATTTAAAACATTGAGTAGGTTCAAGGTGGCGTGGATAGGAATTGCACCCGAAGCGTCACCGAGCCCCTAGAGGTAATACTGGTATAAGGACAAGTATGTTCATAAGAAGAACAGCATTATTTTACTATACTGAATTTAACATGGACAAGTATAAATATAAGTAGAGCAGCAATATTATACAATAGTGATGTTTAAGTAATGTTGAAGTGTATTCATAAATAGCGCAGCAAAATTATATTATGCTGTCCCTAGTAATCTCTCCTCGTGGAGTAAGCATGAAAAAAAGTAAATTGCTTACTTAATTGTGCCATTTTTGTGGTAAATTACTGATTTTAACATGTGCATTTATTTCCACAAGTTTGTCAGCAACATTATAATAATCTAAATTTAACAAAGACATTAGTAACGCAGCAACATTATTCCTTCTAATGTTAACAAGGACAGTAATATACATATTTAGCACAGCAACATTATACTATACTAATTTGAAACAAGGATAAGTATATTCATAAGTAGGGCAGCAACATTAAACTATTTAACAAAGTATCCTCATTCCTCTCCCCCTCTGTTTTTTAAAAACTTTCAAAATATATTTGGTTCTTACACAAATAAAATTTTTTTTATTACTCCCTTATCATTTCTATGGCATTGGGGTACCCAAAAATGTAGGTACCCAAAAGTTTTTCTATGTGTGTGTGTTTTAGTTATGCAGCAAATGATACAAGAATATGTATAATTCAGTACCAAATTTTGCCCTGGATTGTTGGGCTTGTTTTTATAGCTTGTAAGCTCATTTATATGATTTGATCTACCTGTAAAATGTAAAAATTGAATTTTGGGACTTTACTTCTAGGGGCTAGTGGAACAAAAGAACCCCCAAAACACTAAAAATATAAGTTCTGAGCATATTTTTAAAGATATCAATCTGATTTTTTTAAAGAAAACTTTTTTAACATAACTTAACTAAGTAACCATTACACATTTCATTTCAGGACTTCCTTTCTAGAGGCTAGTGGAGCAAAAGACCCCCCTTAAACTATAAATATGAGTTCTGAGCTTATTTTTAGTAGCAAAGCGCTACTCTATAATTAGTAGTGAAGCTACTCTATTATTTGAAATGTCTATCTGTCTGTCCATCCATCTGAGACAGAAAGGGGGAAACATGATTTTTTCAACTCCTAAACCCTGAAGCACTTCATTATGCATTTTACATTTTCTGTATATTTTGTCTATGGTAGTCCATAATTGTACAGATTTACTGTACATTGTTTCTATTTGATAAAGCAACACATATGATAAAAGAAAAAGATTCTGTTTAAAGTAAATTGCTTATGTGTCAATGAAAAACTATTTTTTTTATATTTTTTTACTGGTCTCCTTCATTATGCAAATCCAAAGAAAATCAATGGAGAAACATTTATTATGCACTTTTCTCCTCTTTTAAAGATTGAATCTGATAAAATAACAATTTTTTAAGGGATTTATGCATTAGTTATTATGAAAAACAGTATAAGGTAGAAATTAATGAATTTTCTAAATAAGAAATATTAGGAAAAAAAATTCAACCTTTATCACTTTAGAGGACAACTGCTGACCTCCAGTCTAATGGATGTAGCTTAATACATGTTAAAGATAAAAATTACCCTTAAAAGTATACTAAAATGTTTTTTAATGTATTAAAAAAATCAACTTTAAAATTTTGATTTTAAGGATGATGTCCTTTGAGATACTCCAGGTGATGGTGATGGTGAGCCAAATGTACATGCCCATTACAACAACTTGTCTATTAACCTATGTACCATTTTTTGTAGTCATAGCAGCCTCCAATGGAGCCTCCCGACACAAAATATAACCATTATCTAAAAACTACAATATTTACCTTATGAATTAGAGTAATTTAAATTGCATTTTTTTTCTATTTTAATACTGCATGGCTTGAGGCTGCTATGACTACAAAAATTGGACCATAGTGCAATATATAAGTTGTCATCATGGCCATGCACTCTGATAACTTTGGCTCACCATCACCACCAGTAAGAGCACCTTAAAGGCCACCATCATCAAAATCAAGATTTTAAAATGGATTTTTTTGACACTTGAAAAAACATTTTTGTATACTTTTGAGGGTAATTTATATCTTTAACATGTATTTAGCTTCATCCAAAAACTGGGGTTCAGCAGCTGTCTTCTAAAGTGATAAGGGTCGAATTTCTTTTTTTCGAATATTTCTTATTTATAAAAATCATTAATTTCTACTTTATACTGTTTTTCATAATAATTAATGCATAAATTCCTTTAAAAAATTTTATTTTATGAGTTTCAATCTTTTAAAGAGGAGAAAATTGCAAAATAAATTTTTCCCATTGATTTTCTTTGGATTTGCATAATGAAGTGGATCAGTAAAAAATCAAAAAAATTATTTTTTGATCAATACATAAGCATTTTACTTTAAACAGAATCTTTTTCTTTTATCATATGTGTTGCATTAACAAATAGAAACAATATACAGTAAATCTGTACACTTATGGACTATTATAGCAAAATATCCAGAAAAATGTAAATTGCATAATGAAGTGGTTCAGGGTTTATAAAAGATAAAGAGCTGAAATTTTTAGGGATAATTATGCTAACAATCTTCATATTTTCACCAAGTTTCATTAAGTTTTGCCAATTGTTTGTGGTTTTAGATTGATTCTTACATTTTCAAGGACTTCCAAGCTTTTTTTTGAAAGTGGTGGTAATTTCCATTTCAGGTTGTAAATTCCCAAAACTTTTTACCTTGGACTAAAATTTGTGGGTATAAATGATCCCAATAATAGAAAAATGCTTGTAACTTTAAAAACTTAATTTTTTCATCACAATGTGTATAATAAAGGATGAATTCCGACATTTATTTGGCCCCCTTTTCGACATATCTCTTTAGATCTCTGGTAAATTATGCTTTTGAAAATCAAAACTCATTTTGATGAAATTTTATTTTGTTGATATCTTTTTTGTTAATAAAGTTAGGATCATGAAAATATCATTAACCTTACAAGACTCAAAAAATGCTTTCAACTTAAAACTTATTTTAACTTTTTACTTAAAACTTATGTAAGTTACTTTTTCTTAAGTTACTTTTTCAAAATTTAGGCTCTTTCTAAAAATTTTTCTTGTGTGGAAATGTTAAGAGATCAAGAACATATGCTACTTTTTTTGATACACTAAGTAATATGGTCTGTAAACCCTAAAAAATACTTTTTTGTGTGTCATGCTGTATTACATAGAAGCTCCACAATGATGTCTTAGTTCCTAAATGCCAAATTTCATTGGGGGTGGGGGTTATCATACCTGTACATCCCTCCCCCCTTAGACATCAGTGCACTTCATTGCTTGTTTTTATATATAATAGCTTTAAATTTTTTAATTTTTTTTTGAATAAAAGTCTAATCCCAAATGACAAATACTATATTAGATATTTTACTATTATTTATTTATTCTAAATGTTAATAATAATCCATGAATATTTATTGTAAATATTAAAGAAACATATGTTAGAAAGAGTAGTTTTGTGTATTTCATATCAATATTAACCCATTAGTGCCGAGCGCCACTTTTATGGACCGATTGAGCTGAAAATCTCAGGGAAGCTTTATAATGGTAAAAACGGAATTCCAATTTTTTTTGTTTTGCTCTAGTGGCATGCACAGGAAAGTTGCAATAAAACCCGGTTCGGCGCGAGTAAAAAAACCTTTTGGCATTAATAACCGTTTTTGGCGTTTTTTGGTGCTTTCCCCCGGCATTAAAGCCCGTTTGCGACCTAAATACCCGGTTTTTTGGCCCAAAAAGTTAAAAATGTAATTTTTGAACGCCTAAAGTGAGATGAACACTTTTTAGAACTTTGATACGATCAGTAATTGAAAACTACATAACCTCATGTAATTGATAGAGCTACAACTAACATACAAAACAATTTATATCACATTTAAGATTTTGGCTATAGGTGCCGCCGTTTTCGGTTAAAAAAGCCCATTTCGAGGAAGTTTTAAAACTTTTGCTAATATTTGTATTGATAATAATGGGAGGGATATTGATAATGTAATTTTTGAACGTCCAAAGTGAATTATAGAGTAGCAACTATTCTAGTAGTATCAGTAATTGACAAATATATAAAAAAATATAATTTTTATTGATAAAGGAAAGACTAGAAAAGACTTATTACATATCTTTGGCCTAAAGTATTTAAAAAATATCACAAACAAAAGAATAGAATAATACAGTAATATCAAGATAACAAAAATGGCCTAAAACCATCAAATTTGCATAGAATACTGGTTAGTTACGCCCCCATCCTGTGGGGAAATGTCAAGATAAGCAAAATGGCCTGAAACCATCAAATTTACATAGAATACTGGTTAGTTACGCCCCCATCCTGAAGGCAATGACAAGATAATGAAAATGACCTAAAACCATCATATTTACAAGTAATAATAATTGAATTTTCGTGTGTTATGCCCCCATCCTGTAGGGCTATGACAAGATAATCAAAATTTAAAATAGTATTGTTTTTTTTAAGAGAAAAAAACATATCCCCCCCCCCCCCACCCCTTAAAAATATTTATGTAATAAAGTCTAAACCAAGATATATCTATCTATCTGTCCATCCATCCTTTTATTTATCAATCTAACAATTGTTGATTATCATTGGGAATCTACATAAATTTATCGGCCATTGTCTTATCCCTATATATCAGTCTATCTATCTATCCATCCATCCTTTTATTTATCTATCTAACAATTGTTGATTATCATTGGGAATCTACATAAATTTATCGGCCATTGTCTTATCCCTATATATCAGTCTATCTATCTATTGATCCTTTTATTTATCTATCTATCAATTATATTTATCATTGGGAAATAAAGAAATTTTTACATTTGAAGAGAATAATAAATGATAAAAAATATCTAATATATCTAATGGTTGAAAAGTTAAAACAGGGTATTTTTACTCACGCCGAGCCGGGCAATAAAACTTTCGGGTATTTTTACTCACGCCGAACCGGAGTTATATAGAACATAATTAAACGATAAAAAAATCATATAAAAAATAATAATTTGAATAAAACGATTTCACAAATGAATGTAGTTGCCAATAAACTTTAAATTTCACGAAAAAAATCACTAACTTTACTTCATAAACAAAAAAGTTAGAAGGGGTATTTTAAATCACCTTGTTTTTTTTGGTTCACCCATTTTCGATGAAAGATTGTGGCCGACCTAATAGATAGAAACGCTTCTCTCTGAGGGGAATTGAAAAACAGCGCAGTAAAGGGTAGGCTCATGCGAGCATGATTCAATCCTGAAACTGAAAACCAGTTTTTTTTGGCATTTTCTGGAACCGGGCGTTAAAAGCCGGTTCGCCACTAATGGGTTAAATATATATTATTTTTAGTAATTTTTTCTCAGGAGTTTACTTCATTGGAGAACAGAGTTGATAAATCAATCAAAATATCATTAGAGTACATTAGAATCACTTCAAAGGCAGATTGTCTCAGTCTGTGGTTAGAGTGGTTTTGCTGGAACTTTATAACACAACTTTAAATCAGAAACAGAAGATTGATTTATGCAGAAAACTAGTGAATTTGATTTAAACATCTAATTTGTATAAATTTAAAACAAACTTTTATCAGTCCTTTTTTAAACATGAAAAGAATATAAAATTTTTGAATGTATTGTAATACTGTATAATATCATGTAGTTTAATATAATTTGACTTATAAAGTTTTTTTTTTACATTAATTATAGGTTCAATTTTGCCAATTTTCATCATGAAAGTAGGAAATAAATCACAAAAAATGGCTTGTTTAAGTAAGGATTTTGTAGCAAAAATGGAAGATTTAAGTAAGGAATTAATCTCAAAAATGGCTTGTTTAAGTAAGAATTTTGTAACAAAAATGGAATATATAAGTGGGAGATTAATTACAAAAATGGCTTGTTTGAGTAAGAATTTTGTAGCCAAAATGGAAGATAAAAGTAGGAATTTAATCACAAAAATGGCTTGTTTAAGTAAGGATTTTGTAACAAAAATGGAAGATATAAGTAGGAAGTTTATCACAAAAATGGCTTATTTAAGTAAGGATTTTGCAACCAAAATGGATGATTTAAGTAAGTAATCAACCCCAAAAATGGCTTATTTAAGTAAGGGTTTTGCAACAAAAATGAATGATTTAAGTAAGCAATCAACTCCAAAAATGGCTTAATTAAGTAAGGATTTTGCAACCAAAATGGATGATTTAAGTAAGTAATCAACCCCAAAAATGGCTTATTTAAGTAAGGACTTTGTAGCAAAAATGGATGATTTAAGTAAGCAATCAACCCCAAAAATGGCTTATTTAAGTAAGGGTTTTGCAACAAAAATGGATGATTTAAGTAAGTAATCAACCCCAAAAATGGCTTATTTAAGTAAGGGTTTTGCAACAAAAATGGATGATTTAAGTAAGCAATCAACCCCAAAAATGGCTTAATTAAGTAAGGATTTTGCAACAAAAATGGATGATTTAAGTAAGTACTCAACCCCAAAAATGGCTTATTTAAGTAAGGACTTTGTAGCAAAAATGGATGATTTAAGTAAGCAATCAACCTCAAAAATAGCTTATTTAAGTAAGGATTTTGCAACAAAAATGGATGATTTAAGTAAGTAATCAACCCAAAAAATGGCTTATTTAAGTAAGGATTTTGTAGCAAAAATGGATGATTTAAGTAAGCAATCAACCCCAAAAATGGCTTATTTAAGTAAGGATTTTGTAGCAAAAATGGATGATTTAAGTAAGCAATCAACCCCAAAAATGGCTTATTTAAGTAAGGATTTTGCAACAAAAATGGATGATTTAAGTAAGCAATCAACCCCAAAAATGGCTTGTTTAAGTAAGGAATTTGTAGCAAAAATGGAAGATATAAGTAGGACATTAATCACAAAAATGGCTTGTTTAAGTAAGGATTTTGTAGCAAAAATGGAAGATATAAGTAAGCAATCAACTACAAATATAGCCTAAATGGCTGAGAAGGGATTAAATTTTGAGGAAAAATAATCCGGATTAAAATCTTAATCTGTAAGACATTTACCTCAAAAGCGTCCGATTTTGCTGATTCTTATCAGCCACCCTTATTTTTGGGGTTTTTTAGGGGTTTATAGGGCAATAATAGTTCTTCAAGTAAGCAATTAACCTACGAAAATGGCTCGTTAGTCCGACATGTCCGATTTAAGTAAGCCACTTTTGTTGTAAAGTGTGGACTTTCCCGATGTGAGCACGTCCTACTTAAATCTGACAAAAATGCTTATATAAGCACAAATAAAGGTAAATTGCTGAGACAGAGATTACTAGGGATAGCTTTCACCTCCCTGACGGCGAGCAAGTGCACTACATGTACCCAAAGTTTTTAAGCTCACCATTGAGCAAGGATGGTAATGAAACTTTGGGTACCTGTGTAAATACAGTCAAATGTACACTCCCACCTTGGGTATAAATGTAATTTACAGATCAATGTTCCATGGGCATGGTTGGTCTACAAATTGGAAATAGAATGTTAAGGTTTTTATTTAATCTAAATTTTTGCATATTTTTTTTGGCTAATATACCAAATAATGTTATTTTTTGATAAATTACTTATAAGCAACCAATAAAAATATTTGCTTATTTGGCTTATATACCAAATCATGCAATTTTTTGATAAATTACTTAAAAGCAATCAATCACAATAAATGGTTATTTGGCTTATATACCAAATCATGCAATTTTTTGATAAATTACTTACAAGCAATCAATGAAAATGATTGCTTATTTGGCTTAAAAACCAAATCATGCAATTTTTTGATAAATTACTTATAAGCAATCAATGAAAATTATTGCTTATATGGCTTATATACCAAATCATGAAATTTTTTAATAAATCACTTACAAGCAATCAATCACAATATATACTTATTTGGCTTATATACCAAATCATGCAATTTTTTGATAAATTACTTATAAGCAATCAATGAAAATTATTGCTTATTTGGCTTATATACCAAATCATGAAATTTTTTTTATAAATCACTTACAAGCAATCAATCACAATATATACTTATTTGGCTTATATACCAAATCATGCAATTTTATGATAAATTACTTATAAGCAATCAATCACAATAAATGCTTATTTGGCTTATATACCAAATCATGCAATTTTTTGATAAATTACTTACAAGCAATCAATCACAATAAATGCTTATTTGGCTTATATACCAAATCATGCAATTTTTTGATAGATTACTTATAAGCAATCAATCACAATAAATGCTTATTTGGCTTATATACCAAATCATGCAATTTTTTGATAAATTACTTACAAGCAATCAATCACATTTGTTGCTTATTTGGCTTATATCAGCCAAATCTTCTCTTTTTTCATAAACTGCTTACAGGAAGGAAGGGATTAATTATTACTCCTCCTTCTTTTTCTTCAGTTCAACTTATATAAGCCGCTTTTACTGTAAATGACTGAGTATTTATTTACTCCACCCTCTTTTAACTCACAAGTAAGACCAAATTGTTGTTGAATGCTGATATAAGTAAGCAATTAGTATTCTTATGGCTTATCAGTAATTTACCACAAAAATGGCACAATGGCACATTTAAGTAAGCCAAAAAAATTGTTAATTGCTTACTTACACGTTTTGAGATTACTAGGGTAACATTCTAAACTTTCTTTAACAAGAATGATTATTTTATAAGTAGTGCAGCAATACCAAGGTATACAATAAGTAGCACAAAATAACATTATATACTTTCTTAAACAAGAACAATTATTTTATAAGTAGTGCAGCAATACCAAGCTATACCTTCCAATACAAGAATAATTAGAATATAAGTAGGGCAACATAACAAGCATACCTTCTTAAACAAGAATATTAACCCTAATAAATTGGGGGTTTTACTATCTGTTTGACAGTCTATCTAAATGTCTGTTAATATGTTTGTCTATATTTACATCTGTCTGTTTGACTGTCTGTCCATCTGTCTGTTTATCTTTCTGTGAAAGGTAAATAAATATTTTTTTTAATGTTTAGAAAAAAAGGCATCAAGTTTTCAACTCCACCAATTTAAAATATTTTTTCAATTCTCTCATGTCGTTTTGTCTGGTCTTTGGGACATCTCAAAATTTGTCTGTCTGTTTGTATGTTAGTTTGTTCATTATGTTTATTAGGGTGGGTTCATATTGGCAATTTATCTGACACCAAAGCAGGAACTTACACTTAATTTATATAACTACAATACACCTCTGGATGAATTTGATTCATCTTAAGTCTAAAACCTGTTGGTTACCACACATTCAATTGTATAGCTATTTGTGAATTGTCATAAGCTCTAGTTTTTGGATATGTAAGAACTATTCCTGAGTTAAGTTTAATATAGGAGCTACATGGTAAAATGTTCCACCTTACTCAAAACTTTTCAACTTTTTTCTCACATTTTCAATGTAGCTCCTAAACTACAAATAGCTGAAAAAACTGGTATTCAAGGCACAATAATAATCAAAATGTTTTAAAGTTTTCTTATAAAAGTTTTACCCTAAATTAAAATACTTTTCTTGAAATTTTTTCAGGTTTATTAACAAACAGGCATTGGAATATTATTTGTTTCTATATTTGATGTATTTTATTAGTATTTATTGTTATTAAATGTTGATAAAAATTCTTGAATGTTTAAATGGAAATTGTTAAGAAATATTTTTATGTAATCCTATTTAGTACATTTGAATATATTTTGTTTGTCTGTAATTATTTTTCATTAGATTACTTCAGTGAAGAACATACACTTATCACCTGAAAAAATAATAGGGGGCATTTAGAATCACTTTAAAAATAGATTGTTGTTTTTTTTAATTCAGTCTGTTGTTAGAGTGGTTTTGCTGGAACTCCTATAGACTTCATTTAATCAGAAACATCAAATTAATTTGTATCAACTTGAATAAATTTTCATCAGAGTCTTTTGTATTATAAATAAATATATAAAATATTTTTTTTGAATGTTTGAGCAAGTTTATGTGAGATTTTAGTAGCTCAAAAGAAAGGTAAGTAAACATAAGATAGCTGGTGTTCAAGCACATATTTCACAGTAAAAAGGTTGAATTAAAGAAAGCA
This sequence comes from Acartia tonsa, assembly GCF_053477335.1. Taxonomy (NCBI): domain Eukaryota; kingdom Metazoa; phylum Arthropoda; class Copepoda; order Calanoida; family Acartiidae; genus Acartia; species Acartia tonsa. The sequence continues at coordinate 25,477,205 of NC_137274.1, forward strand.
TAAAATAAATAAATGGGTGATTTAAGTAAGCAATCAACCCCAAAAATGGCTTATTAAGTAAGGATTTTGCAACAAAAATGGATGATTTAAGTAAGTAATCAACCCCAAAAATGTCTTATTTAAGTAAGGGTTTTGCAACAAAAATGGATGATTTAAGTAAGTACTCAACCCCAAAAATGGCTTGTTTACGTAAGGATTTTGTAGCAAAAATGGATGATTTAAGTAAGCAATCAACCCCAAATATGGCTTATTTAAGTAAGGATTTTGCAACAAAAATGGATGATTTAAGTAAGTAATCAACCCCAAAAATGGCTTATGTAAGTAAGGGTTTTGCAACAAAAATGGATGATTTAAGTAAGCAATCAACCCCAAAAATGGCTTGTTTAAGTAAGGATTTTGTAGCAAAAATGGAAGATATAAGTAGGACATTAATCACAAAAATGGCTTGTTTAAAGGACGCCTGCAAGAAATACCACGCTTAAACTGCTGAAAGACTGCCACAAGTAGACCCAATACCCCAAATTTAAAGCCTTCAGCTTCAATAACAAAATAGTTCTAGGCATTTCAAAAAAGCATTTTATATACAATGGAAATTTTGAAAGATTTTCGATGCTCATAAAAGAAAAAACAATATTAAATTACGTCGCCTAGACACAAAATTATAACCTTATCTTTGTCAGAAATTTAGATTGCCAGTAACTGATTACATTTTTACAATAAAAACACCACATTTTATAGTCAAAATCTATGAAAAAAATTCAATTTAAATTGCATTTTTACACAAAAATCAAAGCGGAAACAAAGGGGGAAACTTCTGCAAGCTTAGCTGTGATTGGTTGCTAAGCTGATTCAGCCTTCTGATTGGCTACAGTACAGTCGGTACAACGCAAGTTAAACTTAATTTTTTTTAATGATTTTGGGTATTTTTATTGTTTATATATAATTAGTTACTGGCAATCTAGATTTATGACAAAAATAAGCTTATAATTTTGTTTCTAGGCCATGTAGTTTAATTTCAAAATTTCTAACATTAGCATTCAAATTCTTTCAAAATTTTCATTGTACATAAAATGTCATTTTAAAATGCCTAGAACTTTTTTGTTATAGAAGCTTAAGGCTTCAAATTTTGGGTATTAGGTCTACTTGTGGCAGTCTTTCAGCAGTTAAAGCGTGGTATTCCTTGCAGGCTTCCTTTAAGTAAGGGTTTTGTAGCAAAAATGTAAGATATAAGTAAGCAATCAACTACAAATATAGCCTAAATGGCTGAGAAGGGATTAAATTTTGAGGAAAAATAATCCGGATTAAAATCTTAATCTGTAAGACATTTACGTCAAAAGCGTCCGATTTGGCTGATTCTTATCAGCCACCCTTATTTTTGGGGATTTTTAGGGAATTTATAGGGCAATAATAGTTCTTCAAGTAAGCAATTAACCTACGAAAATGGCTCGTTAGTCCGACATTTCCGATTTAAGTAAGCCACTTTTGTTGTAAAGTGCGGACTTTCCCGATGTGAGCACGTCCTACTTAAATCTGACAAAAATGCTTATATAAGCACAAAAAAAGGTAAATTGCTGAGACAGAGATTACTAGGGATATAGTTTGTAAATTGATTGTTAAACATTGACAGACAGACAGAAAGAAAATAGAGAAAATATGTACATCGATAGCCTGATTAATTTTGAAAGGTAAATGATAATGATTATAATTATATTCAGGTAAGACACCATTGTTACTTGCCTCATATGGAGGACATCTCCCTGTGGTACAATATTTAGTGGAGGAGAGAGGTGCTGATCTTAAAGAAAGAGATAATAATGGTAAGTTTTATTATTTAGTAGTGTCTATAGGAATTAATAGATAGATATAAATATATATATAGATAAGAGATAGATAGATAGAAATAAAAATGGTAAGTTTTATTATTTAGTTGTATTATAAGGTGTATTTACTTATAATATAGATAGATATTTTTATAATAAATAGGTAGATTTATAGAGAATCAGATAGGTGAAAAAACCAATAGATATTTAGATAGATGAATAGACATTTTGATAATTAATTGATGGTTATATAAATAGAAAGATAGATAGATAAACAGGCATTAAGATAAATATGTACGTAAATAACTAGATTGAGAGATAAATAGAAAAAATATGTACATAGTAAGACAATAAATATTGAAACATAAATGATAATGATTATAATTATATTTAGGTAATACACCATTGTTGGCTGCCTCATATGGAGGACATCTCTCTGTGGTACAATATTTAGTTGAGAAAGGTGCTGATCTTAAAGAAAGAACTAAAGTTGGTAAGTTTTATTATTTAGTAGTATAATTATGCATACTTAATAATCAAATATGGAGAGATATAAGCTTAGACAAATAAAAATTTAGAATGATAGATAGATATATATGTAGATAGATATATAGACAGATAGATAGACAGACAGACATAGAGACAGACAGACAGACAGACAGACAGACAGACAGACAGACAGACAGACATATAGATAGATAGATAGATATATATGTAAATAGATAGATAGATAGATAGATAGAAAGATAGATAAATATATAGATATATAGATAGATAGATAGATCGATAGATAGATAGATAGATAGATATATATGCTGATAGATAGATAGAATGATAGATAGATAGATCGATAGATCGATAGATAGATAGATAGATAGATAGATAGATAGATAGATAGATAGATAGATAGATAGATAGATAGATAGATAGATCTACTAGACTAATAAAATTTAAATATTTACACTTTTACCAGTCCGAATTCATTAAAATAAAAAATTATGAGTAATATATTACATTAGGCAACTTTTAAAAGTTGGTCATGTATAGGTGCGTGCACAGGAATGTGATTGGGGGGTGACCAAAAAGGGGTGATTTTTAAAATATAATTTTTGTTACTGCTATGTTATTTTTAAAGATAATTTAACCAAATTTTTTTCCTGATTCAATTACTGCCCTAGGTAAACGATTATTAATAAATAATAGGGATTTTCTGCTGAAGCCGCCGTCTACCACTGAATTCCGCCGTGTTATTTGCTACCTCATTTGGCTGTTTGGAGTCAATAGAAAAGAGTGATCTATTTGAATAAAAGTATGGAGTTCACGGTCTCATGGCTCCACAAATATTTTTGGCTCCACATCATAGAATATATACAATAGATACTACAATTAAAATAGTGATACTTACATAACATGTAAAGAACGAAAAATTATGAACAAATATGCTTCAATCTGTTTATAAACTTAAAAACAATGCAGTTAAAAATGCTTTATTGTTTCTTGTGTTTAAAAAATATCTGTTACATTGTATGTATATTTATTTAGGTTTATTTCAAGTTTCAAGTTTTCAAGTTGTTCAACCCTTTAAAGCCAAAAATTATGATCCTTAAAATAAACTTATATTTTTTATTATAGTTTTATAAAACTTTTTCAATTTAGCTTACAATGGATTTATAATATTTTTCTGATTCTAAAGTTACATATGAACCCATATTTTTTATGCCTGTGGAAGATTATATTTTACTTCAAAGTTTTGATTAAACCGAGGTTAAAAAAATTGATTTTTTTAATAATTACTCAACATAATTTTAAAAGTAAGGTGTCAAATTGAAGATCTTACTATTTTTGTTCATACTGGCCATTTTCTTCTTTTATTTTGTTGCGTTTTAGTACCTTAAAACTGACTTAATTATTTTTTAAAAAACTTAGATTACTTAAAAAATAAGAGGTCTACAAAAAAACTGATTGCATATCTGAATTCTATAAAAAATTTTACATCTACTACTTACTGAAAGAACCGGCTAGCTATCTTAAATAAAAAGCAAAAAAGTTGATACATCTTCTTTGGTGTTAAACCACAATCAGTCAAAATACAAGATTTTCGGTTTTTAAAAGTCGAAGAGACCATTAAAATAAATTTTGGACCAAAATTAGAGAAATTGGGTACAGATTATAAGTATGTATTTCCTATTGCATCAAATGCCCTCAAGAAAAACAATTATTAGACTTGCTAAAGGAGAATTTGTTGAGTTTGATTTTGAAAGCAGTTCATACACATTTATTAGACATTCTTGTATAAAATATTGATCAGAATAAGCTTTCTGCGCATTATGTATTATGGAATATACAACATTAATATTTTAATCTTAAATTAATGACCCCACTATATAGTTTATAAGGAGATGTAAGTATGCCCATTTTTAATATTAGAAAGATCTTTATCTCTACCCTTTGGAATCAAATTGCTTCTACTTTATTTATCATACCTCTTAACTCCCCTTTATTAGCCATATGGTTAAAACCAAGTAACATTGTATCTTTAATTAAATCCCAAAAGTGTTTAATTGACGCCATAGGTATGCCATCTAAACCAACAGCAGCATGTAGATTATCATTTTTAAGCACAGTTTCCAGTTCAGACATTTTAATTGGCGACTCAAGATTTGATTTAACATAAACATAAAAAACATAAAAAACATTTATTCAGTGACAGATTACGCCCCGTCTTACGAAGCAGTACATACAATAGTACACCAAGCTACTGCTTAGTACCAGGTGTACTTTACAATTTTTCATAATATTTATAAATTTAAATTGCATGACTAACACTAGATGTTATGTGTGGCACTGATTAGGCTTTCCTAAAAGTAGGAATATGCGTATCCGAGATGTTTGCATTGCCTTTTTTAGGTTGGCATTAAGTTAATAAGAAAATAAGAAATATTAATGTCATAATAAATGTAGGTAAAATTAAATGGACAGGGGAAAAAGAGAAGGAAAGAAGGGTTACAACAAATTTTAAGGCTAGTTTTTCTTAAATTTTAAAACCATTTCTGTAATTAATAATGTAAGGTTTTTAATAAATCCAGGCAAATCAATATATTTTAAGTACATTCATTACATTCTTCAATATTACATATAGATTTAAAAAGTTCATCTTTAAGATTTAATGCAAATGTTTTTTTAGGAATATTCTCATTTAAAAGTTTTTTTTCATGACAAAAATTATTCCATAGTCTTTGAAATGAAAATAATGGAAACCTTTCAATTTTTTTAAATTTGGCTATTGGAATATAAAACTCACTAGAATTTCTTAGTTGTCTCTGATTTCTTAGATTATTTCTAATCCATACACCATCAAAAGAATTTGGTAGCCTCCAGCGAATAAAATCATAGAAAAATAGTAGTTTTGTATAAATAGATAGCTCCTTAATAGGCAAAACATTAATTTTCCTAAACAAAGGTGGCGTATGGCTGTTATAAGCGGATTTGTGTATAATTCTAATAGATTTTTTTTGTAGAACTACTAAAGGCTTAATAGATGATTCTAAGCCACAGCTCCATGCTGGCAAGCAATACAATAAATGGCTATTTATAAAAGAGTGGAATAGTGTTACTAAGGATTTTTCACATAATATATGCTTAACTCTATTGATTAAAAACAAACTTCTAGATATTTTTTTCCTTAAATATTCAATATGGTATTTAAAGTTAAGTTGAGAATCAATAAACACACCCAAAAATTTAATTGCAGGAATTTCACTCTGTTGGTTGATATAACCCAAATATCTAATTTTATCTGTATCATTCTCATTTTCATTATTAAAATCTAATTTAATTTTAATTTGTTCCCAAGTTATGGAATCCTCCCTTTTATTAAAGATCATAAATTTAGTTTTAGTTGGATTAAGAGACATTTCATTGCAACGAAACCAATCACAGATATTTTTAAGTTCAATGTTGAGTATTTCAATTATCTCATTCAAATCTTTTCCTGATATCAAAAAATTACTGTCATCTGCAAAGAGTAGTGTCATTAAGCTAGTACAATTTTTAATATCATTGATATAAACTAGAAACAAAATTGGACCCAAAATACTGTGGGACACCCTTGCTGATTCCTAATAAATCACTTTTTTCGCCATTTGTATAAACAAACTGATTTCTATTACTTAAATAGTTTTTAAACCATTCTAATTCTAATCCATGTATACCAATTTTTTAAAGTTTTTTTAATAAAATTGTATGCGAAATTGTATCAAAACATTTAGCAAGATCACAGAATACCCCTATAGTAATTAAATTTTCATTTTTTGCTTGTCCTAGATAATTCAAAAGGTGAATCATAGGATGTAGTGTAGATTTTTTTGCTTGAAATCCATATTGATGTTCATAGATAATTTGATTAAATTCAAGATATCTTGTGAGTTGTTCCGATACAATTTTTTCTAACAATTTTGAAAAAATAGGTAGCAAACTTATTGGACGATAATTGCCAGGGTTACATTTATCCATTTTAGAGCTGTTACTATATTTAAAAATTGGCAAAACTTTAGCAATTTTTAATTGTGAAGGAATTTGACCTGTTTTAATAGATTGGTTAATAATGTGAACAAGAGGTACGGCAATACTTTTTATAATTTGTTTTAATAAACAATTTGATAATCCAAACATGTCAGAGCTCTTTTTATTTTCCATTTTTTTCACTAAATTAAAAAGAACATGAATATTTATTTCTCTTAGCTTAAATACACTGTCTGTATCAGGAATAAAGTCGCACGGATTAAGTGGGGAAGGGTTAATTTGGCTGGCAATTTCATCAGCAATTGAAGTAAAAAAAGTATTAAATTTGTTAGAAATATCATGATTATTACTGTAAGATGTATCATTGACAATTATTTCATCTATACACGATGTCTTGTCATTTGATTTTGAGATTACTTGTCTTAAAGTTTGCCAGGTTTTTCTTAGATTTTCTTTATTTTGATTAAGTTGTTCCCTGTAAAAAATTTTCTTTGCATCTTTTATTGCCTTATTGTAAATGTCCCTATATGTTGTATATGCAATGTTATTTTCTGGTGTTTTATTTTTTGAATAAATTGTCCCCAGCTCAAGTTTTTTTCGTCTAGAAATCATAAATCCCTCTATTTTATGAATATTTTTATTAAATTTAACTTCTTTGATGGGAAAATGTAAATTAAAAGCACAATCAAATACTTTATGAAAGTTTTCAAAACTAATTTGTGGGTTTAATTCATTAAGAACATTACCCCAGTTGTTCGTGTTTAACATTGCATTAAATTGAATAATTTTTTCACTTGTTATATCCCTGCTGATAAATGTTTTAGGCTTTTCTGTTTTTTGTGTTTGAGAACTAACATGAAAAATAGGGAAATGATCGGAAATTGAGTTCAGAATAACGCCAGATTCCAATGTATTATTGCAAGAATTAGATAAAATATTATCAATCAATGTACATGAAGCATGTTTAACTCTAGTTGGTTTAGTAAATAAAGGCAAAAACCCGTTAGATAAAGTGTTCTCTATAAAATCATTTGTTTTTAAATGAGATTCAAATTTAAGGAGATCTAAATTCAAGTCAGACATGATGTAAGAGTCACCTTTATAAGATGACATTGCTGCTTGTAAATTTGATATTCTATCAATGAAATATTCCATCTGATCATTAGAACTCATGCCTTGTACTGGAGAATTAGGACGATAGACACAACTAATTATATTGCTTTTTTTCTGTTCAGTAATAACTTTCAATGTTAAAGATTCAAAAAGATTTTCTTCAAAATATGATAAACCATCAATTACAGTAAATCTATGTTTTTTATGAATATAGATTCCAACTCCCCCTCCCTTCCCCTTTTTTCTAGATGAGAATACAAAATTATAATTTTCAAGTTTATATAGATCTTGATCAATAATTAAAAATATTTCTTGAATACAAATTATGTCAAAAAAAATGTTGTTTTGTAGAAGAAAATTGATATATTCTTTAAATTCATCAAATTTCGAGGGTAAGGAACCAAGATTCCAGCTTAAGAATTTTATCTTCCTGCAATTCTTAAATTTATTAATGAGTTGTGTGTTGTCAAAATAGGAACATTTTAAATCTATACTGAGATACGGGCTTTCAATTTCGTTTTGATTTGCACTATTTAATTTATCAGCAAAACATTCATTTAGATAATTAATAAATGTCAAAATTTAAAGAAAAAATAGCACATAAAAAATGTTGTAAAACTTTTGTGTAAGAAAATAAGCGAAAAAATAAGGGAAAAAAATAGCGAGAAATACTATTTTGAATAAAATTCAAATACTAGTTTAATTTAGAAGGTTAAGATTAGGTCATAATTACTGTTATATATACTAACTTTGAGCACTATTTAATTGTTCATTAGTTCATTGCATGATTTATCAAAAAACTTCACAGATTGTATCCTGTCTCCTTCGTTCTTAATATATTTGATCACTCTACCATCCAGGTGCCAGCATTTAGAGAATTGTTTACTTCTGATCAGTTTCTGCATTACATCATACCTCATTTTGGTGAGGTCGGCACTTATCGAGTATCTCTCTACACCATTTTTAACGTCAATTTCTCTTATAGGCAGATTTTTTTTGTTTGAGAGGATAAAATCTTTCAACGGGCGACTATGGAACCTTACAATTATAGGTGGAACTTTGTATGATCCATTCTTGTCTTTCGGTATAGGCAGAATATGGGCATTTTTGATGAATTGACCTGGTTCAGTGGGCATTTTGAGACGGTTTTTGTTCGCCTCTAGCAGAGGTTTGAGGACCTCTTCAACTGCTTTCATGGCTACTTGATTGTGGCCAAGGGACTTTTCCAGATCTTTATCAACTTGTACACCATTGATTCTTACGCACTCGTTTCTGCTGTGTTGTTATCTGTCATCCAGCTTGATTTTTAGCAATTTGATTTCAGATTTGTAGCTCTCCATCTCTGTCTTCAAATTTGTGTTAACAACCTTTATGGCGCTAATATCCTGTTCAATTTGTGGGAATTTTTGAATAAGGGGTAGAACCTTCTTGTAATTTTCCTCAAGGATATGGACCCTTTGTATTAAATCATCCAGGCTGTTGAGCTTATCCATCACTTGCTTGTGGTCGGAGGATTGTTTTTCCGTAAGCTTAGTAATAGCCTCCATGATATCTTTGGAGATATCCTCACTTGTCAACTCAATAGGAAGATTTGCAAAACGGTTTTTGTCCGACATTTTTTAAAACAAATTTTGTCCCTTCTGGCTTGAACTATGTATTAAAAGCAAGACATTTAAGACACGTCCGCTCAGTTCAAGTATTTTAAGTCAACTTTAATTTATCTTCTTGTGATAATTTAAAGGGGTTAAAAATTGGATCATTTTCATTTTTTTCAAAAAATTCTTCAAATGAAATTTCAGGTTCAACAGAAGTACTGAAAAGTTGTTTAAAATGATTAATAATAAAATTTTGTCTCTCATTATCATTTTTAATTACATTCCCTAAATAGTCTTTAATTGAAGATAAAAATTCATGAGAGTTCTTATTTTTTAAAAGTTCAGAAAAGCTTCTAGTACTTTTCTCATGGTTTAATAAGTTGAAATAATTTGTGTTTTCTAATAGTCTTAGATTTTCCCTGTGTTCAATTTCTAAAAGTTTTGCCTCTATTTGTTTAAAATTTACAGAACTGAAATCACCTATACTTCTTAAATGTGATGATTGATCTGACAAATTGTTTTTTTCCTCTTTCCTTTTTTTAACATAAAATGAATGAAATGATATACATGTATTTTTTATTTCATTTAACCCTTACAGATCGGGCTCCAATTCCCACCTTAATAGATTGGGGGGGGGGGGGGGCTCAAAGAGCCCCCCACCTCTATCTCGGCTCCTGGTACAGATAAAGACGTAAAATTTTTTCTGGTGGTTCATGTGTATTTTTAGAGAAAATTACTTTTTCTAGTCATAGCAGTCAGACCGCTCCTTAGCCGCTTTTTAGCGGCCAGCCGCTAAATTTTAAAACAGCTGTAGAGCGGCCAATTTTGCAGCTAGGATGACCAAATTTTAGGACGAACTTTTATTTTTCATAACAAAAAAATTACTTTTTCTGATCATCGCCGAAAAACGGCAAATAACGGAAACCGCCATTTTCAGCGGTTACGGCGGTAAAACGGCGGTTGGCGGCGCAAATTAATATTTTTATCTGTTTATTATTGCTCAAGGATTTACCAAAAAAAAATTATAGGTCTCTAGCTGTAATAGAAGCCACGATATTCATGATATATGTCTGTAGTAAAAGCCGGACAAAAATCGGTCAAACGGTCATAACACCACTTTTCTCAGATGGTCATTGATATCTAAGTATTCACCAAAAAAATTTTAGGTTTCTACCTTATACACAAAAGTCATAATGTAGAGATTAAGATTTATTTAGAATTTTTTCTAATTTTTTTTGCTACCCAACCGACTTTGACTGGACACCACGACCGACACAGACCAGATATCCTAATAAAATCAACTCTTTCCGACGTATAATTACTAAACTTAAAAAGTCATGAAGTTACAGCTCTCCATCTTACCTACAAAAAAAATGAGATTGAAAAAACTAGAGGGGGGGGCTCTTTGAGCCCCCCCCCCCCCGATCTGTAAGGGTTAATAAACATTCCAACATTAAGTCCGGTTCCAACTGAGTATTATAAGACAAAAAAGTTTCAATACTGGGAAATTGTGCACATATCTTTTCAATTTCATTTCTATAAAGTTCAAGTAAATGTTTACAAAATTGGTCATTGTGTAGCTTTAAAATAGTGTTTTCTAGTCCCTGTATATCTATAATACAAAGTAGCTTGATGTCTGTCCGTCCGTCCGTCCGTCTGTCCGTCTGAAGCTTAAGATCTCTGTAACCACTGAACTGATCGGATTCTACTCTTCAGGGTATATACCTATTGGTCCTGCGGTGGTTTTAAGCTATTTTCTTGGGGAGTGGGACACCCCCAACCCCCCAAAAGCAAAAAAATCATCCCCCCATTTTTTTTTATTTAATCGCTATTTTTTTTTTTTTTTACGAATTTTGCGAATTCGTTATTTAATCGAGAAAATGTTTTCCTGCTGCGATCCGTGCTGCTGGGTAAGTAATAGAAGATGTAATTATACCTCTTGGGGCAAAGCCCCTAGAGGCTAGGGGGCGAAGCCACTAGTACAACGATAAAGTATTAATTCTATTAATTAGTTGAGTTAACTCATTTTTATTTGGAGGTTCTGTATTTTCAACCATAAAGCTGTACACAGAAAATTTTACTGTGGAATATAAGTGTTCAATATTAAGAAGAGAACTATCAATAACTTTTGGTCTAATAATATTTTTACCTTTTCCAAAGAAAGTGACAGGTTTATGGTCAAAATATTTTGAGAGCCTATTTTGATATTCAACTTTTTTAATTAATGGACTAAATTGTGGGCTTGCTAAACAATGGTCAATCCATGACCTATTTATAGCTTGTTCACTGAAATAAATATATCTATATGTTTTTAAATTTGGATACAGAAGTCTAAATTTGTCTACAATAAATCCATCCCTTATCCAAAGTTTTTGTGTGAATTAAGTTAGGTATTGCGCTCATGTTAAGAGTTTCATAGTTATTTAAGATTACATTAGAATTCATGGGCAAATCAGTTAAACAGTTAAGATCTCCCAAAATAACAAACTTAGAAACTCCAATACTTTGAATTTTTGTTTTAAGAGTGGAAAAAAATCCTTATTTTGAGATTGAGTTGGACCATAGCAGTTTATTATAAGCATTCGTTCATTATTTATGTGTAAATCAACAATAATGACATTTTCACACCTAGATTTAAATATTCTATAAACTTTGTGACAAAAATTTCTTCTTATCATTGTGATTACCCCCCGATCCCCTTTTGAGCTATTAGGATAAATATCATAATTTCCAAATTTGCTTAACATTAAATAATTATTAAGAAAAGGTATGTTATTACCCACACACGTGTCTTGTAGTAAAATTATATGTGAATTCGTTTTTAACACTGCATTTAGTGCATAAACAGATCTTGAAAATTGATTTCATAAAAAACCTAGTGATTTTTTTAAGTAGGGGGAGGGGGGTTGTCTTTTGGCGGGGAGGGGAGGGTTGAAGATAGGGCAAAGCTCAAAGTGGCATTCTATAAAAAAATATTATTTTGAATTGAGAAATTTCTGTGTTTTTTTGAAAAATAATACAATGACAAAGGCTTGACGTATTGCTTTTTTTTCCTTTTTATGTTTTTTTTTCTTTCTCCTTTCTTTTTACAAAAACTTTACTTATTAATCTTCAATGATATTTTAAAACTTGAAATATGGTATTAAAATTATATACAACAATGATCTATCTTATGATTTTTCCTTTTTATTCTCTTTACTTTCATATTAATTTTGTTTTATTTTTCTCTAAATTCCTTCATATATTTTCATTTTTCTTATTATTTACTGATTTCTCTAACATAATATAAATGTTTATTTGTGTTTTTTTTTTACTTTTTTTACCATCCTCACAACTCAATTTAACTAAATTAAAATTTCAATTTTCCCTTTCACATTTAATTTGTTTTATATTCTTTTTTTCTTTTCGTCTTCTTTAAAAAGGGGCTTCAGGAATCAAATACACTATCCCCATTTTGGTCAAGATAGTACTCCTGTAGCTCCTGGTGCATATCCTGAAAATTTTACTTCTTTTCCACCAATTTATATTTAGTTAATAATTAATCTCTTAGTATATATTATTTTATTTTGTATGAGACTAAACATCATAATGTAAACTCTAAATTGTGGATAGATAGCAGCAATTTAGAGTATTGTATGTGCTATCTCCTAAGCTAGGGGGTACCTGGCAGCACCAAATAAAATTATTATTATCATTATTATTATTTTTATTTTAAACTTCCCACCATCCTTATCTAGAGAGGCCAAACTTAAATTAAGCGAGTTCATATTTTGGCTTATAACTTTTACATTGTCTAAACAAAAAGAATTTCCAGATGTAGGCTGGTTTACTGGGGGAGGGGGACTTAAAATTACTTCTTCAAATATTAATTCTTCGCCTTTTAAATTCAAGATACCTTGAAATCTTACAAAAAGAACTAAAATTTTTCTTTAAATTGAAAATGTTTATCCCTTTTTTGAATGATAAAACTGAACCAAGAGACATAGTGTAATGTTTCAAAATATTTTTTTGCAATTTATGAGAAATGTCAATGTAGAAATTAGGATGATAAAATTGGGGTAAATTACAACCAAGGGCAGAAGGGGGAGAATGAAAAAGGGGGAATAACATTTCACACTTATAGTAAATATACCATTTAAAAGTAACAACAAAACAGAGCAATTTATATAAAAAATGCATTATTCTGACAAGAATATTTTGAACCAATGATTATTTTGTATATATTTACCAGAAAAAGGTTGCAAGAATTTGGTGTTTTCAAGCATTGCTTGAGAAGCAGGAGTTTTAAAACTTTCTAAAAATGTCCAATTAGTACCCACCCTTGTTCTGTAAGAAACCATTATGCATTTTCCGGTTGCACTGGGCCTCATAAGAATTTGCTTAGAGGTTAAATCTATGTCATCAGATTTAACATTTCGGTACTTTTCTCTTAAACTTTTAATAATAGAAAACAATTGTTTAGGCCAATGAAAGTTAACATCTAACCCCTTCGTCTTTAGGGCCTTATCTAAAGCAGCCTTTCCTTGTTAAGTTTTGGATTTTAGTAATACTGGAACAATAAACTTTTCATTTTTCTCAAATGTTTCTTTTGATAATGGGGTAATTACTACGTCTGATAAAACTTTAGGGGTGAGAGTAGATCTAGAAGAAAGCTTAGAATTAACCGTTTTAATCAAAGAAATGTCAGAATCCCTAACAATGTGAACGCCTAAATCCAAGTTGGGGACCTTACTACTTAGAGAAGCAAGCATAGTTTCATTGCACAAATCAAATAATAAAATTACCTTCACTAATATGTTAAACTAGGGATGACTATCACAAATATCAAAACTTTTAAATAAAACACAAAAAAGAACTTATCTTAAATTTTTCACTTGTTGAGCAGATTTGATGTGTGTTGAACTGTCTGTTGTTGGGCAGTCAAACTTGATGAGTCAGCTGTAGAATTAATTACAATTGTATTTGTACTGGTTAGCAGGCGATCAAAACTAGATAATCTAGTCAGTATAGAGTTATAAGTTGGGGCAGGGGAGGAGAGTAGTTAGGACAACCTTTCACCTCAAGCTCAAAAATATTGATTTGACCCAACTTTGAAGGAAAAAAAACTTAGTTCCAAACGTTATTTATTCTTTTCCTTGTCCATTATGCATGAGCTGGGGTATGTAAATCAATAATATCAAGTAAAAGTAAGAAAATTTTATCATGACGTTTTTGCCAAATTTCCACCCTTAAACCGTAGTGAGGTATATATATAGATTAATAAGGATAAGGATAAGGATATATACAAATAATAGATTGATATTATTATATCAATATCATTTATATTTCAACAAAAATGATAATGATTAAAATTATATTCAGGTAGAACACCATTGTTACTTGCCTTACTTTAGTTGTGTTTATAGGAATAGATAGATAGATATATAGATAGATAGATAGATAGATAGATAGATATATAGATATATAGATATATAGATATATATATAGATAGATAGATATATATATAGATAGATAGATAGATAGATAGATAGATAGATAGATAGTATGTAGATAGATAGATAGATAGATAGATAGATAGATAGATAGATAGATAGATAGATAGATAGATAGATAAATAGATAGATAGATAGATAGATAGATAGATAGATAGATAGATAGATAAATAGATAAATTGATAAAGTTAGATAGAAGGATATATATAAAAGATAGGCTGATAAATATTGAAACATAAATGATAATGATTATAATTATATTCAGGTGCTACACCATTGTTACTTGCCTCATATAGAGGACATCTCCCTGTGGTACAATATTTAGTGGAGGAGAGAGGTGCTGATCTTAAAGAAAGAAATAATAAAGGTAAGTTTTATTATTAAGTAATGTCTATAGGAAGAAATAGATAGATAGATAGGTAGATAAATAGATAGGTAGATAGATAGGTAGATAGATAGTGTAATAATGATAGAAAGAAGGATATATAATATGTAAATGATAGGCTGATAAATATTGAAACATAAATGATAATGATTATAATTATATTCAGATACTACACCATTGAACTTGAAATTTTCAAAGCTAATTTTCTCAAAAAGGCCTCATTTTAAGATTTTCGTTTTTTCCACTAAATTTATATGTTCATTGGGACATTTTAGAAACAGTTGGCCTTATGTCTGGGAAATTTTTTTTTTCTTACTGTCGCTTCGAGTGGACTTTGAGATAGATAGATAGATAGATAGATAGATAGATAGATAGATAGATAGATAGATAGATAGATAGATAGATAGATAGATAGATAGATAGATAGATAGATAGATAGATAGATAGATAGATAGATAGATAGATAGATAGATAGATAGATAGATAGATAGATAGATAGATAGATAGATAGATAGATAGACAGATAGATAGATAGATAGATAGATAGATAGCAGGGTTCGGAAGCCGCGCTATCAGCCGCGTGGCTGCGGCTGAATCCTAATTTGCGGCTGCGGCTGACGTGGCTGAGGCTTATAGTTATGGAAGTGGCTGAGGCTGAGAGTGGCTGAGGCTTAGTGCGGCTGAGAGTGGCTGCAGTTTTATACTGGTACCCAAAATCTTATACTGGTACCCAAAGTTTTATACTGGTACATAAAGTTTTATACTGGTACCCAAAATTTTATTCTGATACCCAAAATTTTATTCTGGTACCCAAAGCTTTATACTGGTACCCATGACAAATGTAATGACGCAGTGCAAAGCCGAGATTTGAACCTATCAACTCCCAGACAACAAGCGGATAAGCTACATGTTGAGCCACGGTCGAGGGCTTCTATGACACTAACTTAAGGTACCTTGATACCTTGAAATCTTACAAAAAGAAATAAAATTTTTCTTTAAATTGAAAATGTTTATCCCTTTTTAAATGATAAAACTGAACCAAGAGACATAGTGTAATGTTTCAAAATATTTTTTTGCA
>NC_137274.1:25515708-25535708 GCF_053477335.1 Acartia tonsa
AGGTAGATAGATAGGTAGATAGATATAGTAATAATGATAGAAAGAAGGATATATAATATGTAAATGATAGACTGATAAATATTGAAACATAAATGATAATGATTATAATTATATTCAGATACTACACCATTGAACTTGAAATTTTCAAAGCTAATTTTCTCAAAAAGGCCTCATTTTAAGATTTTCGTTTTTTCCACTAAATTTATATGTTCATTGGGACATTTTAAAAACAGTTAGCCTTATGTCTGGGAAATTTTTTTTTTCTTACTGTCGCTTCGAGTGGACTTTGTGGATAGATAGAAAGATAGATAGATAGATAGATAGAAAGATAGATAGATAGCAGGGTTCGGAAGCCGCGCTATCAGCCACGCGGCTGCGGCTGAATCCTAATTTGCGGCTGCGGCTGACGTGGCTGAGGCTTATAGTTATGGAAGTGGCTGAGGCTGAGAGTGGCTGAGGCTTAGTGCGGCTGAGAGTTGCTGCGGCTGAATGCGGCTGAGGCTTAATAAGAATTGGGGTGGCTGAGGCTTACAGTGGCTGAATTGGAATTTTGTGGCTGAGGCTTCGAGTGGCTGAGGCTTACAGTTGCTGAGGGTATCTGAGGCTTACAGTGGCTGAAGGATTTGTGGCTGAGGCTGCGGCTTACTCAAAGCTGCGCGGCTCAGAGCGGCTGCGTCTTACAGTGGCTGATTGGAAAATTAAGCCGCACAGCTGAGTGAGGCTGAGGCTGAGAGTGGCTGATAATATAATTAAGCCTCGCGGCTGATTCTGAGGCTGCAGCTTACTGAAAGCCGCGCGGCTGAGGCTGTGGCTGAATTAAATTCAGTTGCGCAGCTGAATGCGGCTGCAGCTGAATACAATATTAAGCCTTGCGGCTGATCTTATGGCTGATTATAAAATAAGCTTTGCAGCTGAGGCTTTGGCTAAATTGGATTTTTTAAATGCATTCTAGGACATTTTTTGGAGAGTTGAGGGTGGTTAGGGGTTGTGAGAATAGGAGTGGAGGGAAGAGGGGGGAGGACAGCAGGATTTTTTCAAATGTTTGATTCAGAATTAGTACCAAAATTTTATACTGGTACCCAAAGTTTTATACTGGTACCCAAAGTTTATTCTGGTACCCAAAGTTTTATTCTAGTACCCAAAGTTTTATACTGGTACCCAAAATTATATACTAGTACTCAAATTTTATTCTGGTACCCAAAGTTTTACACTGGTACTCAAAGTTTTATACTGGTACCCAAAGTTTTAGCCCGGTACCCAAAGTTTTATAATGGTACCCAAAGTTTTAGACTAGTACTCAAATTTTATTCTGGTACCCAAAGTTTTATACTGGTACCAAAAGTTTTATACTAGAACCCAAAGTTTTATACTGGTACCCAAATTATACTGGTAACCAAAGTTTTATACTGGTACACAAAGTTTTATACTGGTACCCAAAGTTTTATACTGGTACCCAAAATTTTATACTGGTACCCAAAGTTTTATTCTGGTACCAAAAGTTTTATACTAGAACCCAAAGTTTTATACTGGTACCCAAAGTTTTATACTGGTACCCAAATTTTACTGGTAACCAAAGTTTTCTTTTCTGTATTAGTTTAAGTAACACTTATCCAGCAACCAACTTTTTAATTGAACTACCTGCCTGAAAGTTCTAACTGTTCATGGTAATGAGTTGCGCCTGTTTGTGAGCCAAGGAATTCCTCCTATTCTAACTCACACCTGGAATAGCAGCAGTAGGAACCATTTAACGTCTTCAGTTATAACGCAGTGTCTGGTAAAGATTTGAACCTATTACCTTCCTGATGACAAGCAGATGCGCAACGTGTTGAATCCTGGATAACTCAGGGGAACTATTTCTTTACTTTTCTGTACAAGTTTGAGTAACACATATCCAGCAACCAACTTCTTTATTGAACTACCTGCCTGAAATTCCTATGGTAATGAGTTAGACCTGTTTATGAGCCAAGGAATTCCTCCAACTCTAACTTTTAATGTTGCACACCTGGCATAGCAGCAGTAGCGCCTTCAGTTATAACGCAGTGTATGGCAAGATTCGAACCTACTACCTCCCTGATGACAAGCAGATGTGCTTCATGTTGAGCCATGGTACGCAGGTTAAATTTGTCCTAAAAATAATTGTCTTTAAAAGGCTTATCATAAAAGGTACATTTGCAATAAGTGTATTTTTCATACAAACTTACTGAGATGTAGACAGACTTGCATAAGTTAATGATAGAGTAGATTCAATATTTAATTCAAAATACAAACAGTTTTTTTAAGTATTTATTTATATTTGATTAAATGCAGTTTTTGGGTAAATAAGATTAAATATGTATACTTTATTAAGCAATGGTTATATGGTTAAATATATTAATAATTCAAACTATTGATTATTTAAGCTGAAAGTTCTGAAGTAGCGGGATGTCTGATTGTATGTCAGGACACCAAAGCAGTAGGATGGCTGTCTGTTTAATTAATACAAATGTATTAATTAACTATGTACTTTGAAGGGGGTGGAATATCTGCCTGTGCAAACTCGTTGAAGTAGTAGGATGTCTGTAAATAGCTGAATTGGTCTAATAAGACTCGACCCCAAACCAGATAGTGTTCTGTGTAAGGACTCTCAATTGCAACTGTCTTTAATACATGTTCTCTTTACTCTTCCAGAATAATTGAGAGTAATTAAAGAGTAATTAAGAGTAAAAACTTAAACTTGTCTGCAACTTAAATATATGACATTTACCCCCTTCTGAAGCCATCAAGCTAGGCATGGCTTCACCATGATTCAGGCTGATCCAACAAACTGGGATCAACATCTGTACTGGGTGAACCCACATCAAAATTAACCCCGGCTTCAAGTCCTTCATCTCCTTCTCCCACTGGAGGAGGAGTGTTCAGTGCCCCATCACCAACATCAGCCGGGACACCCACAGCAACCATCACAGCATCCTCTACTGCTGCCATGACCGCATTACCAGCTGCAGCAGCAGCTGGCACGCCTACAGCAGTCATCACAGCATCATCTACGGCCGGAGCAGTATCATCCACAGCCGCCATCCCTGCAGAAGCCACTGATCCATCTCCCGCCGGCATTGCCACCTCCATCTCAGCACCAGCGACCTGGACACCTCCCGGAACCATCATCACCTCGTTGGTAGCCTCAGCACCGCCAGAAGTCCCAGCCTGTTGCAACTGCCAATATGCAGCAGCAGGTAAGTCATTATTTATTCTGCGCCGGATCTCGGAAAACTCGCTAAATATATTCGCCAGGTGCCTCTGCACTTCAGCCTCTTTTTGCGACATCTCAAAAATAGCCTCCTGTACCTTAGCTCCTTGACCTGTCAAAGCATTTTCTACCTGTTGTCCCACCTGTTGCCCCACCTTGGCTGAACTACTTTCCCAATTATCAGCCATTGCTGTCTGTATACGCTGTACAAGATAGGAAGCCTTCTGTTGTGCAGTTGTAGTTACCATTTGCTGAACTTCAGTATCCACCTTCCTAATGCATTCCATCAGATCCTTCTTATGCTGTGACAACATATCTTTAATACGTTTATGACCATCTGTCTGCCACAGTTTCTGCGCAACGTTCAGACTTTTGACTGATTCAGTAATCATCCCTTTTACAGCCTCTCAGATCTTTTCTTCGACCATAGGCTTTAAAGTCGAAGCAACAGAGGTACTGATACAACCTATATCTTCATCACTGAGCGCCAAACCTCTTTCACCACGTCTGTCATTCTTGCGCTCAGCCTTATTCCTCTCTACTTCTACTCGCAGGTCTGGTAACTCTCTTTTCTGTTTAGGACCCAAAGTATCTGCCCCAGCAGGACGCTTGGCCAGGCCCCTTCTGGAACTACCTTCCCCTACATCCTCATAACTCTTGCTGGCCCCCTTAGTCCTGACCGACACAGCTGCCTGACTCTGTTTTGGCCGTTCACCTCCTCCACCAACGAACTTGACAGATCTCCGCCGTCCCTCTCCAGAACTGGAATCTACCACCTTTTGCTCAGGCTTGTCTGTTGGAGGCTCAACCCAACTATCTAGCTCCGAACCACTCTGGTCACTAGGCAATCGGTCCCTGGAGTCAAGATCAACCTCAAGACCTACGTTGCCAGCATCATCCTCGGACTCAGGCTCATACCTGGGCGACTCCACCTCATACTGCCGCCTCCGCGGACCTACTCTATCACCCTTTCTATACACAACATGCCGCCGGCTGGCTCTATCAGTCTCCAGCATCTCAACAGACAACTCATGCCCCTCCCGCCGCTGCCCAGACGCCCGCTGATATCGCCTCTCGTTCTCATCACCATTTCCTGATAATAATCAATAATTAAATGTTTTAATATTTTAACATTTTACATATATAAGATGACATTCAAAACAAAATACATTACACAAATTATTGTTGTCAGGGATGCCAAATTTCAAAATTACTGCTGCCCCGACGGATAACGGGAAAATTTAACGCAGTTACACAATTTTCCTAGACAACCAATACACAGCAGTCCAACTACCACGCCCGCAGCACCAATCACTGCCATGACAAAATGCTGCCAACTATCAGTCAGCCAATTAATCGATGTATTATATAGATGTACAAACCAATCTTCTGTAACCTCTACAACAAAGGCATGTGAATTAGCAGCCAATTCCGAAAGTTTAGCCTCTTCCACAGACTCCAACACCTGTCCTATCTCCCACTTGTCCAGCAAATGTTCAAATTTCACCTGTACCTCCAACCAACTGTCCTCCAACTGTTTAGTCTGAACCAGCTCCATCCCTGCCCCCTTGTTGCCTAAGTATAACCCAGTTTTAACCCTTACAAATACTGGATTTTTCCTGCACTCAACTGCCGTTAACAATGAAACATTTTTAACCAATCTTGTAAACGGTTCTACAGCAACAATTCTATTATCCATTGACAAAGAAAAATGACCAAGATAGCAAGGCAAATTCATTCCTAAGGTCACATTCCACCATCTTTTTTTACACACAGACACGAGTTCCATCTCACCCAGATGTTGTACCAACAGATTTCCTACTTGTTTTATGTTGGAATGAAATAAATTATTTTCCCAACACCCCTGTTCTGCCTGTAAAATTCTTTCCACCTGATGATATGAAGAAGTCAGCTGTAATAATAAAGCACCATCCTCCTCCTTTTTATGCATCCAAGGGAAAAAATTCTTCTTAGCTGTTGTAATCCACAAAAATACATCCGGAACATTTGTATGAAAATAATACAAATCTGTCAAGAAGTCAGAAAACGCCACTTTTTTCCCCAATTTCAATCCTAACGAAAAATGTGGAGAAATCGCCAGCCAACTTTGGCCACCCTGACTACTAGCATCATCCGCCATATTGGAGATTGTAAACAAAGTCAAATTCACAATTTCAACAGTGCAAAAATTACTAAAATGACGTCTATCTTCTTGTGATTTGTTGTGAAGTATGACTTGATCAAGCCCCAGCCGCAGGTCGGACTCCAAACAGTGTGCGCCAATGAACTGATCCCCCAAATAACAACTATTATCAGGTAACATTGAAACTTGTACATTTTTCAAATAACTTGTAATTTGAATTTCCTGAAAACTATTAGGCTCTAGTGTATTATTTAAATAAATTCCGTCTCCTCTGCACTGGGGATCAATTCCATACGTAAACATGTCATCATACAAAATAGTACCATTTATAAAATAAGTCATTGAACGGTCATAAAATGCTACAGGCAACTTTCGTCCATCTATGTTTAACACCCTCTGCTCCTCCATCCTTTCACAATTTTCTCTAGAAATTAATTCATCACTACTAACCACAGCTGGTGTCCCTAAATGAATGTGACTATATTTACCACAATACCATGTATGAACCGTTCTGTCGACGTGACATTGTACCGCAGGCAAAAATCTCACACCTACTTTTTTTAACAGGTGGCCGCTAGCTGTCCCATTAAACTCATGCTGTCCAAACACCGAACACTCCGAAGCTCTCAATTCAGGACCGCCGCCAACACACTCCTTCACTAGCACAGGTATAACTTCAGCCCCACATAAGGATATTAAATACAATCCCCAAATCAAGGAAAAGTAAAAATATTTACCTGTTTTGAATTTATACTATTATGACCCGACATTATTCGCTAATAACTGCTCACAACTACACCTCCAAATATCAACTGAACTAACCTTTTATTGTAGAACAACTTTCCACCTACTAGCTTAGTCAGCACATATTTCTTATTAAAATAATTAAATAACAATTCATGAACTCTCATTATAATATATTTTTTTATACAAAAATAATTATTATCAGTTTTCCTATCCCTACTTTTTCCGTCCTCGAGTCCCTGTCTGAACATGTACCACAGGACCCCCTACCTGAGATCTTAACCTCCTCTCAGTATCCCACAAATATTTCGCCACTCGTGACCCATTTTTTTTAATTGTCACCAATCTTTCAGGCGAAGATTGCGGCGGCGCCCGGGTCAAAAACGACTGTTCTGATGGGAGATCAACCTCATCAAAATTACCCCCAGCTACAGAGACAGGCACTAAAGATTCATCTGTCACTCCCACATCTATTTTCTTGCCTACAGGTATATTTTCTTCATTAATATCCCACTCATTTCCATCCCTTGAAACTCTGTCACTATCAACAACAATCTCACTCTCCTTCTCCTGAACCTTGTCACTCTCCCCTTCCTCTACCAATTCAAAACCATCATCTTCAGGTGACAAATACACAACATCTTCACTCTCTCTCTCATCTACAGTTCCTCTCTCTACAGGCATATTGTCCACCTCCAAAAATATCTCATCGGAAGGGCAAATCTCAGGTAAAGGAAAGACGTTAAAATTAACCTCCTCCCCTAAAACCTCAGTTCGAGCATGAATCTTTCGAATTTTATCTCTAGCCACAACCTGATTTTTCTTGATGGGATTATTCCCAAAAGGTGCCAATTCATACAATGCATCCAAAAATTTCTTAACCACAATAAAAGGCCCACCATAGAAAGACTGTAATTTCTTGGACACGTCACTCTTCACAATATTGAAAAAAGCATAACAGACATCTGTCACTCTCAACGCCTCCTTCTGTACTCTGTGTTTGTTTTGAACCTCTAAATATAATTTAGATTTTGTAGAAATTCTCTTAATTATGTCCTCCATATTTTTCAGAAATTCCAAATACGACTGAGAAGATGGAGATTCAACAGGCGGAGCTGGCGACAGAAAATCGAGGGGAATACGTGGCTGACGGCCGAAAACCAGAAAAATAGAGAATAACCGGTTCTTGAACTCTTGGAGCAGTTAATCACCAATGTCGCCAAAGGTAATTTTTTCGCCCAATCTTTAGTTCCATAATTCTCATCTACCTTTAAAGCTGCATACAAACTTTGATTCTGTCTTTCCACAGGATTCGAATTTGGATTCCTGGGAGGAACTAAAACAGTGTCCACCCTCAATCCTTTCATCACCCCCTTAAACATCCGCTTGTAAAATTTGTACCTCTATCCGATCTCAGAGCCCGGAATAAACCATAGGTAGGTACAAAATTCTCCAGTATAGCTTTCACAGTTGTTTCAGTCTTAGCATCAACTAGCGGACATGTAAATACATACCTGGAAAATAAGCAAACCATGATTAAGACAAACTTAACCGTCTGTCCCTTATGATAACACGGAGTCCATGGACCAACCAGGTCCACTGACATATTAGCAAAAACTTCGCTACTTTGAACAGAATGAGTGATAGGTGAAACATGTTTAGGATTACTTCCAGCCTTTTTCAAACATGTAATACAACTCTGTATTCTCGATTCTACAAACTGGTCACGCCAGGCATAAAAAATCTCTCATTTATCTTACGTACTGTTTCTTGAACACCCCTATGTCCAGAACCATACCCACCATGAGCTGAATCAAATATATCATCATATAAGGAAAGAGGCACTACAGGTCTCTCGACAAAACCCCCTTCAGCCAGCGGCTGTCTGAAAATTACAACCCCTTCTAATACATACATATGGCTAATAAGATTGTACAACAGCTCCTTCCTGCCAGATAACTCAGCCCTCTCATAAGAAGACAACTGTCTCCTTTCCAATATCCATAACCTTATTTCATTTAGGATCTCGTCCTGTTGAAGACTGTATTGCCAGACAAACTCAACATCCACTTCATCATCTGCAGAATGTACCTTCATTATGGTATAGATTTGGTCCAGAAATGGTGAATTATCCAGGTAAGGATCCAAAATTTTATTATCTGTCTCTTTACACTCCTTACAATCCTTCAGTTGATGTTCCTTACAATTTAATTCAGATCTCGACAAATAATCTACATTCACATGCTTAGTCCCCTGTCGATGGATAACTGCAAAGTCAAAACTTTGCAGGAAAGTTATCCATCGATAGGTGACACCATTTATTGATCCTTTAGCCCAACGTTTATAATGCACTAATGAAATACTGTCTGTCCGAACTAAAAATTCACAAAACCTGCAAAAGTGTAAAAAATTCTTTAGTGCATATACTAATGCACCTAATTCTCCTTTATAAAAAGGATAGTTTTGCTCAGCAGCATTACATTTCTTACTACAAACACCAAATACTCTTTTCACACCATCCTGTTCTTGAGAAATAATCCCTGCAAAATACTGAGAACTATAATCTACATCCACAATAAAAAGATTAGGATTATCCCATTGAGGATAACCTTTACACATCTCAGTCTTAAACATGTTCATAAATTCAGTCCATACTTTATTCAGTTCTTCTGTCCATTTAATAATAGTATCATTCCTGTGACTATCCAACATGCACGACCTCTTAGCATAATCAGCAAAATATCCTCTGTAATAATTGGTAAACCCCAAAAACTTCTGTAACTCCTTTCCTGTCCTAGGCTTGCCCCAATCCTTAATCCGTTCCAAATATGCAGGATTCATTCCGTCGGCACTAATAATATGCCCCAAATAATGGCACTCTCTAGTCAATAAATCACACTTATCCAAATTCAATTTCAGGTTGACCTGCCTGAGAACCTGGAACAACGCCTGCAAATGCTCCACATGCTCCTCCGGACTGGCCGAGAACACAATCAGATCGTCCAAATAACTGATACAGAATCCATACATCCCTGGTAAAATGGACAACACCTTATCCATCAAAGCACAAAACAGGCTGGGTGCATTACACAACCCAAATGGCAACCTGTTAAACAAATACATCCTGTTCGCTGCACTAAAAGCTGTCAACCGTTTTGAATCCTCATCCATCGACATCAAATGGTAAGCACTTGTCAAATCAAGAGTACTGAAAACCTTGCCAGAACCCAACTTAGTCAGATTATCAGAAATCAATGGCAACGGCCAAGCCACCCGCTTAGTCACATTATTCAGATTTCGGAAATCGATGACAAACCTCAGCTTCGCCTCTGCTCCAGGTGCAGCCTTCTTTTTCACAGCAAAAATAGGACTGGACCAATCTGAAAAACCCTCTTCAATAATGCCAGCGTTCAACCATTTGGTTAACTGTTCTTTCAACTTAGCATCGTACTCAGGATTCAATGGAATATTTCTGGCCTTCACAGGATTAGCTCCAGGTAACAATTCTATGTTATATGTCATTAATCGACAATCACCAATATCTGAATCATTCATTGAAAAGATATCAAAATTTTCCAAACAAATCTTAATAATCGTCGGTTTCAATTCTGAATTTTCTTTAATCATCTGATTTTCATCTAACTTCAATTTTTGAATAATAAACTGTACTCGTTCATGCATTTTTTATCCCGACAACTTTTCTGGCTTAACTCATTAATTGTTTTATTACAGGTGATATCCGGATTATCCATAACAAAACAATGCCCCATCTTCACATTTCTCAGCAAGGTAATAGGTTTTATTGACGCATTAACTACGTTAACCACACAGGACCCATCTTTCTGTGGCTGATATTCTCCCTCAATAATCATAATCCCATTACCACTTGTCATCTTAGAAGAATTAGGTGACACATACCAAAACCCATCATTCTTTAATCCGGTCACATGCAAAACAGCTGTAGATCCTCCGGGATAAAAAATAGTTTTATCCAGCAACTTCACATTATACTTCGTTGAATATAACTCTCCAAACCCACCCCCCTCCTTTATCCCTGGCAAAGTAGGTTTAGATGGAATTTCAGAATTCATTCGTCCGGACAAAATAGGAATTTTCTGTATCTCTGCCACCACCTGTTTTTGTAGACAGGAATTAATAGGAACAGATTCCCCACAAAATTCAAATTTATCCTCCTCCAGACAGATATTAATTTTATTCTTTTTCAGGAAATCAGAACCAAGATTCACCAACTTACTCGTTACCTCAGGTACATAAAATATCTCCGTAAACACAGCTTGAGTTCCAGCAAATCTAAATTTCAACTCAACATATCTAATAATATTAACTTTCTTTAAATCTACTGAATATGCTGATAATTTAGCAGGACAAAAACCAATTCCATGTTTATCAAGAATTTCTCTAGATATTAAAGAATTAAAGTTATTTCCTGTATCAATAATTCCTAACTCCTCCACTGTAATATCAGCTCCTGGCACAAAAAACTCTAAATCCGCGCAAATAGGAATTTCCTTTATCTTCGAAAACTTCACGATCCCTTTAAAGCCCTAGTAATTTCTATCACGGTACCTTCGGATTAAAATCTCAATGACCTTATTACAGATAATTAATGTATATCCTTAATTAACTAATTTTAAATTTCAGATATAAAGCCATCATTCTTCAACACCGCAGTCAGCCCTCCGTCCACCATCAGCCGCCAACATACTGTTCCATTTATGAAGTCCTGCACAGCTTGCAGACCACCAGCATCTCACAACTAAACACCAAGCTCCTTGTCATACAAGTAAGTACCTCTCAAAGTTTTAATATTCACTACAACTTTACTTAGGTACCTATCAAAAATATAGTAAATAGTAAATATATATGCATATAGTAAATATATATATATATATTTTTTTCATTGACCGCCACTAGCACGATCACACCTTGACTGAAGAATAAACAGGACAGAAATACGTTATAAAGTTGAGAGCAATTATCTGAATACAAGACAGCAAAAATAACAAATTACACATAGCAAAAAAAAACTCAATTATAGTACTATAACCTATATAATATATGCGAAGAAAAGAACGACATATAAATCTCATTCTAGAATGAAATTTATATATCGAATCAATCATTATCCTTGCTGAAAATTGGTCCTAGCTAAGTCAGCAATCATAGCCTCATACTGTTTCTCATCTCTGCTCTTTTTAGAATCTACAACAGGCCCCACCTGATTGACTGTTTTCTTCAAAAACTGCTCAGGTATTACCCTATTATTAGGCACTCCAGGCCTCTCTTTCTTTTCGTTGCCTGCCGAAAAAAACCTAGCCTTGGTCTTTCCTATGCGAGAATCAGGAGCAGGCGGCTTACCATCCCTCTTCTGCCAACAATTAGCTACTACATGTCCTTTTTTCCCACAATACCAACAGATCATACTCTTAGCCTTCGAATTCAGAGCCCCAATCACATTCTCAACCTGATCCCAAGGAATATCGTCATCCCCCTCAATCCACGCATTATTATCGCCAATCTCAGTCCTGTCATCCAAATCAGATACATGCACCTCACTGATTACAGGCCTAGATTTTACCTCCCTAGATTCCTCTAATTTCAACCCTTCCATAGCCTGAGAAAAACAGGACGTTACATTTTCAGGTGAAATGTGTCCAGAACGAGCCCAGCTTATGTAATGCTGACCTCTGCGAATCAAATAAGTCAAGAAAGCGCTGTAATTTTCCAGGTAATGCATAGATTCAATGAAATTGGCCATATCCCTAGCTAGATCAGAAAACAACAAATTCTTAGCCACATTATTATAGAAATCACGCCTAGATTGTCTAGAAATATGACCAGGATGCATAAGCCTAAACAACCGTAGCTTTGCATTGAAGAACACATCCACATTTTGACCACTCTTTTGTTTTAGGGCATAGAAGTACTCCGTCGCAGTTTCAGTATCCGCAAAGGGTATCACCAACCTTCTTATCAACAGGTAATAACCTAAAGCACTTAGAGAAGCATTAGCTTCTGGCGTTATTAGCCTCCCCATCTTCTTTCCTTTGCACTCAAATATCCTATTGTACAAAACGTCCTTGAAAAGCATGGGATCCTCCAATTTTGCGAACCTAGCAACCCTCCATAATGATAGGAAATAATCTTCAAAATCAATGTTTCCATCCCAAAATGGAGCATCTCACACAAAATCACTATCCCACTTGACTCCTCTTACCAGACAAAACTCCTTAAACTGTTCCTCTACAGTCTGTTGACTTACACTACCACCGGCCACCTTTTTATAAGCCTTAAGCACTTCAGCCCTTTCCTCAATTAAAGGAAATATATCCAATAATTGATTTTCATATTCGGTCAAACAACTCTCACGAACATTCATCCAATTCCCATTCCCAGCTGGACCAAAAAAATCAATTTGCAAAAACTTCAGATGTCCAAGAGCACTTTTAACCCTCTTAGCCTTGAAATTGGTGGAATCCAATTTAGCCTCCACACTCAATCGATTAATAAAAGATGCATTAAACGAATAATCCCCCGTCGATTTGACTGTAGCTACACTAGCCCCCATACTTGTCTAATACAAAAAACCGCTAATATCCCCGTCCGGTGGCAATTGCGCCACCTTTTTCTTGATAGTATCCAAATCAACATCATAACCTAACTTCTTATGCTCATCTGAATTCTTGAACTCTTTCACTTTATTCTCCAGCCGTTTATTCGCTGCCGTTAGCTTATCCACTTGACTCTTGACAGTCGTATGCTCCTTTAACATTGCCCTAACGTATTTCTTTATACTTTCAGGCACAACATCATTCTCCACGTCGCCCAACGCCGACTCCACATTTGCATTAGCACCTGCACCTCCACCAACATCATCAACCGCACCGTCATCCTTCTCCCAATTGTCGGGGGTTCCATCATCATCCTGACTTTCAGCCTCCCGAGGCCGCTTAGGCCGCCGTCCACGCTTGCCTTCACCTTTGCCCCGCTCTCCTTTTTCATCAGCCATATCCGAGCACTAGAACTAGATTCGCCGTGAAATTTAGATCAGAAAAGTTAAAGAGTGAAATTCCACAGAAACCTAAAATATAAATCAAGTTATAAATATAAAAGATATAACAAAACTGTGAAAAATCCGAGATAAACAATCTTAAAAAGTGATCAAATTCAAATTAAACACCACTTCCCCCACCTTTAACTCTGCAGCAGGTCTAAATAACAGGTAGCACAGTAAGACTGCGCCAAATGAGATGTAGACAGACTTGCATAAGTTAATGATAGAGTAGATTCAATATTTAATTCAAAATACAAACAGTTTTTTTAAGTATTTATTTATATTGGATTAAATGCAGTTTTTGGGTAAATAAGATTAAATATGTATACTTTATTAAGCAATGGTTATATGGTTAAATATATTAATAATTCAAACTATTGATTATTTAAGCTGAAAGTTCTGAAGTAGCGGGATGTCTGTTTGTATGTCAGGACACCAAAGCAGTAGGATGACTGTCTGTTTAATTAATACAAATGTATTAATTAACTATGTACTTTGAAGGGGTGGAATATCTGCCTGTGCAAACTCGTTGAAGTAGTAGGATGTCTGTAAATAGCTGAATTGGTCTAATAAGACTCGACCCCAAACCAGATAGTGTTCTGTGTAAGGACTCTCAATTGCAACTGTCTTTAATACATGTTCTCTTTACTCTTCCAGAATAATTGAGAGTAATTAAAGAGTAATTAAGAGTAAAATCTTAAACTTGTCTGCAACTTAAATATATGACATTACCTCTTATGAAAAATGTTTTTTTTACAAACGTACTTTTTATTACTATTGTTCATAGGACAATTATAATTTTTATGACAAATTTTTTATGTCACATAATCGTAATGACAAGTGTAATTATGAAGTTATGATAAAAAATACTGAACAATAGGTACTAGAAAAAGAAGAACTGAATTAAAATAATTTTTGGGGGGATAGGGTGATTTTTATTGGGTGGGGAGGGCCAGGGCGAGTAAATCCCATTTTTAATTTTGAGGTGGAGTTTAATTTTTTTTCTAAGGCAATTTTTTTCTGGTAGTGTGATGGTACCCTCCCCCAAAATAGTTATAAACCTTCCCAGGACCTATGAGAAACTACCCTGAATAGGAGCACCATATCAGTTTAGTAGTTAGCAAGCTCCTGTAGTACAAACAGCTAGACAGACAAACAAACAGACATCATAATACTTAATGATCTAAAAATAAGACAAATTTTCATTTTGAAATATTGAAGCTCTGATAGCTTTTTGGTATGGTAACAGCTTTGAACCATCTATCATCTGGGTTCGAATCCCAGAAGAAAAAAAATTGGGAGGATGAAGGGGGACTTTTATTAATTTTTTTATGGGAAAAGAAGGGGGGGGGGAAGGCAATTTAAAAAGAGCATTCAATTAGTTTAGTAGTTATCGAATTCTTAATCTACAGACAAAATAACTTGGAAAAGGCAATTTAAAAAGAGTATTTAATTAGTTTAGTAGTTATCGAATTCTTAATCTACAGACAAAATAACTCTCCATACTTTATACAAGGTTTTAAAAATAATCATATATAATTCTTAGTGAAATTGAACCGAAAACCTTTCTAACACAAGATGGTGCACAACCCCTAGTCTATGGGTATAAAGCAATTTTATGTAAAAATTTAGTTGATAATAATACAAATAAAGTAAGTTTACTTAGAACATATCTCCTCTAATCTTTTTTACACATTATATCCACCCATTAAATTTTTTTCAACTTGAGAGGAAAATAGCTATAAATGAGAGGAAACACCAAATAATTGTCTATTGTCCATAGCAGAATAAAAACTCTAATCACATTCAATTCTTGGTGGAATTGAACCAAAACCTTTCCAACACAAGACTGCCACACTAACCCCTAGTCCAAAGGTGAAATGAAATTTTGAACAAAAATTTAGGTCTTAATATCACAATTATAATAAATTATTGGGTGCTAAATTTCGTAGGTATAACTATTATGTACATACTTTTAAAACCTGTTTTAATAAGTAATTAGTTAATGGATAAAGGATACTAGTGGCTGCGCCCCTAAAACCTCTAGGAATACTTAAGGGAAACGATAATAATCTATTTTGAGGGTCATCTTTTTTTGAGAGGGAAAAGATACATTTCCCCAAAAAAATTATAAACCTTCCCTGGACCAATAAGAAGCTTAATATTACCACTTAATATAATAGAACAAGGATGACAACATCCATAAGTAGCGAAGCACAAAATTTCATGGATGGGACTGACGGTCATTGTTGTTTTCTTCAAACAACGGTAAATTTAATTTTGATTTCTTTAACTGAAAAAATTCTGAAAATCGATTAATAAACACCAAATATATGGGGGAAAATGTAAAAAATATAAAAATAGCCAAAAACCTGCAAAAAGGCAGTCTGACCGTCATTGTTGATTTCTTCAAATGAACGGAAATTTAATTTTGATATCTTTAACTGAAAAAATTTTGAAAATCGGTCCATAAACACCAAAGATATGGGGGAAAATGTAAAAAATATAAAAATAGCCATAAACCTGCAAAAAGGTAGTCTGATCATCATTGTTGTTTTCTTCAAACGATGGGAAATTTAATTTTGATATCTTTAACCGAAAAAAGTTTGAAAATCGGACCATAAACACCAAAGATATGGGGGAAAATGTAAAAAATATAAAAATAGCCAAAAACCTGCAAAAATGTAGTCTGACCTTCATTGTTGTTTTCTTCAAACAATGGGAAATTTAATTTTGATATCTTTAACTGAAAAAAGTTTGAAAATCGGACCATAAACACCAAAGATATGGGGGAAAATGTAAAAAATATAAAAATAGCCAAAAACCTGCAAAAAGGCAGTCTGACCGTCATTGTAGGTTCTCCAAACGACGGAAAATTTAATTTGATATATCTAACAGAAAAATTTTTGAAAATTGGACCATAAACACCAAAGATATGAGGAAAAATGTGGAAAATAAAAAAATAGCCTAAAACCTGCTAAAAAGCAGTCCGACCGCCATTGATGTTTTATAGTTAATTTTGCTCCTTAATGATGGGAATGTTGTCAAAAAAATTCAGCTTTCTATCTTTTATAGGAGCTGAGTAAATCCCATTTCCCCCATAGCGTTACGGACGGACTGTCGGACAAAGTAAATTATAGAGTAGCTTCGCTACTAAAAAAGTGGATATATTAAAAAAAAAAAAAATATGTTAATAAAATTATGAACCTCATTTATTGGCCAGTTCATTTATATATCCCATTAGAGGGGAGAGATGGATTAAAGGGGGTGTATGGGGGTTATTGTTATTCTAGCCAGCTGAGATTATTAGTAGCGAAGCTACTCTATAATTCACTTTGTCCGTCCGTCAGTCAGTCAGTCAGTCCGTCAGTCCGTCAGTCCGTCAGTCCGTCAGTCCGTCAGTCCGTAACGCTATGGGGGAAATGGGATTTACTCAGCTCCTATAAAAGATAGAATTCTGAAATTTTTTGACAACATTCCCATCATTAAGGAGCACAATTAACTATAAAACATCACTGGCGGTCGGACGGCTTTTTAGCAGGTTTTAGGCTATTTTTAGATTTTCCACATTTTCCCCCATATCTTTGGTGTTTATGGTCCGATTTTCAAAATTCTTTCAGTTAAAGATATCAAAATTAAATTTTCCGTCGTTTGGAGAAAACAACAATAACGGTCAGACTGCCTTTTTGCAGGTTTTTAGCTATTTTTACATTTTCCACCATATCTTTGGTGTTTATGAACCGATTTTCAAAATTTTTTCAGTTATAGATATCAAAATCAAATTTCCCGTCGTTTGAAGAAAACAACTATGAAGGTCAGACTGCCTTTTTTTGCAGGTTTTTGGCTATTTTATATTTTTTACATTTTCCCCCATATCTTTGGTGTTTTTAGTCCAATTTTCAAATTTTTTTCAGTTAAAGATGTTAAAATTAAATTTTCCGTCGTTTGAAGAAAACAACAATAATGGTCAGACTGCCTTTTTGCAGGGTTTTGGCTATTTCAATTTTTTTTTACATTTTTCCCCATATCTTTGGTGTTTATGATCCGATTTTCAAAATTTTTTCTGTTTTAGATATCAAAATTAAATTTCCCGTTGTTTGAAGAAAACAACCATGACGGCCATTCCCATGACGGCCGAAATTTTGTGCTTCGCTACTTATGGATGTTGTCATCCTTGTTTCTTTATCAGAGTACATGAAATTGAAAATATGGACAACATCAAAGTAATGATATATCGATTCATGTATTGCTTATAAATTCAGAAATTGTATAACATAATGATAAAGATAAAGAAACATTTTTAGTAGCGAAGCTACTCTATAATTCACTTTGTCCGTCCGTCAGTCTGTCCGTCAGTCCGTAACGCTATGGGGAAAATGGGATTTACTCAGCCCCTATAAAAGATAGAAAGCTGAAATTTTTTGACAACATTTCCATCATTAAGGAGTACAATTAATTATAAAACATCAATGGCGGTCGGACGGCTTTTTAGCAGGTTTTAGGCTATTTTTTTATTTTCCACATTTTTCCTCATATCTTTGGTGTTTATGGTCCGATTTTCAAAATTTTTTCAGTTATAGATATCAAAATTAAATTTTCCGTCGTTTAGAGACCCAACAATGACGGTCAGACTGCCTTTTTGCAGGTTTTTGGTTTGGCTATTTTTATATTTTTTACATTTTCCCCCGTATCTTTGGTGTTTATGGTCCGATTTTCAAACTTTTTTCAGTTAAAGATATCAAAATTAAATTTCCCATCGTTTGAAGAAAACAACAATGAAGGTCAGACTGCCTTTTTGCAGGTTTTTGGCTATTTTTATATTTTTTACATTTCCCCCCATATCTTTGGTGTTTATGGACTGATTTTCAAAATTTTTCAGTTAAAGATATAAAAATTAAATTTCCGGTCAATTGAAGAAAACAACAATGACTGTCAGACTGCCTTTTTGCAGGTTTTTGGCTATTTTTATATTTTTTACATTTTCCCCCATATCTTTGGTGTTTATTAATCGATTTTCAAAATTTTTTCAGTTAAAGATATCAAAATTAAATTTCCCGTCGTTTGAAAAAAACAACAATGACCGTCAGTCCCATTCATGAAATTTTGTGCTTCGCTACTTATGGATGTTGTCATCCTTGTTTTTATAATAATTGCAGTTTCGAAAATAAAATTAATTTTAGTAGGCATCTTTGTAAAATAAACAAAATCGGGTGATATGTGATAATCATTTAACTATTTCAATCTATCGAGTACTTAAAGATTATGAAGATAATATGGAGAGTATAGTTTTGTAAATTTACAAATTACTTTTTATTTATAAATATTTTTTTGCATATTATAAAGGACAATTTATTGCATTTTACAGACCTTTTTTTAACCAACTTTAAAAAGTAAAATACATCGCTGTTTATTTTTTTTGTTAGAAAACTATATTTAGGATAATTTTGGTTCAAAATAAACACACACACACACACCCTTCCCCCCTCCCCAAATCTTAATTTAATTAATTATTTTCATTAATTTAAAAATACTATGAAAAATTAAATATGTATATGTATAAATCTTTTTTTTTGCATAACTTTTTCAGTGTCTCTCATATCAACCACAAAGTATTAAATACATTCAAAATTGAAGAAATATCTAAGTAGGAGAAGCTAAATTATATAGAACATTTATTGCGTACCTAAACGGAACAATAATAGAGAAGCTACGATATAACTTGAGTATCACAAAAGTCGATTGCCCCCTGTGAGGTTTGAACTCACGGTCCCTGGTTTACGAGACGAGTGCTCTACCATTGAGATAAAGGGGCCACTTATACAAAGAAAAAAATTTAAGATAATACAAATCGACAGAGAATATTAAGTAAAAAAAATTTGTATCTTTTAAAAACAATAAAATTAGGCAAACGTCAGTAGGGCAGTTACCCTATAAATAGTATTCAAAAATATTCATAAGTATCAACATTCAAAAACGTATTGCTCCAGGTGAAACTCGAACTTATAACCCCGGCATAACAGTATAGAAGAACCATGCGCTAACCGATTGCGCCACTGGAGCTCTTACATTACAGGTTCAAACTTTTTGTAGCTCTTCGAAATGGTGGTTTCTATGTTGTAATTTAAAAAAAAACTTAAAATAAAATTTTTTAAAAAGAATATAAAAAAATTTAATAGGATAACAATTTTTAAAAATAAATTTTAAAAATTTTTTTTTGGGGTATGGAAATGTCTGACCCCCACCCCAAAATTAGCTCAAAACCACCCAATGACCATATATATATTTTCTGTGAAGGACAACCTTGTCAGTTCAGTGGTTACTGAGATCTTAAGCTTCAGACAGACAAAATAATATGAAAATTAAGCCTCACGGCTGAATTGACGGCTGAGGCTTGTACTTGCACCTGCGGCTGCGGCTGGGGCTTACAATAACTCAGCCGCGCGGCTGCTTCAAAGATGCAGCTGAATTAAAAAACTTAAGCTGCGGCTGAGGCTGCGGCTTACAAATATCAAGCCGCGCGGCTGCGGCTGAGGCATAATCAAAACTTTGCAGCTGCGGCTGAGGCTTTCTTGAAGCCGCGTGGCTGAGTGCGGCTGCGGCTTCAAATCATTAACAGCCGGGCGGCTGAGTGTGGCTGAGGCTTCCCCAACTATAAGCCGCGCGGCTGATTCTGGCTGAGGCTTAGAGGGGCATTGGCTGAATGAGGCTTAGTGCGGCTGAGGCTTAATGTGGCTGAATTGGAGTTTTGTGGCTGAGGCTTACAGTGGCTGAATGTGGGTGAAGCTTACAGTGGCTTATGTTTTCTTTAAGCC
>NC_137274.1:25540708-25661482 GCF_053477335.1 Acartia tonsa
TTATAATTATATTCAGATGTGACACCACTATTACTTGCCTCAGCAGGAGGACATCTCCCTGTGGTACAATATTTAGTGGAGGAGAGAGGTGCTGATCTTAAAGAAATAAATAAATATGGTAAGTTTTATTATTTAGCAGTGTCTATAGGAATATATAGATAAATAGATAGATAGATAGATAGATAGATAGAATTAACTCTAATGAATTGAGCAATACTGATGTGCCCTAAAAGGGCGAAACACTTTGTCTATTAATATATTTATAAATAGATAGATAGATAGATATATGGATAGATAGATAGATAGATAGATAGATAGATAGATAGATAGATAGATAGATAGATAGATAGATAGATAGATAGATAGATAGATAGATAGATAGATAGATAGATAGATAGATAGATAGATAGATAGATAGATATATAGATAGATAGATAGATAGATAGATAGATAGATAGATAGATATATAGATATATAGATAGAAAGATAGATAGATAGATAGAAAGATAGATAGATAGATAGATAGATAGACAAAGATATAGATAGATAGATAGATAAATAGATAGATTTAGGGCGAAACACTTTGTCTATTAATATATTTATAAATAGATAGATAGATAGATATATGGATAGATAGATAGATAGATAGATAGATAGATAGATAGATAGATAGATAGATAGATAGATAGATAGATAGATAGATAGATAGATAGATAGATAGATAGATAGATAGATAGATAGATAGATAGATAGATAGATAGATAGATAGATAGATAGATAGATAGATAGATAGATAGATAGATAGATATATTGATATATAGATTAATAGATTGATAGATAGTTAGATAGATAGATAGATAGATAGATAGATAGATAGATAGATAGATAGATAGATAGATAGATAGATAGATAGGCTGTTAAATATTGAAACAAAAATGATAGTGATTATAATTATATTCAGGTGCTACACCATTGTTTTGTGCCTCAGAAGGAGGACATCTCCTTGTGGTACAATATTTAGTGGAGAAAGGTGCTGATCTTAAAGAAAGATCAGCAGATGGTTAGTTTTATTATATTTCACAACAAGATAAATAAGTCAGACTAATTAAAATTGAAGCTCTGAAGCAATGACAACATTCTAAAAGCAAAGTTTAATACAAATTAGACAGACAAATGAGCATTGATAATTGTTAAGTAACAATGCATTAAATAGTCCTAAATATATACAGGGTGTGGCACATAAATCCGAACTTTTTATAATGAAAATAAAATTGTAAATCTTTATTGTATATTTAAAACTGGGAAGCAGACTAGGTATATGACTATTAGACTATTCACTAAAATTGCCTCCAGCACCAATTACCACCTCATTCTACCCACAGCCCCTAGTCTGAAGCTGGTGAAGATCTCCCTGATAGTGGCAATGAGTGAGGTATTTGAGGTATGGGCGCGTTTATTGGGTAAAATAATAGGAAAAAGTTAGGAGATATGCCTTCCAATTGTTTCACCTTCTTAAGTCTTAAAAGTTGAACCATTTCCACATTTGTGAATGTCCCCTGTGAAAAAAAAAGAATTTCCACTTATAAGTTAGTCTAAGTCACATTTTGCTTCTTTCACCTTTTATTTAACAACCTTTGTTGTTAGGTCTTTTAGTTCCTTCCAACCGTTTAGGGTTAAGGTTCACACAAACCTCTTACAATCTTGTGCATGCCATTGGTTGATTTTTTTAACCCCCCCTAAATTTTTACCCTGGGGGTAAAATTTGCTTGGGGGGGGTAATTACCCCCCCTGAAATCTGTTGGCAGGGGTAAATTTAGTTTACCCCCCCCAAAATTTACCCTGGGGTAAAATTTTTGGGGGGGGTAATTTAAATTTTATTAAATATATAGTATTAAAAATGCGCGCGAAGCGCGCAAAAATTTTTTTTATTAAAGATTTTTTATTTTGGGGGGGTATTTACCCCCCCAAAATAGTTTGGGGGGGGTAAATACCCCCTCCTAAATGGTTGGGGGTGCCTACGGCACCCCCAGGGTAGGGGTAAATTTTGAATGGGGGGGGTAAAACGAAAAAATTTTATGGGTGACTATGGCAACCCCAAAATCGTTTGGGGGGGTAATCACCCCATTACCCCCCCCCCCCTTGGACGCCTATGGTTAGGTTGGATGAAAAATAATCAGCTATACTCAAAAAACGCCTATCTCAGAAAACGCCTATCTCGAAAAACGCCCATCTCAGAAAACGCCTTTTTCATAAAATGCCTACTTCATTTTTAAAAATTATCTTGTAGTGAAACATGTCAGTCTAAGAAGGCATTGTGAATAATGTACAATATGTACATTATAAATCTTCTTATTAAAATATCTATCCCTGAATACCTATCCCTCTTCTACACTCTTCATTATTTTTTTGAGCAACAACATACTAAAGGTTTGCTATTTGAAAATTGGCCACAATTGAATAATACAAACTTTTACCTAGTTTATTCATGTTTTAAGTTTCTTTTTTTAAGCAAGCAAACCACTTTACTTTTCAGTTATTACAATAAGATGAACAACTATGAGCTCTAATAAAACATACTTCTTATTCATTTTCTTTATTATTTGACCTAATATCTTGAATTAACAGAATATTAGGTTGAATATGACTAAACCTAGTAGGTAAATTTGTTAAGAGATATTAAATAAGATGTTGTAGAATTTGGGTTGGGTGATTTTCAAAATAGGGTTGTGAAATTTGGGTAGGGCTTAAGGAATGGATAAATAGTTTGGAAAACACAAAATTTTGTTCTAGTTTTTATTATGCCTAAAAGAAATTTTAGATTCATGTTATATCATTATTTACTTACACAAATAATATACAAAATATTTATTGAGTATGATATGCTTTAAACTTTTCAGAATTATATAGCTGTTCCTCAAAATAAAAAAATAGTTTAGAATACCTAATTTTTATAAATTATAAAGCAATTTAACTTTTTTTAGATTTTACTTTCCATAGTTGATGAAATTTGGGGGAAAAAGAGGGTCAGGTTATTTTAATGTCTATCCCTATATTCTTTCTTATTTTTACCAGATTAAAAAATGATGTTCTTTTGAATAAGCTTCAATAATTAAACACTTTCCTCTAATGAGCTCTCCCTCCAATAATTTTCTCCCATTTATTTACACTATTAACTGGTTGATTTGGTAACTGTTTTTTTGTGTTTTAAATAAGAGATCATGAATGACAAGTATTGTTTTATACTATTTATAAATTAGGCTTTATTTTTTAAAATGTAGTGGGCATTTTATGAAAAAGGCGTTTTTTGGGATAGGCGAATTCTGAGATGGGCGTTTTTTGAGATAGGCGTTTTCTGAGATGGGCGTTTTTTTAAATGACACAAATAAACAAGGGGTAACCTACAGCTGTTTCAGGAAAGAGAGTAATAGAATAGTATAAAACAACTAAAACATGAATTTTAAAAGTACATCTATAGGTTGACCTCTGCAAAAAAAGTTGGCCTAAATTTTTTATAGGTCACTTCTGTGCTTCTGTGAACTGGGCTATAATGTTTCATATAATTTCAGGACCCAATGCAGTTTTTCTTTCATCTTACCGTGATGTTCATTCTGAGTGTTTGGAGTACTTCATCTATAATGGAGTAGAGTCAGATCAATTAGTTAAGCCAGGTTATCATTATTTAGTATTATAATTTCTAAGCAGTTCAGCTACTTTATAATTGTTAACATCTGTCAAAATATTAGAAAGTTGTCAGCTGTCATTCAAGATATGATAGTTCTTATTCTCTGTAGAAATACACATTACATTTACTTCAGGTGTTTCTTAATATCTCCAAAAATGCGGCTTTAATAACCATTAGATTCAATTTATTTTGCAACATATTGATTGAAAAGCACAATACAAATTAGTAAAAGGTTAAATCAATGTCCTCATTTGAGTTTTTTTTTCATATTTTCTTTTTTGGCTCCATGCAAATAACTTTTTAGGTTCTTTTGAACTTAGTTTTTTTTACCATTGATCTGTGTCAAAGTCAATATGTAAAAAAAACCCTATTAATACTGTGCACATTAATAAATAAAACAAGTAACTTTTTTTTCATTTTAATATCTTATAAAAAGCAATCTATAATGATCTGAAATTGTCGCTAAAAATGTATTTCCTTTAATTACTTATGTTTTATTAGTTAATCTGTTATGACCTGTCAACCAGAGATTATAAAATTAGAGGGGGGAGAGGAGAAAAAAATATGAAAATTTCTAATATCAAGAATCAAAATTCAAGAAAAGGAAAAATGATGTTTTAAAAAAAGTTTATAGCTTAAAATTCTACAAGAATACAGTAACACACACACCTTTTTAATTTATCAGAATCTAAAATGCACTGTTGTTTTAAAGTGATGGCAAATAAATTTTTTCAAAATGCATTTTTGTTTACCTTTTCTTATTTTTAAAGTAATTTTCATAGAATAATGCCTTAAAAGTTCCACTAAGTTAGAAAAAAAAATCAGTTTAAAATGCCCAGATCATTTCCACATGACCTTAATGTTAAAATTTGAGCAACAATTAAACTATGAGAAAATAAGCCATTTCTTCTAATGATAAAAACAAAAAAAAAAGATTTTTGTAATAAATCTCTATTGATATTTGTCTTTGAACTTTCTTTAAAATGTAATGAAAAGTTGCATTTACTTTATAAAATGATTATTCAAATTCCTCTATGATTGTGTTGGTATAAAGACTATGTTATATTTGCTATACATTTTTGAGAAAAAATCCGTTATTTTACTAAAATATTTCCATAGAAATTAAAATTCTTTTTTTATGTCAATGAAAAATTTGAAATACAAACTCAAACACACGCCACTTATCTACACACACACATACACTACTTAGTCTAACACTCTCACACACACACTCACACTCGCTCAGCCTAAAACGCCCCACCCACTTATCTACACACACACACACTATGTAGTGTAACACTCATACACATTACACACACACTCACTCACTCAGTCTAAAATTCCCTAACCCCTTTGTAATTACCTTACTTAATAACCAGGGAACTAAATGCATAAGACATTGGCTGATAAATTAATGGAAATCCACAATGAAAATATACACAAAATTACCCCTTTTGTAAACTATATTTAGTGGTTTGGACACACAAAGTAATGAACCAACCAATCAAAATTAAATAAAAGTCCCCAAAGTTATTTATCCAACGAATAAAATGTCATTAACTTTGGGAACTGATTCAATAAACAGCTAAATGTCCATTTCCTCCCTGAACACAGATCGAGAGAAGGTTGAGTTTTTAATGAAAAAATTTAACATTATCCTATTTTATAAAGTGGTAAGCTTTTTTTGTCTTTAGCGACGGTTTTAGGCTATTTTTTCTTTATTAAGAAAGTCATTCGTTGGTTTTAAGCTATTTTTAGGCCCTTTAATATCCCTTACAATATCCCTAGATACTAGGGATCTTTTTATACTTCAAATAATATTTATTCAACAACAAATCCCCCAGGTAAAAATAGCAGTTACAGATAGGGAGCAAGCAGGAGAAAGGAAGAGAGATAGAGAGAGAGAGAGAGAGAAAGAGATAGAGAATGTGAGAGAAAGAAGAGAAACAGAAAGGGTACTGCTAACACCAAGCCAGTAAAAAACATTTTAAATTTTGATTTGTGGCTATTCTTATTTTTTTCATTTTTTATCATGAAAACGATTGTCATGTGTGTTACTTTTAAATGACATTTTAAAAAAACACACAATGTTTATCTATTTTAAATGCAATTCTCTATAAATCACTGCAATTTTCCGTATTTAATGCATTATTATCAAATTTTCATAAAAATGATGCCTGCGGTATTGTTCTGTTCAGAAAATTTAAAAATTCTTTTTCATCTAATTAAATATTTGTCATTTTTTTAGGCAATATTTTTGAAGATTTATCTTCAATTGTAAGTTATCTTCCTACATGTATAACGTTATTTGCAAATTCACAGCCACTCTAAGAGATATTAAAAAAAACTTGTTGTAAATTTGATGCATATTTTTATCAAAATATTTATAATTTTAGAAGAATACATACTGGTGTTGAATGTAAACAACATTCCGACACTACTTGAAAGACCACCACCCTCCAAAGAAGCCTTGAAGTCTTATCTGGCCACTCATCTAAGTTTGACAACAAAGTACAAAAGAAAAGAGAAATTGAAGTTCTTTCTTCAGTATATGGAGGTGGCTACCAGTCAGAACATATTGACTAAAAAAGATGTTTATGAAATTCTCCACATAAGAAAAGCTGGACATGAGATGTTTGACACAGTTTTAAACAACTGTGTCAAAAATAATGATGAGGAGTCTGCTACTGAAATTATGAAGTTTGAAAAAGAAGTTCATGATGAAAATAAGTTATCTCTTCTGCAGTGTGCCAGAATAAACCTAGTTGATGAAGAGTTGAAACAATGGATTATTAGACAAATATATAATGAAGACAATAATGACTGTTTGGGAAAGATAGGGATAAACAAAGGAATAAAGATGTGGATTTCCATTATTTTTGGAACGTTTCTATTTTCTATGGGTAGCTATGCAATGGATCAGGAAAGACAAATTTAAAAAATATGAAATAGAATAAGAGAATAGTAATATAAATGTTTTTCACTAAAGAGCAATGCAAGGATCATTCCTCAAATAGAAATTCTAGTATAAAAACATCTTTGTTAATTTTTGATGATATAAATTTCCCTAAGCTAGCTTTATCCTAAGAAATTAAACTATTAATAGCTGACTTATAGTATATTTTTTTTCCTATTCTTCACTTTGTTCAAGCAGATATTTTTTTACATGATATAATTTACCAAATATCCAAAGAGATGGTTCGATTTAAAGCCCAACACTTCAATATAACTAAAGACATTACAAATGGATCCTTCTGTTGCTATGTCAGGTGTCCAACACTGATAGTTAGAGAGAGTGGGAATGTCTTGGCTCATAAACAGGCGCAACTCATTACCATGCACAGTTGGGACTTCTCAGACAAAGGTCATGC
The DNA here is from genome assembly GCF_053477335.1 of Acartia tonsa. NCBI lineage: Eukaryota > Metazoa > Arthropoda > Copepoda > Calanoida > Acartiidae > Acartia > Acartia tonsa. Next base: position 25,547,762 of record NC_137274.1, read on the forward strand.
AATATTGTCTGTTGTATGTTACTTAGCATAATATCCACTAGTGGGTTTTAGAGTATATGATGCCCTTGGTTTTGCTAGATGATCACTTATATCAAATGTAAATCCTGCCAGGCTATTTGTAATAATAGTGCCAAAATGTTCCTCCATTGTTTTCCTATTGGCTGGTTTAGAAAGTATGTCTCTAGATTATCTCAATTTTCTATTCTTACAATTAGAAGAGATAATTTCTTCCATGGAAATTTGATTGATAGACCATTATATAATAGTGGTTCATTGATCTACATAATCCTCAAAAAAAATAGATCTGTCCACCTAAAGTAGCTGAAAAAATTATATTCTTTTAAAAATTCTTGTGTCAGTAATAGCAATAGTGTATCAAGTGAATTATATACTGTATGCTCTTTGTTAAAAAGAAAACAAAAATTTAGATGTCTATCTTATATACATAGAGACTTTTTAGACAAAATCAAAGATGGACAAATATTCAGACAGAAGGACAAACTTTTGGCTAAATATATATTTTTTTTAAGTAAGCTCCAGGAAATGTAAGAAAATCATTTTGGAAAAATTTGTTTTAATTAGGTGTCAGATTTCAATTTAATGTTGGATTACAACTCAAAAAATGTAAATGAAACATGGGATGAAATTAAGGTGAACAACAAAACAGCCTGTTTAGTAGATGATGCAATTACTAGTCAATATGCTATTGCAGGGTATGTCATGAAGGTGATACTTATATCCAATCTTATATCATACATTATTGGAGTATTCATAAGTAATCCAACCTGGGTAGATCAAATGATAGATAAAGTGAACAAAGATTTAGAAGAGTACAACAGAATTAAAAAAATTAAAGATGGCAACTATGTTACCTCTGATGAAGAAAATGAGAAATATAAAGACCTCAAACCAAAACTTCCTGAACTTGAAAGAAAGCTGATATTTCTCAAAGTCTTCCAATATTTTACAAAGTTGTTCTGGCCATTCTTGATTGTATTACCTCATGAATACTTGACAGGTGGTGTATATGTTCTTTAATTCTTGTTTGTATTACATCAAAAATACTTGAAAAGTATTGAGTGGTGGATATATTTAATAATATTCCTGTGTTTTTCCATTTTAATACTTCAATTGTATTGAGTGTTTATATTTTCTAAAATTTTTGTTTGCATTATATTTATGTGTACTATAGTGTACAATATTCAAAACCAGCTCAATAATCATACAATATTATCTTGTTGAGAAATTTATGATTAAATTTGATGAATAACGTAAAACAATTAAGAACATATACAACTTTAAAAGGTACATCTGACAACCCAATAAAGTACAGCGAAGGAAGAAGTAAGTCAAACAAGCTATGGCTTGGTGTCAAGTTCATTGAAACATCAGTCGAAAATAGTCTCCAGCTGTTCCTGATGATATGGTTACTTGTTCCATACTTTGCCTGTGTATCATGGACTGAACTGTTTTACCAAGGACTAAAAGGCCTAGGAAATATTCTCTCTTTCAATTACTATGATCCTGGAGACCTGGCAGTCAAGTGTGGAAAGATTATATTTGCTGTCCTTTCCATTTCTACTGGTTGTTCACTATTGAGACTTCGGAAACCAGGCCTGAATTTCAGCAGGAAAATGAAGTCATTGCTTTTTTTATTGCCTGGTGCTCTATGTCAAGTTATTGCAAGGCTGCTTTCCCTCAGTACTCTGATGCTAATGGAACAAAGTGGATTGTTGAAATACAGTTTGTTTCTTGTGAGCCACACAACTCTATTGATGTTGATGAAAACCCTGTTTGAAACCAGAGCCAAGAAAAAGAAACAGAAAGTTGCCAAAGTGCTATCAGAAGAGAGCTTTGAATTTGTTCTACAAAAAATAAAAGTTGCTTGCCTCAAGAGTACAGTGGAGACATGTATAAAGAAATCACTTCCTTGTATAAACAGTGTGATAAGTGGATATTCAATTTTGTATAACAAAACCAAGAGACCAATATTGATGTTCATTAGCTGCATATCTTCAACTTTCCTTCTAAATAATCTATACAACTCTAGAACACATTTGCATTACCCAAAGTTTGATATTATCAGCAGATGTTTGTTTCTGTTGGTGGTTTTTATTGAGAACAACCTCCTGTGTATTCTACCATTTATATTCCCCAATCTCTTCCCCAACATATCAGAACACTCTTTTGGAATCATTGTAGCTGTAGTTAACTGTCTATGGATAATCAGTATAATTACGGAGGTAATCAAAAAAGCCTTTATTTTAACCCTAACAGATCGAGGGGGGGGGTAAATTAACCCCCCCCCTCTTTGGCCAATGGGGTGGTGGTTTGCCAGATTACATAAGTTAGTTACACAATTCTTGAATGTTTAGGCCCTGAGAGGCCATTTGATTGTTGCCATTTTTTAATCTTTCCATGCCTAACCGGCCGGGAATGACTAGCTCTTGCTCAACATCATTAGATCAAAACTGATCATCATTGGTAAGGTGAATATTCAAATCATTGTCCAAAGCAGACCATAAATAAAGACATTGAAAGTTTTACCTTCTTCTGAGAAATGGAGAAAATGCCTTGGTCCATAAAAACTTACTATCAGGCACATTTATGATTATTAAATAGGGTCTTGCAATCAATCCCAATAATTATTAATATTAAACACTTTACTTATTAAGTTGATATACTTCAAATACATCCACATATTGAACACAATCTTGGGAGTTCAGAGACTAGAAGAAGGAAAATATACCTTTCACACCAGGTAATATAGATGCTTCTCTTCTTACTCCCCTCATTCTTAACTAAAATAAGATTAAGCTGAAGTAGGCAAATGATTACTTGTGGATCTCCTTCTTCTCCAATAAAACCTGCTATTTAGTTTATAAAACTCACTATCATTATTTTCTTAAGATGGTTGTGCAAAGAGCATGTACAGAAAATCTCATGGAGTTTCCCTTGCAATTTTTCAACAGAGGATTATAAAGGTATGGTAATAAAATGAACATTTTACTTCTTGATCCTGAGTCATTGTTTTTACTGTATAACTGATAGAATATCAAATACTGGAAAGAAATATGTTTTATCCTTACTTTGGGGTTATATTTCTTAGCTGTTGGTTATTATAGCTTTAAATCTCATGAATCAAAACTATTTATGTTTGACAATACGAAAATATTTTTCATTAAGGAATTGAGAATCCATTTGATGAAGATGGCAAAGAAACTGAAGAGACTGAGTTTTGGAATAGGGAGCCAGGAAATGTCATTATCTCTGAGGTAATTATAATATATAAATATCATTTAAACTTGTTTGTCTGGTATTTTAAATGATTAATTGAATTACTTAAGAGTTTATTTTAATTTTGCTTGTCTGCAAACAAATTGTTTTAAATATCAGAAACAGACACGATTCATACTTTAAAGTTTTTTTTAAACAATCTTGGCCCAACAAAGTATGTATATTCACTGAAAAGGGAAGTCTGTCATAACAGGGTATTGAGATTTTAGGCTGAAGATGGAAGGACAAAAATTGTAATACTTTTTTGATTAGTAAACAAAAGCAAGCTTGCTAGCTTTCAAATGACATAATGATGTTCAAAAAAAAGTATTCAACCAGCACTAAAGACTAATTTGATGTCATTGTAATTCAATTTTGTATCAGGTTGTATCAGAGCATGATATTTCAACAACAGAAGTGGAACATCAAGAGGCATCTGAGATTGAGCAGGTTATTTCACAGTTTAACATCAGAAGTTGGTCTGAATGTATTTAATTCTTTATTATCAAATAGATTTTTATACTAGTAGCTAATCTATTATGTATTGCATAATTTTTGATAGTTTTTCTTCCCCAAAAAAAGTGATAAACATCTGTAGACCTGTAAGAAGCTTCATTACAAAGGAGTAGCATATATGTTTACAAGATCCTCTGTTACACACAGACAGACTTACATCCTGTTTCTTTTATACAAGGATTAATAAACTGATGAATAATTAATGAATTCATTATCAGGATGAAACTGTAGCAGAGAGTGGCTTGAATGAAAATGAACCTCTTTTGGCAGGCAACAACCAGGTTGGTTATATTTTCAGTAATGATGCTCCTCTATATATTTTCTTTCCATGAGGATCTTCATGATGCTATCATAATTAGTAATTACTCTTACATGCTTTAAAAATTAAGTTTTGTAAAGATTTGCTAAATTTGATTTTCATACTTGGTCTCTGCTAAGTATGTAATGTTTCAGATGAAATTGGGTTTCAAGAAGGGAAATAAGATTTATATGGCTTCTATTGAAGATAGAAAGCTTATGTTTTTTTAAAAAGAAAATTAATCAATAAATCTTTTGTCCTCAAATAAAGCTATTTTTATACTATCTTAGGTAACTGTAGAAGTTCATGAAGAAATTCCCAAACTTGATGAGAGCAACCACAAAAAAATGAATATTGAACAGGTAAAAAATAATTTCTAGTAGCAAACCTACTCTATAATTCCAAATGTCTTTCTGTCCGTCTTTCCATTAGTCATAAAGTGGGAGAAACAAGATTTTCTCAGCTCTTATTTGAGATAAAAGGCTGAAGCTTCTTGTCATTATTCCCATTATAATGAAGCACAATTAATAAAAAAACATCCATGGAGGTCAGACTGCTTTTAAGCAGGTTTTTGGCTATCTTTACATATTAAATTTTCCCTATATCTTTGGTGTTTGGATCAATAAAATTTTTATCTTTCTATTATATAATGTTATTTATTTATTATCCAGATTGCAAGTGGGAGAGATGGAGATATGAATGAGAATGATCCTCTCTTTACCAACACTAAACAGGTTTATATTCTTTCCTGGTGCTTTCATACAATGTCATTGTAGAGCACTGAACCATCCCCCCCCCCTAACCCTCAGTTTTAAAATAAATTGAAAATAATGAAGATTTTTTACTTTGCCTAATCTGTCTGATGGGACCTTAACTGAGTTTTTCTAATCCTGTGGGGCTTCCCAACCTGACCTAAAGTAATAAACAAACAAACAAAAACTACCTCCCTAAAATTTAAAATCAATAAAAAGATAGGGGGGGGGGGGTGTTATCAGTGCTCAACAAAGTACATTGTGTAAAATCACCCCTTATCTTTGAATATTTATGAACATATAAAAAAATAATAAACCAAAGAAAGAGGGTTAAATTTATAATATAATATTTCAAGCAAGTGGTAATTGTCTTATTTCAATTATATGATTTTAAACTCTTTTCTCGTATTCATTTGAATCCGGTGGATAGAAACCGGTTCTCATGAATACGAAAAAACTATGTCTAGCATCGTATTATATCCAGTTTTCTACGAATATAGAAATGTACAATCATAAGATTAAAACTATTTTTTTTAGCCGGTGACTTCGTCACCTCGGGGCTAAAAAAACTAGTTTTAATCTCATAATTGTACATTCTATATCCGCGGAAAGCCGTTTATAATACGATGCGAGAAATAACTATTCCTGGGTATTTCTGTAACAATTAGGTATAGTACTGAAATTTCAGCTTTACTCTGTAATAATAAGCCCAGTTCACAAAAGTCAAAGGTCGACCTCTGGAAACTTTAGGTCGACCTATAGAAGCTTTAGGTTGATCTATTTTATAAAGGCATTAGTTAGTTTGACTTGTTTAGGTTGACCTACAGAGAAAATTGGTTGACCTTTAAAAGTTATTTGTGAACTGGGCATGTGTCAACTCAGGGAGGGAGAGGACATTGGGCTGTCTCCAAAGTCTTATTATAACATTTTCTTATTCGTCGGCTTAACAAATATGGGAACTTTTATTGAATTTTGATTGGTAGGTTCGTTTGGTTGAGTGTCAATACGTTTCATCCACTAAATGTAATCTACAGAAAGAGTGATTTTGTGTATCTTCTTTGTAGATGTACATCAATTTTTCGTCTACTGTCTTATCCCTTATAAAATTAATACCATTTTGTTAGCCCAGGTGAGCCTTCTTACTTTCAAGCTGTTGAAAGCTGTCTATAATACAATGCAATAAACAGTTATCAAAGCTGGATCTTTAAATCATTTCAATGGTGATCTAAACCACCCCGCGCGAAATTTCAGCCAATCACAGCGGCGCATTTTAAAAATACGCCGCTGTGATTGGCTGAAATTTCGCGCGGGGTGGTTTAGATCACCATTGAAATGATTTAAAGATCCAGCTCAAGTATGGCTTACAAACTGATTGATATTCGCTGGATTACAACCAGTTTTAAGCCATACTGAAAAACTATGTAATGCCTTCCGCTTCTCATGGTTAATAAAAATGGTTTAAATACCCTTAGAAAGTTGTCTATAATACAATGCAATAGATAACTATTATAGTTCATTGTTAAAAGCGATGCTTTTATTTAATTGGGATTGGTTTGTCCATCGGTATGTCCATTTAAAACATGCTGATTTTAACTTGTTTTGAGAACAAATGTTAATATTATCCAATTCATTTAATTTCTGGTATACTGATTCCTTTTATGACAAGGTACAATGTTATAAGCAAATCATCTCTATAATCAAGTCCTAAAAATATTTGTATGTAGTATCATACATTTAAGCAGTTTTGAAACAAATTTTCTTCCAATTTTGTTTATACTTATACAGTAAGATTCTGATTATTCAGTTTTGACACTCTACAAGTGTTAATGTTTGTTCGTCCTACTGTTTCAAAACTTCGTCTTATTGATAATGACATTCTTGTTCTATTTTAGGATGAAGAAGAAAATGACCATCACTAGATATACATTCAAATTATGACAACACTATGATGAGCACATTTCTAAGGTAGGTCAAATTTAATCTATTAAACAAATTAATTCGATAGCTGTCTCTCTGTTATGATCTTTAAAAGCAAAGCTTTTCTATATTTAGGGTTGGTCAGTCCACTCGTCCGGTTAGCTCTTTTCATTAATTTAGCCATGTTAAAATTGTCCTATTTTTTTCAAACTTTGCATTTTGATTCCTTCAACAGATAAGTAGGATTTATAAATTGTAGCAACTCTATAATTGTTACCCGAATGTCCATTAAGATATATAAGTTTTCCGGAATTTTAAAGTTAGGGGGAGATTTGAAATCTGCATCAAATTTTGAGGATTTTTTATAAAATTCGTTTTTTCTATAATTCTTTATCTAAAAGCGGAAATGCAATTTAAGTTAATTAATTTTGGCATCTGTGATTGGTGGATTTAAAAAATCTGCTCTCTGATTGGATGGCGTACATCATTCAACCAATTAGAGCGCTCAGCGCAGGTAGTTTAAAATCCACCTATCCTATTGGTCAAAATTAATTAACTTAAAATGCATTTCCGCTTTTAGATAAATAATTATACAAAAAACGAATTTTATAAAAAAAATCCTTAAAATTTGATGCAGATTTCAATCTCCCCATAACATTAAAATTCCGGAAAACTTATATATCTTAATGTCCATATGTACATTTCAAACACGTTGATTTGTATCCTATTTAACAACATTTTTTATGTGTTATGATAATCCTATTTATCTGAATTTTTGAATAATGATTCCTATTACATCAAAGTTTGATGCTATAAGGGAAGCATCTCTATATATAATAAAGTCCCAAAACAATATCCTTTAAATAAGCAGTTTGCAAAAAGTTTTCTTACAATTTTGTTTAGACTCATAAATGAATGCTTATCCAGTTCTGACACTCTGCAAGTTCTCTGGCTTTAAGGATGTGGTCATCCTTGTTTTTAAATATTTGCACTAATTAAGTTCTTCTTTAAACTGAAGGCTGCTGTGTCAGGTGCGCAACATAATTAGTTAGATTATGGGAAATGCCTTGACCAAAAACAGGCACAACCCATTACCATGCACAGTTAGGACTTCTAGACAAAGGTCGTGCAATTAAAGAGTTGGTTGTCTATTGTGTGTTACCTTACTTAATAAGCTGGATTAGATCTTTAAATCATTTCAATGGTGCGTCAAATAGGGGTGCGCCGAATTTCAGCCAATCACAGTGCGGTATTTCATAAAATGCTGTGCTCTAATTGGTGGAAAGTTGGCTCATCCCGATTTGGCGCACCATTGAAATGATTTAAAGATCCAGTTCTGGGTGAATAAATGAGTAACTCAACAAATATTCTCTACAACAAAATAAATTTATAAAATCCTTAAAATTATTTAATGTTTTTCAGGATGAATGTCCGTTGAAAAAAGAAGCTTTTTGTTACTGAGAAAAACTAAAAAAACCTACAAAACTTTGAAATCCTTATATATAATACAAAGTAGAACGATGTCTGTCTGTTTGTAGCAAAGGATCTCGCTAACCGCTGAAACGATCAGGTTCTCCTTTGAAGGGTAGCTTTACATAGGTCCCGGGAAGGTTTATTACTATTTTCTTGGAGGGTGGGACACCCCCAACCCCCCCAAAAAAATGAAAAATACCCCCCCCCCAAAAAAAAAAATATTTATATTTTTCTTTTAATTCTAAAATACTAAAAAATGGGTTGATCAAACCTCTTGGGGCACAGCCCCTAGAGGCTATGGGCGAAGCCGCTAGTATTTAATAAAGTAAAAGGATGAATGTTTATCTGCTTGTTTGTATTGAAGGATCTTGCTAACCACTGAACTGATCAGGTTTTCCTTAACAGTGTATCTTCTCATAGGTCCCGGGAAGGTTTATAACTATTTTGGGGGAGGGTATTACCACCCTCCTAAGAGAAATCGCCACTAAAAAATGAACCACCCCCCCACCCTCCTACAAATTCTTTTTTTATTTAATTTTTTTCACTAAAATTAAAATTGATGGGGGTCCCCCAAAAACACTTTTTTTACTTTTTCTTTTAAAATCTAAAATTAGAAATTGGGTTATCCCATTCAACTCCCTCCTCCTCAAGTATCCCTAGAAGCCTCTAGGGGCGTAGCCGCTAGTAATTATTGAAATACGACTTCTTCAAAATATTGGTATTTATATATGCATTTAATTAGCAAATACCTTTAACAAAAACTTTTTATTTTCAAACAATTTTACAATGCAACATATTTTTATGTAAAGATATTTTTAGCAAAAAAATATGATTTTTAAAGTTTTGATTTATGTCCAATGCCTATCCATAATACTATAAATCTAAAAGCTTTCAAACTTTGTTTTTAGACAAAGCCCAAATTGTGTCAAAATTGTGTCAAAAATGATTCATGTGACGTAATAAAAATGAGGGATTATCCATCTCTTTTTAAGGGGTTTTCTTTCCAACTTCTCCTCTCATCTCTCTCATTTTATTACGTCACATAGATCATTTTTGACACAATTTTAACACAATTTGGGCTTTGTCATCTTTTTATTAACATAATAATTATTATGATTATAATTTTATACTATATAATATATATTTTTTAATGTGATGTTTTTTGGGAAATAAAGTAGTTTTTTTAATAAAACTGTTTATTAGTCAATAATTACCATAAGTAAAGCTACTCCTAAATTATGTGTATGTCTACTTTCTCTCATTTCAGCAGAGAGAGAGGGGACAATGCAATGGGCTGTTTATTACACTAGTCCTCAAAGTTTTATAATAACGTTTGCTTATTCGTTGGCTTAATAACTTTTGGGACTTTTGATTGTTTGAATCATTAAGTTAAGTGTTAAAACGTTTTAACCACTTATTATAATATATGTATAAATGGTAATTTTGTGTATAATTATTGGGGATGTACATTAAATAAACGGCCATTGGCCTATCCCTGATGTTTAATTTTGAAAAATAGAATGGCAGTTGCTGCAATTAAAAATGAGCCACCTGCATTGTTATGTTCAGCTAAGAAGGAACTGCAGCCCAGCCGCGCAACTGCCATATCCAACTACCAACGGCAAGACATATAATTCTATAATTCCGTCCGTCCAAAACGGTTAGATCTTTTTGTTAATTTAAACATGTTAGAATTGTCCTATCAATTTCAAACTTTGCATGCTGATTACTATAACAGTTAGGTACGACTTAGAAAGCGTAGCAACTCTATAGTCATTACAGTAAAGTCCCTACGTCCATTTAAGACAAGCTATTTTTTTTACTTTTTTACAACAAATTTTTGTATGTTAAAATTATCCATTTCATCTGATTTTTTGAATACTGATTCCTATTACAACAAGGTACAATGTTATAAGTTAAGCATAAATATAATCAATCCTAAAAATGTCCGTATGTCCATTTTAAACATGTTGATTTTTACTTTTTTGACTTAAAATTTTTGTATGGGGTCAAATTTCTTATTTTAGATTTAAAAAAAGTTTTAAAAAATGTTTGGGGGCTGGAAATATTTTTTTTGGGTGGGTTGGGGATTTCCCACCCCACAAGAAAATAGTTATAAACCTTCCCGGGACCTATGAGAAGCTACCCTGTTTAGGAAAACCCGGTCGGTTTAGCGGTTAGGGAGATCCTTTGGTACAACCATACACACAGACATCCTGTTACTTTAGCATAAGAATTAAGCTCTATATTGATGGATATATTGACAAGAAGTTTCAGCCTTCTAGAATTTACAGGAGCCGAGAAAATCAGGTTTTAAAAAAAAGCAGCTAAAAAGCTGCTTCAGAGCAGTCCTATTGATGTTTTATAAAGGATGTGAAAAAAATGCGGACATTTTTAAAATTCAAATTACGCGGCTTGTGGTAATAGTAGAATAATGTTACACATATCGTTAGAACCGCTATGAAGTCTATCTTTTGGAAATAAAAAAATGATTCCTCTGCTACGTATAGTTTAGGAGCTACATGTTAAAATGTCCAACTTAAAATTACTGACTTGCGAGTAAATTTTATGACATTTAATTACTTTAATTTATTTAAATAAATTTACCCCCTAGCTTCTAGATTATTTGTAGCACAGGAACCGTTCTAATATTTCCAAAAAATACAGTTCATAGTGGTTCTAACGGTATGCGTAACATTTTTTCTACTAGTTATACAAGCCGCGCACTTTGAAATTTAATAATGTACGCATCTATTTTTGCAAAATCTTTTCTCTAATTTTTAGTTATATACTAGCAAGTCAAGTTTTACGTCAGTTGGGACATTTTAACACGTAGCTCCCTATCTATACTAGTACAGGAATCGCCCTCATATTTCCAAAAAATAGACTTCTTAGCTGTTTAACTTTTTCTACTATTAACACAAGCCGCGCAATTTAAATTAAAAGAATTCTGCATTTTTTGCATACCCTTTAGTTAATTAAGCTCCTTAATAATGGGAATATTGACAAAAAGTTTCAGCAGTCTATCTTTAATAGGAATATACTAGGAACTGAGAAAATCACGTTTCCTCAAAGACGTTTCTTACGGAAATAAATCATACAATCATGACAACATCCATAAAAGCGAAGCTCAGAAACGATATGACAGACGAACATTAACTTTTGTTGAGTGTCAAAACTAAATATATAAAAAATATGAAAATATAAGGTTTGACAAAATTATACGTATATTTGTTGCAAAACTTCTTAAATACAGAATTCTGTTTAAGGACATACTGACATTTTAATACTTGATAATAGAGATTCTTCACTCATAATATTGTACCTTATTGTAATAGGAATCAGTAGTCAAAACATCAGATCAATCGGATGATTTTATCACATAAAAAATTGTTATTAAAAAAGTAAAAAAATCAACATGTTTAAAATGGACGTACAGACATTCTGGTAACTATCATAGAGTTACTACGCTTTCTAAATCGTACCTAACTACTACAGGAATCACCATGCAAAGTTTGAAATCGATAGGACAATTCTAACATGCCTAAATTATCGAATAAAAGCTATTTATCTCGGTCGGACGTACGGACGGGCGGACCTACCCAAATTATAGAAAAGCTTCGCTATTAAAAAATATACTACAATGAGCACACAAAAACTGTTTTTAATTGAAATAATACATAATAATTAATAAAAATAAATTCACACACAAAAATGGTAAATTGTACAATAAAGTTGATTTTAGTAAAAATCTTTAAGGATCTAAAGGGATAAGACAATAGCAGATAAATTGATGTAAATCCCCAATGATAATACACTAAATTACCCCTTTTGTAGATTATAATTAGTGATTGAAACTTTAGGACACTCAACTTAATGAACCAACCAATCATACTTTTAAAAAAGCCTAAAAAGTTGTTGAGCCAACGAATAATATAAACATTATTACAAAACTTTGGGGACTAGTGTAATAAACAGCCCATCACCCCCTCCCCCTCCCTGAATTATGGAATTATTGTACATTTTTACCAACAAAAATATACATAAATTTTTTTAACAAAATATATAATCACAACAATTAATAAGTAATAACAGAAAATTTTATAATAAATGTAGTTATATACAAATTATGAGGGGGGGGGGGGGGGGTGGAGGGTAGAAACCCTTCCCAATTTTTTTTATTATACAAAATTGTTGAAAAGCTCTTTTAATAATTTTGCAGGGGTGTATATTCTGCACAAGATTCATTTTTTCCCCTGCTACAAATTTCCCCTTCCCCCAAGTTTTTTTTCCACCAAGGTGGGGGGAAATGGATTTTTTTTACATTTTTCCCCCCAACCACATATTTTATATCCCCCCCCCCCCCCCATTTAGCAGGGTCAATTATGCAGAATATACACCCCTGTAATTTTGGACTACAAATAAATACAGAAAAAAGGGTGGAAAATTAACTATTGATCTTCCATTGATTTATAAGGGAGGGGGGGGGGGGTGTTGAGAGAGTTCTGCACCTTTGCGTAAACAGTGATTATAGGCTTTGTCTTAGGTGTGGGAGAAGAGCACCTGAACCTGGAGGCCAAATCCAATTTCTTTTTAAAATAGGGAATCTACATGCCAAAAGAAAACTTTCCCCCCTAATAATCTTAAGACAAAGCCTATAATCAATGTTTACGCAAAAGTGTCAAAACTCCCCCCCCCCCCCCACTTACTGTATATTTTGAAAACCGGGAACAAAGTATTAAAAAAAATGCCCCAATTAGATTAAATGCCATAAAAAATACATTAGGTATTTTTTTACAATAGTTACAGACTAATAGCAGTCCAACCGCCAAGCCTATATTATAAAGGGAAAAGTAGGTTGCGGGTAAAATCTGTAAAGGTTGTGAGTTTAAAGTGAAAAACAGTAGAAGAACGATAAAAATGTTAGCTTAAAATTTTTTTTTTGTCATTAGGTAGTTCTTTTCAATAAGAAATACACATATTTAGTGAATGTTATCATTCTAATACCTACTATTTTTAAGCCTTAAAACACACACTTTTACGGATTTTACCCGCAACCTACTTTTCCCTTTAATTCTTAGAATACATTAGGTTGTGTATTAGGGTTGGCAATCCGTCCAATTATTGGGTCAGATTCGGATTTTTAGAAAAATCTGCCCAAAAAATAGCGGATTAATTCGTGGATTGCGGATTCTTGATTTTTTTTGTGGATTGCTGTTTTTCGGATGGTGGATTCTACCAATATTTTAAAAGGTCTTTTTGGATATTCTAGCACCTATAGCGGCCATTTTCTAAGCCTAACTTAACCTAACCTAACACAAACATTAAAAGCTGCTGTGAAATAAAACTTTGAATACTACACACCATTTTATCTCAATGCCTAGGGTAAAGCGGGGCGATCTCGGTTTTGAGGTGAAGTCGGTATTTTTTTGACCACCTTCATTAAATGACATTTTTTTCCATGTTCTAATCGACTGACAGAAAAAAACATAAAATCAAATTTGTTTCTTATTAAATTGCCTACAAAAAAGTGGAAAATGAAATTTTTGTGAGATGAATTTTGAGGGTACTTATTGGGTCTTAAAGTCGGACGACAAAAAAATTTTTTTTCGATTTTTTTGCTTCGGTCGGAAAAACGGTAAGTTGGACAAAAACTGGTAAGAGCTAGAGCTTAGACGTCTTCAGGGGACTTATTAAGAATCTAATAGGCTATCCATTTCCGTTTAAAACTTTAAAAAAGCTTGTATAGTTTTTTCTTAAATAGACTAAAAGTGAAGCGGGGCGAATTCGGTTTTTTCACTTTTTATACTAACTTTTTCAATTTTATATAAAAAAGTGAAATTTTCGAAAAAAAAAGTCAAATTTCTCGTACTTAGAAAAAAAAAAAAATTTTTGTAGAAAAAATTGTCCGATCTTCATAATTTTTTTTGTGAATGCTCTTTATTACATTTAGCAACTTTAACCTTTAGGGCATGCTGTAATTAAATCAATATGTCATAGGTTTTTTGAAGCTGGAAAATCGACCACAGATTTTGCCAAACTTTTCTCATTTTTTCAACTTGATTTTTTTAGGAAATTTTGCTAATAGAACTAATTTTTTTTTGGCCAAATCTATTCAAAATTGCCTGAATTTTAAGGATCAGGCCTTTAAAGTCATAAAAAGTTATTTTTTCTAGTAGTATTTTTATGTTTTTTATCAAAAAAATTTTCGAAAAAAAAGTCAAATTTCGCGTACTTCGGGAATTTTTTTTTTTTTGGTAGAAAAAATTGTCCTATCTTAATAAAATTTTTTGGGCATACTTTTTATTACATTTAGCAACTTTTACCTTTTGGGCATGCTGTAATAAAATCAATACGTCATCGATTTTTCGAAGCTTGAAAATGCCCTACCGACTTCGCCTCAAGGCGGGGCGAAGTCGGTGCCATTTTAGAGATCAATTTTGACAAACTTCCCAAAGTCCTAGGTTTACGTCCTTTTAGGACCTGATCGACTTTTCCGAGATCTTTCTACTGGTCTTGGTCCCATTTAAAAAAAATAATTTTTACGATTTGCAGGTTCAAAAAACCGAAAAAAAGACCGAGTTCGCCCCGCTTTACCCTAACTTATTTTTTTTCTGTCACATTTTAAATGTCATAAAACTTAACAATAAGAATCCAAAATTTCAATTGCGGATTCGGATTCAGGGTCCAAAAATTGGGCGGATTCTGATTGCCAACCCCTATATATATTTTTTAACAATCATACAAAAATAAAGGAATTATGAACAATTTAGCCGCCATTTTTATTTTCAGCTGTTTCTACCCGATTTTCCCGCCTTAATTTTTTGCCGCCATTTCTTTTCAAATATTGGATGTCGTCTTCGCTGGTGGCGGCCTCTTGTGAGCTGTTGGTGTACCTTTGTCCTGCAATAATTAAATAAAAGAGGACTATCCACGAACGAGAGCACATGATTCTAAGTACCTTCCAGCATTGATCCTAAGTATTTTCTTTCAGAATATAATAGGTCACCATATATTATTAATATATTGACGAGAAAATTTATGTTTCACCATGTTTTTTTAGGTATTTTAATTGATTTTGAAAACTTTTATGAAACTAATTATTTTAATAAAATGGATACTTGATAATACATATGCGAATACTCGTGTTATATAGATTGTAAATTAATCCATATTAGCATTAATTTAAACATAACATATAAGATATAGTAAATGTGCTTTTGACTTTTTTTAATTTTTATCATTTGACAACATGGACAATTAAAGACACCCCGAACTCAACAAAACGTTTGATAGAATTTTAACGAAAAATGGTGGACATTTTTTTACTTTTCTTCAACTTGAAGTGGTGAAACATAAATTTTCTCGTCAATATATTAATTATTAATAGTGACCTATTATATTCTGAAAGAAAATACTCAGGATCAATGCTGGAAGGTACTTAGAATCACGTGCTCTTGTTCGTGGATAGTCCTCTTTAGTAGCAAAGCCTATCTCTTAAGGGTGGTGATTATTTTTAATGGAACAAAAATATTACTTAATCTCACCCACTTACCATTGACAGAAATTAATAATCAATATCTCATTTTCTTCATTGACATGGGGGAGTTTTTTATCAGAAAAAAAACTTT
The DNA here is from genome assembly GCF_053477335.1 of Acartia tonsa. Lineage (NCBI taxonomy): Eukaryota > Metazoa > Arthropoda > Copepoda > Calanoida > Acartiidae > Acartia > Acartia tonsa. The sequence continues at coordinate 25,563,625 of NC_137274.1, forward strand.
TCATAGTTTTTAACAAATTACCTATGCATTTTTTGGCAAATCAGTTAACTTACTTTGGTGGGGAGGTTTAGTACCAACATTTGTTGCTGTGCTGTGATTGGTTGTTGGGGTGACTGTATTTCTTGAGCTGTGATTGGTTGTTGTGTTTGTTTTCATATTCGCCACAAGGTGGGATGGTATAGAGTCCTGAAATAGTATACTTAAACTAAGGAATCTTCAGGGATGGGGCTATGGGGAAATAATAAAGTGCATAGCTGATATGGTTAACATGTATATTTAAGTTTTTTAAAGGTCGAAGGAAGGTTCTTAACTTTTTCAGGGTTTTCTTCCACCCTCCCCAAAAGAAATCACCCCTGACAAAATACAGCAACCCTAAAAAAAATTTTCATGCTATATAAGGTGCCCCTTGAGGCTGCTTATGAGGGCATAGCCAATGGTAATGAATAAATGTTGGTGTTCACCTCTTTAACTTGAATAAGCTGAGTGTGTATAACTTCACAGTCAATCTTCATCATGGCAATTTTGTCAGGGGCCAGTTGGGACTCTGAAATAAAGGAAACATCAGAGAACCTAATATGTTACCTTGGGGCACCCCAATTCTAGACTCTTCAATAAAGGAATCATTAGGGTAAGGGAGGAATGAAGTCTGAGCTGGATCTTTAAATCATTTTAGTGGTAAGCCAGATCGGGGTGAGCCAACTTTCCACCAATGAGAGCACAGCATTTTATGAAATGCCGCGCTATGATTAGCTGAAATACGGCGCACCCCGATCTGGCTCACCACTAAAATGATTTAAAGATCCAGCTATGGTGTTTTTTTTCGTTTTTTTGAAAAAAAAAGAGGGTAAATAGTTATTTCTCGTATCGTATCATAAACGGTTTTCCGCGGATATAGAATGTACAATTATAAGTTTAAAACTAGTTTTTTTAGCCCCGTGGTGCTGAAGGCACCGGCTAAAAAAAATAGTTTTAAACTTATAATTGTACATTTCTATATTCGTAGAAAACTGGATATAATACGATGCTAGACATAGTTTTTTCGTATGGATGAGAACCGGTTCCTATCCACCGGATTTGAATGAATACGAGAAAAATTATTATTCTTAAATGAAAATCCTAATAGGTCCTAAGTGGACCTTATCCTAGGATTTTGGAAAGTTTTTCAAATTAGACCTAAAAAATTATCCGACTCCGCACCGTCTCAAGGCGAAGTCGGTGGTCGATTTTCAAGCTTCCAAAAACCTATGACATATTGATTTAATTACAGCATGCCCTAAAGGTTAAAGTTGCTAAATGTAATAAAGAGCATGCACAAAAAAATTTATGAAGGTCAGGCAATTTTTCTACAAAAAAAATTAACTAAGGGAGGGGGGGCGAAAGTGACACTTTTTGAAACCAAAACTAAAAGTCAACAAAGGAACTCAACTAAAAAAAGAGTTACAGGTCTGAGATTTTGCATGGCAGTTGCTTTATAGGGGTAAAATATGGAACTGTGAAGAAACGGCGGCGCAACCGCCGAAAACCGCCGTTTCCCGCCGAAATTTTTTTTTCCTTTTCTCGGCGGTTTTCGGCGGTTGCGACACCGTTTCTTCACAGTTCCATATTGTACCCCTATAAAGCAACTGCCATACAAAATGTCAGACCTGTAACTCTTTTTTTAGTTGAGTTCCTTTGACTTTTAGTTTTGGTTTCAAAAAGTGTCACTTTCGCCCCCCCCCCCCCTTTTTTCAAAGTACGAGAAATTTCACTTTTTTATAGAATTTATTGTATAAAATTAAAAAAGTTAGTATAAAAAAGCAAAAACCGAGTACGCCCCGCGCCAGAAAAGGTCATTTTCTGAAGAAAAAAAAATAAACAAGCTTTTATAGTGATTTCAACGGACATGGATAGCCCATTGAATGCTTATTAAGTCCCCCAAAGACGTCCGTTTGCCTCTGACTGTAAGGTCTGGCTAACTTACCATTTAAGGCAAGGGTGATGGCTGGCAATAACAAACTCATTCTTGGGCGCGCAACCTGAAATAAAAAAACAGGATGACAACATCCAAATAAACAATGGTAGGACAAACGAACATTAACACTTTTAGAGTGTCAGAACTGAATAATCAGAATATGATAAGTTGAAACATACTTACATTTATAGGACTTAATTATAGAGATGCTTCGCTTATAACATTATAATTTGTTGTCCTAGGAATTAGTTTTACAAAAATAAGATTAAAGAAATAATCATATCACATTAAAATTTTATGTTAAAAAAGTTAAAAATAAAAAAAAAGTTTAAAATGGATGTACGGACATTCCGGTAATGATTATGTAGTTGCTACGATTTCTAAATCGTACCTAACTACTTCAGAAATCACCATGCAAAGTTTAAAATCAATAAGACAATTCTAACATGCCTAATTAACGAAAAGAGGTAACTGTTACAGACTGACGGACCAACTCTAATTATAGAAAAGCTTCGCTTTTAAAAAGTGATAATTCTTTTTGCATTTTCTGTATAGTTGTGTGCAAGTCAAATGCGCTTGTTAGGTCAAACTGTTCTTGGTTATGGCCATTTAAAATACATATATATAAATTTGGTTATTATTAAGAACAGTTGGACTTAAAATACGCGAAAAAAACGAAACTCTTAGGATTTGCCAGGATGGGAGGGGATCATGAATTGTTAGAACACAGGTACCCAATATTTTCATATTCGTTGGCTTAAAACCTTTAATTTAACTGGTACCAGCAATGAAATGTACATTTATTTATCGGCCATTGTCTTATCCCTTCAAATCCCTGAGTTTTGTATCTATAACAAGTAACAAGTAACTGAAAGTAACAATAGAATGCAATATCACAAGCACCGAATTTTTGGATGCCTTTTTTGACCTGAAAGCCAACACTTTTCGACCTTTTAAGAAACCAAATACTGATCTCAGCTACATAAACTCGAAATCTAACCATCCTGCTAACATCAAGAAAGAAATTCCCAAAATGGTTTTAAGTAGAATTTCCAAACTTTCAAGTTCAAGAGAGATCTTTGAAGCTGAGAAAACACCTTTCAAAAATGCATTGAATTCAGCTGGCTACAATGATGACTTCACCTACTCACCCAACCAACAACGTCATCCTACTACAAGGTGCAGGAGAAGAAAGGTTATTTGGTTTAACCCTCCTTTCTGTCAAACAGTGAAAACTAATGTTGCAAGGAAATTCTTACTACTGATTGATAAACATTTTAAGAACACACCTCTTCAACAGTACTTCAACTGTTCTACAGTTAAAGTGTCTTATTGTTGTATGCCTAGCATCAAAGCCATCATAGCTGGACATAACAAATTCTTACTTAAAGATACAGCTGCTGCAAACACTCAACCTGCAAGATTGTGCAACTGCCGTGGTGGCCAAGCTGTGTGTCCCGTTGGAGGCCAGTGCCTGAAGTCTTCCTTGGTCTACAAAGCAGAAGTCATCAATGCAGTCAAACCTGCCACATACATTGGCCTGACTGGTAACACTTTTAAAGAAAGATTTACTGGTCACAAGTCATCCTTTAACAATGCCAATGCAGAGCACAAAACCAGCCTATCATCCTTCATTTGGTCATTAAAACGAAATCAAACTAATTTTGATGTTAGACGGTCCATCCTGCAGCAAGCACCAACCTACAACCCTAGCTCCGGTGCATGCAAACTCTGCAACCTAGAGAAGGTGAAGATCATGTTCAACAATGACGTCACCATGCTCAACAAGAGGTCTGAGATCAACAGCAAGTGCAGACACAGAGATAAGTTCCTTCTGATTGAACACCTGGCTGCTAATGATACCTGATACTGCCGTTTCAAGATTGTTTTTTTAAAATTATGTTTATTTGTAATTTCAATATTTTTTAAAAATCCTCTAAATTTAATTGAAAAAATCTATTAATTCTTATATTATCGTCAGTATTAAATTGTAACTGAAGATTGCTTAATGCATGAAACATGATGTTTTACAAATAAACTTTTGTTCATTCTATGTGGACTATATATATCTCCATACTTATTAGTTCTAATAGTGTGTCGAGAACTCTGCATTTTCTCCGTTGCTGATGTATCTATAATACAAAGTAGCTTGATGTCTGTCCGTCTGTCTATCCGTCCCTTAAGATCTCGGTAACTACTGAACCGATTGGATTTTACTCTTTACAGAATATACCTACTGGTCCTGTGGTGGTTTTAGGCTATTTTCTTGGGTGATGGGGAAATTAGTTCACATAAATTTTACTTCATTTTTTTTTAATTACCTCAGATAGTATGACTGAGAACCGGTTCTAATCCAGCGGAAATGTTACTGACGTTGCTGTTGTTACTATAGTGGCAGGTATTATAGACATCTTTCCGCGGAAAGTAAGACAGAAAACCGGTTCTAATCCAGCGGATATGTTACTTACCTTGCTGTGGTTAGTATAGTGGCAGGTATTATAGACAGCTTTCCGCGGATAGTATGAGACAGAACCGGTTCTAATCCAGCGGATATGTTAATGACCTGGCTGTAGTTAGTATAGTGACGGGTATTATACACAGCTTTCCGGGGTAGTATGACTGAGAACTGGTTCTAATCCAGCGGATATGTTACTGACCTTGCTGTGGTTAGTATAGTGGCAGGTATTATAGACAGCTTTCCGCGGATAGTATGAGTGAGAACTGGTTCTAATCCAGCGGATATGTTACTTACCTTGCTGTGGTTAGTAGCGGGAACCAGCAAATGATCTCCACTGAATGAAACCACATAGAAAGTGTCATCACGGCGTTCTATGTCCTAGAAAGAGGATACATATTAAAACTTTGGGTACCTTTGTTAAGATTTGATTAGTTAGTTCGTAATTATTAGTGTTAAATTATTATTAGTAATTTTTTCTTGGGGCCAATTCTATTGGGAGGGTGGTGATACCCTCCTCAAAAACAGTTATAAACCTTCCTGGAACCTATGAGAAACTACCCTGAAAAGTTGAACCAGAACTGTTCAGTGGTTTGCGAGATCCTTTGGTACAGACATCCTGTTACTTTATCATTAGGAAATGGTGGTTGCGCCCCTAACATCTAGGGATTCTATATTCGAAGGTGTATATATATAATATGGAAAGGCACAAAAAAAGCCTAAAACTATACCCAAACTTACTCATAAAAATAAAATAACCTATAACATTAACCATTTCAGTACTTATATGATTTGAAATATTTGGCGGGAAAACTAAAAAATTTTGCGGGAAAACCAACCTCGAACAGAGAAGAGAATGTGTGACGGTGCGGGGATGAGTCATACAGGCTGATGCTCTGCTGCCGATGGTGCCCATTTGCGGCGGCTGCTGCGGCTGCGACCTGACGGCGGGAGCCGCCGCCATATTGGTATCCACCGTCCTCAACCAACATGGAATACACTGAACCTTAATTAAAAAAACTTTAGGAAACTGTCTATGATACAATAAGATTTAATATCTCCTTTCCATATCATGGAAAGAAAACAAAGTAGCGTTTTTTTTTGGCAGCGCCGGAAAACAGCCTTCCAACCACGTAGGGGGGGGGGGGGGGGTGGTGAAAAACTAAGGAGTACTGAAAACTTTTCTTTCTCTCCATTTTTCCCTCGCCTTGGCCAACAATATGTGGGAGGGGTAAATAAATGAGTAAAATAAAAACCACTGAAAACAACAGAGAGGACAATGGGCTGTTTATTACACTAGTCCCCAAAGTTTTATAATAACGTTTTTTCTTATTTGGTAGGTTAACAACTTTGGGGACTTGTTGAATTTTAATTGGTTGTTAAATTGAGTGTTTAAACGTTTCAACTACTAGTTATAATCTACAGAAGAAGATATTTCGTGTATAATTATTGGGGATGTACATCAATTTATAGGCCATTGTCTTATCCTTGATTAATATCCTACCTATCATATTGGGCTTTATATTGTGGCGCTTGTTAATTCCCAACAATGGTTTAGTCGTCTTCTTTTTCTTCTTCTTACTCAATTTTGGAGGATTTTTGGTGGCGGGGATTCGGCGATTTTTTTCTATTTGCTTTTTTCCTTAGAACACAGAATAATAATTGAGTTTCACATAATCATTCAAAACCTATTAATATCCGGTGGATTAGAACCGGTTCTCATCCATGTGAAAAATTATGTCTAGCATCGTCTTATATCCAGTTTTCTACGAAAATCAAAATGTACAAGTATAAGATTGAATATTTTTAAAGCAACATCTCGGGGCCTAAAAACTGGTTTAAGTTTACAAGCCTATTATCCTTATAATAAAGTAACAGAATGTCTATCTGTCTGTCTGTCTGTTTGTACCAAAGGATCTTGCTAACCGCTGAACCAATATGATTCTCCTTTATATATTGCTAACCACTGTAAGTTCTACATTTTTGTGGAAGTTTACAAAAACATAGGAAATCAGATGGTTTTAGACTATTTCATTTTTTAACCTAAATTTTGAGAAGTTTTATCAATTTTTAACATTCGTGGAAAATTGTCTCTAATATAATGCTGTACATGAATTTTAAGTATGTCAACTTACAACCTGTTCTAATCCAGCAGATACTTATGGGTTTCAAAGCCAAATTGAAAAAATATTTATTTTATTATTCTTTGCCTTCGTCATGTTGAGCAGCAAATAATCCTCTCAGCTCGTTGTCCAGTCTGAAAATAGAATAATAAGAAATAAGGTGGGGTAGGTATTATTTTAAAACCGTTTTTTTTAACGATGTTCTAAACGTTTGCAAAACAAGTTTTGAAAAGCAAAGTTGTTGCTTATTGCATTATTTCATTTGTTACTTTGACAGATTTTTGACAGACCACCCCGTTTATGATATTTTTGTCCTCAAAAATTAACCATGAATAAGGAAATTTTATGTGAATAAGCTATTGTTTGTTCCGGCATTAGTAGATTTCCAGTATTGCTTCAAAACCGATCAATATCCGCTGGATTAGAGCCTGTTATCAGCCCTACTATCCGCATATTGTCCGCGCAGAGCTGTCTATAATATTATGCTATAAATAAATATATAAAACTCAGGGCTCTAAAGAGATAAGACAATGGTCAATGAACTGATAATAGAATAATTAGATTTACAGCATAAGTCATGTTTTCTTTCCACAGCAAAGCGTTATCCTAAGAAATTTGACTTAATATTGCTGACTTATTTTGCGAATGAAATGAAAAAAAATAGGGTTGGCAATTCGAATCCGAATCCGGAATCCGCAATTTTTGGACGCAGATTAGCAGACAAAAACTAAAAACTTATTTCTTAACTACAAGTAAAATGGTATTGGTTGGTAGCTTCAAAGTTTTTTTTGTATTTAATTTTAACAGTAGCTTTTCATATTATTACTTTAAGTTAGGCAAGGCTAAGTAAGGGTTAACAAATGGATTAATTCGCAGATTTTTGTAAGAATTTAAATCCTGCCCAAAAATTGGGCTGATTGCCAACCCTAGAAAAAATTACTGCTCTTTCAGGCCAATAATGGTCGTATTATGCTCCTGCGCTGTTCCTATTGGTCAAAATATAAGAATTTTTAATCATCTAAACTTTTTAAATTTATTGGGAATGGGGTATCAACTACACCAACTACCGAAGCCTTTAGAAATAACTAAATAGAAGTATATAATATGTTACAATAGACAGTTAATATAATGTTAAAAAGATAGTAGACATACGGATTTAAAAATTGATAAATAGAAAGAAAGACAGATATAGACAGACAGACAGACATAGAGACAGACAAACAAACAGACAGAAAAAGATAGACATACAGACATACAAGCACACATGCATATAGACAGACACAAATACAGACAGACAGACAGACAAACAACATTCATAGACAGACAGACAGATAAATAACTAATTGATTCAGTCTTATTAAAAACATGGGACACATGGCTGAACCTTTCTCTTATGAGGTTAAATTTGACAGACAAACAAACAGACAGACAGACAGACAAACAGACAGATAAATACCTTATTGATTCAGTCTTATTAAAAGACATGGGGCACATGGCTGAACCTTTCTCTTCTGAGGTTAAAGAGGACTATCCACGAACAAGAGCAAGTGATTCTAAGCATCTTCCAGCATTGACCCATAGTATTTATTTAGTAAATATACTAGGTTTATGTTTAATATTTGCTTTATTGACCAAAAAGTTAGGTTTCACCATGTTTGAAATGTTAAGCATTGTTTGGTGCAATATCATCGAATGTTTTGATGAGTTCAAACTGTTGTTTAAAAGCTTTGACACAAAAGTGTATTATTGTGATTAAAAATGTATATTTAAAGACATGGGGCACATATCGAAACCTTTCTCTTCTGAGGTTAAATTTGACAGCAAACAGACAGACAGACAAATAAACAGATAGACATACATTCATAGACAGACAGATAAATACTTGATTAATCAATAATTGATTCAGACAGACAAATACCTTATTGATTCAGTCTTATTGAAAGACATGGGACACATGGCGGAACCTTTTTCTTCTGAGGTTAAGTTTGACAGACAGACAGACAGACAAACAGACAGACAGACAGACAGACAGACAGACAGACAGACAGACAGACAGACAGACAGACAGACAGACAAATACCTTATTGATTCAGTCTTATAAAAAGACATGGGACAATTGGTGGAACCTTTCTCTTATGAGGTTAAATTTGACAGACAGACAGACAAACAACATTCATAGACAGACAGACAGATGAATACCTTATTGATTAAGTATTATTAAAAGACATGGGACACATGGCGGAACCTTTCTCTTATGAGGTTAAATTTGACAGACAGACAGACAGACAAACAGACAGAGAGACAGACAGACATACAGTCATAGACAGATAAATACCTAATTGATTCAGTCTTATTAAAAGACAGGGGACACATGGCTGAACCTTTCTCTTCTGAGGTTAAGTTTGACAGACAGACAGACAAACAGACAGACAGACATACATTCATAGACAGACAGACAGATAAATACCTAATTGATTCAGTCTTATTAAAAGACATGGGACACATGGCGGAACCTTTCTCTTCTGAGGTTAAATTTGACAAACCGACAGACAAACAGACAGACAGATATACATTCATAAACAGACAGACAGATAAATACCTAATTGATTCAGTCTTATTAAAAGACATGGGACACATGGCGGAACCTTTCTCTTCTGAGGTTAAGTTTGACAGACAGACAGACAGACAAACAGACAGACAGACAGACAGACCTTATTGATTCAGTCTTATAAAAAGACATGGGACACATGGCTGAACCTTTCTCTTATGAGGTTAAGTTTGACAAACAGACAAAAAAACAGACAGACAGACACAAACAAACAAACAAACAGACAGACAGATAAATACCTTATTGATTCAGTCTTATTAAAAGACATGGGGCACATGGCGGAACCTTTCTCTTCTGCTGAGGTTAAATTTGTTGCAAGATTTTCTAAATCTGACAAATAATCATAATCAGCCTGAAAAAATAACAAGGATGAAAATATCTATCTATCTATCTATTTATCTGTATATTTATCTGTCTATCTAGCTATCTGTATATTTATTTGTCTATCTATCTATCTTTATCTAACTGTCTGTCTATTTATACTTTCAGATTGTCAATCTGTTTCTGTCTGTCTGACTGTTTGTATGTCTATCTGCCTGTCTGTATATCAGTCAATATGTCTGTCGCTCTGTGTTTGTCCATTTGCCTGTCCATCTGTATGTCTGTAATGCTTTCTATACCTGCCATAAGAGAGATCTGCCAGCTGCCTGTTTCTCATGAATAAGACTGCTCCCCACCCCTCCAACACCACTAAGGTCAGGGCTTGTGTTCAGTGAACTAAATATCAATCAATCAATTAAAATATTTATCAATCAATTTATCTATTGATCCATTTAGTGATGGATCAATCTATCAATCAATCTATCCATCGATCAATTCATCAATCAATAAATCAACCATTCAACCAATTCATCTATCAATAAATAAATCAACTAATCAACCAATTTATCAATCAATCAATAAATCAACTATTCAAACAATTTATTGATCAATCAGTTTACTGATCGATCAATCAATCAATCATCCAATCAATCAACCAATTTATCAATAAATCACTATTCAAACAATTTATCGACCATCAATCTATTTATTGATCAATCAATCAATTATTCAATCAATCAATTAATGAATCTATATGAATCCATCAATGAATTCCTCAATTAATCAATCAATTAATTGCTGTGTAAAAGATGATTTTACAGCAATACTTTGGAATAAGATATCTCAAAAAGTATTAGAGCTAGAAAAATGTTAGAGACATTTTTAGAAAGCTCCAATATCTGTCAATTCTACTGTAATGTGAACGAATTTGCATGATGAACATGAGCCAATTAAGACGATCAAGGAGTTTTGGTGAAGAAACTCTAAAAATAAAACTGAAATTTGATCCCCAAAAGTAATTTTTTTTTTTAAATTTTTTACTATGGGAAGGTACTAATTCAATTTAGGGAAAGCATGTTCTGAACTCACCATAAGGTCCCAGTACATCCTGTATAAACCGTTTCTAAGGTTTTTTTCTAACCTAAAAGCCTTCGGGTGGGGTGTGATCAATCTATCAATCAATGTAAAATACCCGAGGTTTTCTGGCTGATTTTTGATCACATGACAAAATGGCTGACATCAAAATACCTGAGGTTACTAAAGTTAAGTCCCACAAGGAAGAGAATACCAAACAGGGCCGTGGCTTTCTTGGCGTGCACAGTACTGAAATATATCCGCTGGATTAGAACCGGTTCTAAGTAATACTATCCGCATAATATCCACGGAGAGCTGTCTATAATACTATGCTATATATATATATATATATATTAAAAATATTGGGATCTAATGGGATAAGACAATGGCCAATAAATTGATGTACATTCTAGTGTAATAATCAGCACATTGTCCCCTCTATCTCTTATTTTGGATACAGACCTGCCAACACTCTTATTAAAAAAGGGTTAATTTTGTTCATAATCATTGGGAACTGACCTGTTTCCAATATTTGTTGGCCAAGAAAATTTCTCCACCTCTAGTTGTGACACTCGTTCTTGTAATCTGTTATTCTCCAGACGTAGCAGGTTGTTTTCCTAGATATATGGCCTGTATGAAAACAATGTGTGAATACATATTACTGCATTCTTCTTACATTTAAGGAAACTGAAAATTACATCTAATATAATCTAGTGGGTAGATTAAAAGACAGATATAAAGACAGCTAGACAGACAGACAGACATACAAACAAACAGACAGACTGATAGGTAAACAAACAGACATAAAGAAAGTTATAGACAGACAGTGTTTGTATATATGTCAGTATGTCCATCTATCTGTCCATAAGTGTATGAACTAACCTCTGCCAGAAGTTTGAGCTGTTCCTCCAAAGATGTCACATATTCCTTTTTCTTCTTTCTACCAGTGAGAGAGGGGACAATGGGCTATTTATTACACTAGTCCCCAAAGTTTTATAATAACATTTGATGGGGTAATTTTGTGGATCATCATTGGGGGACGTACAATTCAAAATAACAAGTATCAACAAATATCGTCATGTTTCCAGAGCTGGATCTTTAAATCATTTCCATGGCGCGCCAAATCGGGGTGAGCCAACTTTCCACCAATGAGAGCACAGCATTTTACAAAAAGGCCGCGCTGTGATAGGCTGAAATTCGGCGCATCCCAATTTGGCGCACCATTGAAATTATTTAAAGATCCAGCTTAGGAATCTAAAGGGATAAGACAATGGCCTATAAAATGATACATAACATATATCCTTAATGATAAACAAAATTACCCCTTCGAAATAGATTAAAATTAGTGGTTGAAACGTTTGGACACCTGTAGATAAAAAAAACTAGTAGTTGAAACGTTTAAACACTCAATTTATCAATCAATCATAATTCACTTTAGTCCCCAAAGTTGATAAGTTAACGAATAAGAAAACGTAGTTATAAAACTTTGGGGACTAGTACACGTAATAAACAATTATGGGAACCTTAGTTAAATTTTGATTGGTTGTTTCCATTAGTTGGGTGTTTAAACGTTTAATCCCCAATGATGATACACAAATTACGCCTTATGTAGAATACAATGAGTGGTTGAATTGCTTCAATTGCCCTCGATTGGACTATAAATTACACTGGTACTCAAAGTTTTGTGACCATAGTACCCAAGTTTTATAACCATGTTATTTTAATTCGTTGACTCGAATATTTTGGTACTTCTACTGAATTTACCCAACAAGGAAGGGGACATTGAAATTTAAATTGCTTGCTAATGCTAATGTCGTATGGGTGAGTTGCACCTGGACTGAACAGTCAACTTGTCAACTCAAGGCCAGACTCTTGGTCCTTCACCTCATACCCGTGGTACAGTACATTGCAGACAACCAACTCTCTGTGATGCACGACCTTTGTCTGAGAAGTCCTAACTGTGCGTGGTAACGAGTTGCGCCTGTTTTGGGCCAAGGCATTCCCCCCACTCTAACTATTCACGTCGCGCATCTGACATAGTAGCAGTGGGAACCATTTTTAACGTCTTTAGTTATGACGCGGTGTCGGACCGAGATTCGAACCTAACACCTTCCCGACGACGAGCGGATGCGCTACGTGTTGAGCCACGGTCGCGGGTGAAATTTAAATTACACTGGTACCCAAAGTTTTATAACCATAGTACCCAAAGTTTTTATAAGCATGTGCCCTCCATCCCTGGAAATACAGGCGCTCTCGCGGTTTTTGATCATTCGCTGCTGCCGCTTCAAATTCCGTAACTGAAAAAAAATAGTTTTTTCTTAGAATTGGGCCGGATACTTTTTTGGCCGGATACCGGATATCCGGCTGATTTCCAATGCCGGATATCCGGTTCCGGCCAAATATCTGGCAAACGTTCGATATCCGACAAATTACCGGATATCAGGCCGGATAACCGGATATCCGGCGTCAAAAATCAGCCGGATATCATGTAACCGGATAGTTAAAATATCCGGTATCCGGCCGGATATTGGGCCAGACCGGATATCTGGCCCAACCCTAGTTTTTTTATCACATCGTATTATAGACAGCTTTACGCGGTTACAAAAATGTAAAACTATCCTAATATATAAAGTAGTAAGTTTTTTTTGGGTGTAGTGAAGGATCTCGCTAACCGCTGAACCGATAAGGTCCTCCTTAACAGTGAAGCTAATTTTAGGTCTTGGGATGGTTTTAGGCTATTTTATCCTTATAAAAAGTGTGGGTAGGTATGGTTTTCGTCTATTTTTGTGCCCTTCCATATTCCTTCGAATATAGAGCCCCTAGATGCTAGGGGCGCAGCCGCTAGTAAGAGTAAATTCAGTGTATTTTATCCCCGAGGTGCCGCTAGATTAGAACCAGTTCTCAGCCATACTGTAAAATATTGTTTTTGAATCGTATTATAGACAATTTTAACAAATATTAAAATAAAAAACATAAAATTAATACCTAATAATTTTAGTTTTACAATTTTTTTTTACTTTTTTTAGCGGGGGGGGGGGGGGGGTTGGTGGTAATTTTTTTTCTAGAGACCTCTGCTAAGTTACTCTGCAAAGGAGAACCATATTGGTTCAGCGGTTAGAGAGATCCTTCGGTACAAACAGATACACACAAAGATCCTGTTACTTTATTATAAGGACTAGTGGTTTCGGCCGAAAAGGTAATTTAACAAAACAAATTTGGTACCTAAAAAATGAAATCAGTAGGTAGGTATATTCCCTGAAGAGTAGAGCCCAATCGGTTCAGTGGTTACCGAGATCTTAAGCTTCAGACAGACAGATAGAGAAACAGACAAACAAACAGACAGATAGACTTCCTATTACTTTATTATAAGAAGATAAGACTAACTTCTCAAAAGAGAGAGGGGACAATGGGCTGTTTTATAATAACGTTTTCTTATTCGTAGTTGGCCTAACCACTTTGGGGACTTTTAATGGATTATTATTGGTTAGTTTATGAATTTGAGTGTCCAAACTTTTTAACCACTAGTTGTAATCTTCAGACGGGGTAATTTACTATAGAATCATTGGGGGTGTACATCAATTTATCGGCCATTGTGTTATCCCTTTAGATCCCTGCGTTTTACAGAGATTTATCACATCGTATTATAGACAGCTTTCCGCGGACATTATCCGGATAGTATTGCTGAGAACCGGCTATAATCCAGCGGATATTAATCGTTTTAAAATATGTAGACTAACCTCTTCTGAATTGTGAGCAATAGTTGGTGGAGCTGCAGGACGCGTCACGTGACTTTGGGTACCCGTCGTTGGGATCAGCTGATTTTGGGTACCCGCCACCGGGTTCAGGTGAGGTACTGAGGTAATTTTGGTCTTCTTTACTTCGTTAGGAGGTTTTAGGCTGTTTTTTAAAATAATGGTTGGTTTTTAGGCTGTTTTAATAAAGATATTTGGATTGTTTCAGGCTGTTTATTTAGTATTTGGATGGTATTAACCTGTCTTTTAACCACATTGCGATGGATTTAGGCTGTTTTTAAACCATATTGCGATGGTTTTAGGCTGTTTTTTTTAAAAAATATTGGGATGGTTTTTAAAAAGCATTGAGAAAAATATTTTGAGTTCTCTTTATTTTATAGGTATTCTTTTTTTTCCACTTCCCATATATTTTTCTAGTTTTTTTTTATGTTTCATGTTTTCAGAACAACCCCCCTTTAGCAGGGCTCAACACGTAGCGCATCCGCTCGTCGTCGGGAAGGGGATAGGTTCTAATCTCGGCCCGACACCGCGTCCTAACTAAAGACGTTAAAAATGGTTCCCACTGCTACTATGTCAGATGCGCGATGTAAATAGTTAAGAGTGGGGGGAATGCCTTGGCCCAAAATAGGCACAACTCGTTACCATGCACAGTTGGGACTTTTCAGACAAAGGTCGTGCATCTCAGAGAGTTGGTTGTCTGATGGGCGAATGGACGCTTTACACCGCAATCATAAGCGGTGTATGTTTCAAGGTGCGTGGAGAAAGATCTAGAACCCGAAGCGACACCAAGCCCCCTAGAGTCTTAGCCGGGGACCCAATGCAAAATATAATACACCCCTGGCTGTTTTTTTAAAAGTATTGCGCTGGTTTTATGCTATAAAGAAGACCTATGCCTGAATTTAATTGTGCTGTCAGCTGTGTATTTAATTCTCCTATACATTCATAAAACTGATTATAGAAACCTCTAGGGGATTAAATCCAGAGAGGGAGGGAGGGGGCATTGGGCTGTTTATTACACTAGTCCCCAAAGTTTTATAATAATGTTATCTTATTCGTTAGCTTAACATACTTGCGGACTTTTATTGAATTTTGATTTGTTGGTTCATTTAGTTTTAAACGTTTCAACCACTAATTATAATCTACAGAAAAGGTAATCTTGTGTATTATCATTGGGAATGTATTTCAATTTATTGGTCTTTGACTTATAGTTTTAGATCCCTAAGTTTTAAATATTTCTTTATCACATCGTATTATAGACAGCTTTCCGCGGATATTATGCGGATAGTACTATTGAGAACCGGTTCTAATCCAGCGGATATTAATTAATTTTATGCCTGTAGTGATGTTTTGATACTGATAACTGTTGTTCGTCTCACTCTTGACTAAAATATAAATGATTATTAGCGGCTACGCTCCCTAGAGGCCTATAGGGGTAATTAAGGCGATGGGAGGGGGGAGGAAGTCAACCCTCCCCTCATTTTCAATTGTATTTTTTTTTTAAAAAAGGTAAAACAAATTTTTGGAGGGGTCATTTTTTTCAATGTAAGTTGGCGGTCGGTACCCCCCCCCCAAAAAAAAAAAAAAAAAATTAGTTATAAAATTTACCAGGATCTATGAGAAGCTACCCTGTAAAGGTGAACCATATTGGTTCAGTGGTTAGCGACAGACAGGCAAACGGAGATCCTTTCACTTTATCATAAGAATTTATCGCATCGTATTATAGAAGACAGCTTTCTCGGATATTGAAATGAAGAAAATTGTTTGTAATACAATGTTATAGAGGATTTTCAGTATGGCTAAAAACCGGTTCTAATCAAGTGAATTTTAATTGGTTTCGAAGACATACTGGAAAATAAATTTTAGAATGTCTTGGAATCCTATTAAAATCCGCTAAATTACAATCAGTTCTAAGCCATGCTGAAAAATTAGGTTTCATAACGTATTACAGACAATTTTTCATTCGTTATAAATCTTGATTTTTATAAAATTTCTTTATATTTTAATAGCCGCGGCAAACTTGTCTACACACAATTCGATTATTAAGTACCTAGGTAACTATTATTCTGTTTTTATGGACTATATGAATCTTATTTTAAAACTGTACAAGACATGTTTTTTTATGATAGCTCCGAATCTAATAAATATTCTGAGGCTGATTCTTTAAAAAAAATAATGGTCGCTGCCAGCTAGTGAGGCAAAATTGTTTTTTTGTAAAAAAAATCCTCCAAAATCACATAAAAAATCTACAAAAATTCAACAAAATCTTATGTTAATAACCCTTTTATGATTTTTGTAGATTTTTTGTGCGATTTTGGAGGATTTTTCACAAAAATAATTTTGCCCCACCAGCGATCAGCTACCCTAATTTTTTTATGAATCCACCTTTGATCCATAATGAAAAAACATGTCGCGTATAGTAACATCCATAAGTAGCGAAGCACCAACAGATAAAGTAAATTATTGACCAGATGTTCAGGTACTATCCTTATAATAAAGTAACAGGATGTTTATCTGTCTGTTTGTTTAGAAGGATCTCGCTAACCGCTGAACCAATCTGGTTCTCCTTAACAGGGTAGCTCCTTATAGTTCCCGGGAAGGTTTATAATTATTTTGGGGAATTGTACCACAACCCACCCAAGAGAAATCACAAAAATCGAAAATTACCTAAGGACTTGAATGCAACAAAGACATGAAATAAACGTTTACAGTTTAGAGGCATCTAGACGCGCGTAGCCGCTAGTATGCGATAATTTGACAATCAAAAAATAAATTATTTATCCTTAGCTCAGCTTGACCGACAGAAAAACGGTCAAAGTAACTCAACTACTGGGATGCACTTTGATAATAAAGGGAATATTCGCCAAAAAAATCAGTTGGTAGATCTTAAAACTAGCGGCTACGCCCCTAGAGGCCTCTAGTGGCACTTTAAATGTTTTTGTTAGTTAAAATCTCTACGATATTTCTTTATGTTTCAATACCTCTTTATGTTACGTTAAAGTCTCCCGAATATTAAAAAATTTAGATTTTTTTCGTCATTTCTCTTGGCAGGGATAGGTATAATGACATTATTTCCCGCCGAAATTTTTTTTGCCTTTTCTCGGCGGTTTTCGGCGGTTGCGCCGCCGTTTCTTCACAGTTCCATATTGTACCCCTATAAAGCAACTGCCATGCAAAATCTCAGACCTGTAACTCTTTTTTTTAGTTGAGTTCCTTTGACTTTTAGTTTTGGTTTCAAAAAGTGTCACTTTCGCCCCCCCCTTTAGATTTTTTTGTCATTTCTCTTGGCAGGGATAGGTATAATGACATTATTTTATTTGTTGCTTTAGGTGCAACTTTGGGGACTTTAATCAATTTTGCTTGGTTCGTTCCTTTAGTTCAGTGTAAAATGTTTCAACCGCTAATTTTAATCTACAAAATGGGTAATTTTGGGAATGTACATCAATTTAACGGCCATTGTCTTATCCTATTAGATCCCTGGTCTATCAGTGAAAGTCTTTTTTAGTAGCGAAGCTACTCTATGATTCACTTTGTCCGTCAGTCAGTCTGTAACGCTATAGGGGAAATGGAATTTACTCAGCTCCTATAAAAGATAGAAAGTTGAAAGTTTTTGACAACATTTCTATTATTAACGAGCACAATTAACTATAAAACATCAATGGCGGTCGGACCGCTTTTTAGCAGGTTTTAGACTATTTTTACCTATAATAGAAGTTGGTGTGGTGTAATACCTTCCATCCGTCCCCAAGGTCAAGACAATGGGTGCTGAAATAATAAATGAATATTATTAAAACTTTGGATACTTTTAAAAAGGTTATTAAAAAGAGAACCTCTTTTCTCTTATTCATTCGAATCCGGTGGATAAGAGCCGGATCTAATCCATACAAAAAAACTATGTCTATCATCGTAATATATCCAGCTTTCTATGAATATAAAAATGTACAATCATAAGATTAAAACCAGTTTTTTAAGCCCGTGCCTTCGGCACCTCGGGGCTAAAAAAAACTGGTTTTAATCTTATAATTGTACATTCTATATCCGCGGAAAGCTGTTTATAATACGATGCGAGAAAAACCTATTCCAGTATGGCTTCAAAGAAACCGATTAATATCCGCTGGATTAAAACCATTCCAGTCAGCCATACTGAAAAATTAGGTATAGCATCGGCACAGACAATTTTCCACGAATATTAAGATGAAAATCATGATATTAAAACCGAAAAACTTGTTTTATACCTAATATTTTTCATTTTAATATCCGCAAAAAGCTGTCTATAATACGATGCGATAAATAACTATTCTAAAATTCGTCTAGGTCTGTCTGTAACAAATACACTATGATTCAAGGAGGGACGAGACAATGAATTGTAAATTAAACTGGATGGAACCCAAAGTACTTTATCTAAATCGTTGGAAGTAAAACTTTGGGTACTTTTAACAAAGTTACAGTGTACATCTAAATGTCTGTCTGTCTAACAATCTTGATAAATGTATATCCAGCTATCTATCTACCTAGCTAAATGTATATCGTTCTGTCCTATCTTCTTTGCTAGATGTTTGTCTATATAATGGCTTTCTACCTAGCTAGCTAAATGTTTGTCTATATGGCTTTCTACCTACCTAGCTAAATGTTTTATTTCTATATATCTACCTTGATAAATGTATTATATATTTATCTATCTTAATAAATGTCTGTTTGTCTGTCTATCTATATGTCTATCTGTCTATCTGTCTATCTGTCTATCTGTCTATCTGTCTATCTGTCTATCTGTATATCTATCTATCTATCTATCTATCTATCTATCTATCTATCTATCTATCTATCTATCTATCTATCTATCTATCTATCTATCTATCTATCTATCTATCTATCTATCTATCTATCTATCTATCTATCTATCTATCTATCTATCTATCTATCTATCTATCTATCTATCTATCTATCTATCTATCTATCTATCTATCTATCTATCTATCTATCTATCTATCTATCTATCTATCTATCTACATATCTATCTATCTATCTATCTATCTATCTATCTATCTATCTATCTATCTATCTATCTATCTATCTATCTATCTATCTATCTATCTATCTATCTATCTATCTATCTATCTATCTATCTATCTATCTATCTATCTATCTATCTATCTATCTATCTATCTATCTATCTATCTATCTATCTATCTATCTATCTATCTATCTATCTATCTATCTATCTACATATCTATCTATCTATCTATCTATCTATCTATCTATCTATCTATCTATCTATCTATCTATCTATCTATCTATCTATCTATCTATCTATCTATCTATCTATCTATCTATCTATCTATCTATCTATCTATCTATCTATCTATCTATCTATCTATCTATCTATCTATCTATCTATCTATCTATCTATCTATCTATCTATCTATCTATCTATCTATCTATATATCTATCTATCTATCTATCTATCTATCTATCTATCTATCTATCTATCTATCTATCTACAAACCTGTGGCTTGTTGTAAATTTTGCAAGGTAGGTACAGGGCGTTTTATTTTAGGTATGGGCAACTGATGAAACAGATAATTTTATTTTTATGGTTTTTTTTTACTTTGGGTACTATAGGTAACCATTGTAATTTTTCTTTTTTTGGCTTATTATTTAGACTTTGGGTACTGTTGCAATTTTTCTTATTTTGACTTATTATTTGAGTTTGGATACTAGCGCCATTGAGACTGTTCTAATTTTTAATGCGTTGTGTAATTGTATTAAGGATGTAAGGTGATATATAGTAACAATTTAAAATCATAAATTCCTTATCGGTGCTTTGTAAAACAACCTAGAAAGGGAGGAGACAATGGGCTATTAATTACACTAATCCCCAAAGTTTTATAATAACATTTTCTTATTGGTTGGCTTCACAACTTTGGGGACTTCATTAAGTTGAGTGTTCTAACATTTCAAACACAAGTTTTAAGAAGTGGTAATAGTGTATCATGATTGGGGATGTACAACAATTTATCGGCCATTATCCCTTTAGATCCCTGAAAGCAAGCATATGAAATTATCAATTCCTTAGCAGTGCTTTGTTGGGCATTCACCGCGGCGGGCACAGGGCGGCTTGGCGTATGTATGGCGGCAGAGTAGCTGATGAACTGGGCTGGCGGCGGGAGCTGTGGCGGTGGCGGCGAGAATATGGATTGTTGTGGGGATAGCGGTGGACTGTTGCGTCGGCTGTTGCTTGTGCTGTCACTTAAAGAGGGGGAGGTATGTTGTGCAAAAATCCGTAAAAGTGTGAGTTTTAAGGCTTAAAAACAGTAGTAGAACGATAATATTCACTAAATATGTGTCTAGAACCATAGACAACATTTTTTATACATAAATATTTAGTGAAGATAATCGTTTTACTGAAATGTTTTTTAGCCTTACACCTTTACGAAATTTTAGCACAACCTACCTCCCCCTTTTTCATAATCTATAGGTAATACAAAGAAGAATGACGTCTGTCTGTCTGAAGCTTAAGATCTCAGTAACCACTGAACCGATTGAGCTCAACTCTCCAGGGAATATACCTACTGGTCCTGTGGTGGAAAAGTTACAGCTGGCGGCAGCCTAGCAGAGGCCAAGAGTATGATGTGTAGATAGGGCTGGGCCGCCAACTGTTCTTTTCCAACTGTTTGTTTAATTTCAGGGAAAAAAATCTACCAAGGATCATTTGCGTATCAAGTGTCATTTGCATATTGATTACGAGATGGTTGCATTAAACCTCTCCCCACTTTTATTTATTAATTGGACTTTTAGAAGTAAAAAATAGACATGGAAAAAAATGTTTAAATGAGTTTTTTGATTTTAGGTAGGAGACGGATCCGTTTTTTTTTCAGTGGCGGCTCCGCGAAGCCACAACAAAATCAAGCAGCTCCACAACAACAACAACAACAACCTACCTATGGTCCGAGTCTGTTGGTGAACTGGGGGGGAAGGGAGAATCCGGTTCAGATTTGACACTCTCCCCGTATCCACTCTCTCCACAGCTGAGCTCTGCAATTAGAGATAGATAGATAGATATTTAGATAGATAGATAGATATTTAGATAGATAGATAGATAGATAGATAGATAGATAGATAGATAGATAGATAGATAGATAGATAGATAGATAGATAGATAGATAGATAGATAGATAGATAGATAGATAGATAGATAGATAGATAGATAGATACTTAGATAGATAGATATTTAGATAGATAGATAGATAAGATTTGACACTCTCCCCGTAACCACTCTCACCACAGCTGAGCTCTGCAATTAGAGATAGATAGATAGATATTTAGATAGATAGATAGATAGATAGATAGATAGATAGATAGATATTTAGATAGATAGATAGATAGATAGATAGATAAGATTTGACACTCTCCCCGTAACCACTCTCTCCACAGCTGAGCTCTGCAATTATAGATAGATAGATAGATTAGATTCATAAAATCAATAATAGAGAAAATAAATCCGTCAAGTAAAAAGAGGAAAATCCGCGAATGAAATTGTTGCAGAAGGGGGAAAGATGAAGAAAGGGGGGGGGGGTGAACGGAGAAGTGTAAAACTAGACTTAAAATTGCAGGGGTGTATAATTCTGCATGGGATCCCCTATTAAACGGAGGGGGGGAGGGATAAAATGAAGAAATAAAAAGACCTGTAAACATTTTTCAAGTTTATTTCCCCTCCTTGAGAGAAAAAATAATCGAAAAATATGTGGGAGGGGTACCTATAAAATGACGTAATAGTTATTTATCACATTATAGACAGCTTTCCGTGGATATTAAAATAAAAAATTATGCGATTAATACCAGTTTTGTTAGACCCAAGGGAAGGCCCTGGCTAATAAAACTGTTATAAATTCTATGACTTTTATTTCAATATTCGTGGAAAAATGTCAGCAATACAATGCTATACATGTTTTTTTTCAGTATGGATGACCAAACTGGTTCTAATCCTGCGGATATTAATCGGTTTGGAAGCCATACTGGAAAAGATCTTAAATGTAGAAAGAACCTACAATTATGATAAACAAAAGTAGGTACCCAAGGTTTTGTTTTAAAACTTTGGGTACCAAAAAAATGTTTACCTGGAAAAATTTGGTCCTGCAGTCCGTGGAGATCAAACTCCATCATTCCTGTCAACATCTCTTCATCCTGAATAATATCCGCTGGATGAGAACCGGTTCTCGGCCATACTATTCGTATATTAACCCCGGACTGCTGTCTATGATACTATGCTATTTATAAATATATAAAACTCAGGGATCTAAAGGGAAAAGACAATGGTAGATGAATTGATGTACATACCCAATGATGATGCACAAAATTATTACTTCTTTAGATCAAAATTAGTGGTTAGAACGTTTAAACATTCAACTTAATAAAATTGTAATCTAAAGGAGGAGTAATTTTTTTCCATACAACCATAAATTTAGGGGGGGGGGGGGGTTTAATGCAACCATCTCATAATCAGTGAGCAAATGGCACTTAGAATTCGAATTTCCATCTGAAATTTTGCATGAGTAATCCTTGGTAGGTCTATTTTCCCTAAATCGAACAAAAAGTTGGAAAAGTAACGGCGTGCGGCTCAGTCGTTCGATTTAGGGAAAATAGACCTACCAAGGATTACTCATGCAAAATTTCAGATGGAAATTTGAGTTCTAAGTGCCATTTGCTCGCTGATTACGAGATGGTTGCATTAAACCCCCCCCCCCCCCCTTTAACAAACAAGGATGACATTATCCATAAAAGCGAAGCTTTGAAACGGTTAGACAAATAAAAATTAACACATGTAGAGTGTCAGAAATAAATAAGCAGAATATAAATGCATAAGTCTAATAAAATTGAATAGAAATAGAAGAGTAGAAGAATATTGTGAACCCTTTTTTCGTCAAATCTAAGAGAGAACATTCCTAGCAGACAAAAGTATTGTTTACTTTCGACTCAAGCTGATGTGGATTCTTAAAAAATGATAGACTCGCTATTCGATAGTGAGGCAAAATTATTTTTGTGAAAAATCATCCAAAAGCACATTAAAAATCTACAAAAATTAAACAAAATCATATGTTAATAACCCTCTTAAGATTTTATTTCATTTTTGTAAATTTTTTTATTCGATTTTGGAGGATTTTTCACAAAAATAATTTTGCCTCACCAGCGAGTTGCCAGCCTAACTTTTTTTTTAAGAATCCAACTTTGTTTCAAGCTTTCAAATTGTAAACGAAATTTTTGGGCAATTAATTCTGATTCCGCAAAGCTTTCTATTAAGAAAATATACTGTTAACAGCTGACTTTTATGTATGTATGAAATGAAAAAAAACATGCCTTCGTAGGAAAATGTGTACATAATTTCAACCAATGAGATCCAATGTAAATTCCGATGCGATTCTCCTATTGGCTCAATCAGACATTCCCTCTCTTTCTTAGTACCTTTATTTAAAATTGTAAGTAAACTTGTTGCAAAATTGAGTAAATACAGTATTCTGTTTTAGGACATGCCTACATTTTTAGGATTTTTTACATAGGACTTGATTATAGATATGCTTCGCTTATAAGAATAAGTAGAAACGTCTAAGGAATCAGTATTTCAAAAAAAAGAGAAAAGGATATGTTATATGTTCTAGGGATGGGAATCCGTCGAATTTTTGGGCCGGATTCGGATTCCGGATTCTGAAGGAATCCGTCAAAAAAAGTGACGGATTCTTGCGGATTCCGGATTCTTATTTTTGGCGGATTCCGGATTCGGATTCCGGATTCTAGCAGTATTTTAAAAGGCCGTCCGTCACAGAGGGATAGCTTTTTTCGTTAATTTATCACTATGTTACTTAGTTGAAGCCTTGATTTGTTTAAAGTGTTGACTTCCAGCATAACTAAAACATTTACATCACATTAGTAATTATTAAAATTTGTTATGTAGAAATTTTTTTTTATCTTTGCCTTCAAACAGAGGGAGTTGTAAGAAAATAGACGGTAATTTTAGCCTACCAATTTAGAATCCGGAATCCGCTATAAAAAACGGATTCCGGATCCGGATTCGGATTCCAAAATTGGCCAAAAATTGGGCGGATTCCGGATTCCGATTCCGGATCCGGATTCCCATCACTAATATGTTCTAATATAATTCACTATTTCTGTTCGTCCGTCTGTCATTCCGTCCCTTAGCTATGGAGGAAATGTGATTTTCTTGGCTGAAACTTCTTGTCAACATTCCCATCATTATGGAGCATAATTAACTATATAACACCCCTGGCTGTCGGACTGCTTAAAAGCAGGTTTTTGGCTAGTTTTATATTCACACTTTCCCCCATATCTTTGGTGTTTACAGTTTTGTTTTAATTTTTTTAAGGTGAAAAATAAAAAATATATGTTCTAATGAAAAAAAACTATATACCTATCCAGTATGGCTTTGAAATCGATTAATATCCGCTGGATTAGAGCCGATTCTCTGCCATGCTGAAAAATCGTATCACAGACAATTTTCCATGAAAGTTAAAATAAAATTAACACCAATTTGTTTTAATTGTATAGTTTATCATTTTAATAACCGCGGAAAGCTGTCTGTAATACGGCGGTGCAATAAATAAAAATGATCTAAAGGGATAAGACAATTACCGATAAATTTATGTTCTTCCCCTATGATGAAACACAAAATTACCCCATCTATAGATTAAAATTAGTTGTTAAAACGTTTGAGGTAACCAACCAATCAAAATTCGCCAAAGAAGTTAACTTGTTAAGCCAACGAATAAGCAAACGTTCTTATAAAACTTTTGGAACTAGTGTAATAAACAGCCCATTGTCCCCTCTCTCTCTGGATAAATAACTAACCTGATATGAGGCATCGTTGGCAAATTGTTGCAGGTCTAGGTCCTGTGATAGTTGGTGCAACAAATCTTCATCCCCTTCTTCCCCCATCTCGCCTCCAGAATAGTGGCTTGCAGGCATTCTAAATGATGATACACAAAATTACCCTTCTGTAGATTAAATTAGTGGTTGAAAACGGTTGAACAATCGACTTTATGAATTAACCAATCAAAATTTGATAAAAGTTTTTAGGTAATCTCAAGAACAAGAATATGTAATTATAAAACTTTGGGGACTAGTGTTATTAACATTCCTTTCTCCCACCACCTTGCCTCCAGAATAGTGGCCGTAGCAGCATTCTAGATAATCCACTGGATTAGAACCAGTTCTCAGTCATAATATCCGCGGATAACTGTCTATAATACGAGGCGATAAATAACTATAAAACTCAGGGATCTAAATGGATAAGACAATGGTCTATAAATCCTAAATGATCCCAAATGATGATGCACAAAATTACCCCTTCTGTAGATTACTAGGTATTAGAGCTTGAAATCGTTTGAACACTTAATATAATAAAGCAAACAAACAAAATTTGATACCTATAAGAAACCAAGCTTTTTAGCTAATTCCAAGAACAAGAAAATGTGATTATAAAAAACTTTAGGGGACTAGTGTAATTAACAGCCCATAGCTTTATTCTTTATCTTAGGCATGCTAGACCTTGCATGGTGATTCCTGCAGTTTTAAGGAACGATTTAGATAGCGTAACAACTCCATAATCGTTACCAGAAAGTCCGTACATCCATTTTAAACATGTTAATGTTCAAATTGTACCTACCTACCTACCTGTAAATAGTAGGTAGAATTTTACGAAAATTCTAAATTGACAGGTCCGACAAATACTCTATTTCTTAAGCGTTTAGAACAGACACACAGACATCCTGTTACTTTATGAAGTGGATGTTACCTTCAAGCAATTTTTCTGTTAAGCTTTTGAATTTGTTTTTCTTCAATACATTATTAATAAGCATATATTTCTGAAAAATAAAATAAGTACCTTTTATATTATATATATAAAAAATGCATTTCACTACTTTTTTGGTAGGTAGGTTTTGAAAACTAACAAGGATCTAAAGGGATAAGACAATGCCCGATATAATGATATACATCTCCAATGATGACACACAAAGTTAACTCCTCTGTAGATTGAAATTAGTAGTTGAAACGTTTGTACACTCAACTAAATGAACCAACCAAAGAATAAGGTATAACCATCAAGTAAATTATATATTAAATCATAATTGGGAGGCAGATAAAAAAGGTCGTCAATTTTACTAAGTGTACGTTGACCCCAACAACAGCTAAAAATTACTTTATGGATTAAGCTGGAATTAGCCCCAAAGTTATCAAGCCAACAAATAAGAACACATTATTATATTTGATATTCATATTTATATTTATAACACTTAGATAAAAGTACTTCTAGTAACTGCTAATTAAATTGATATGGTTATATTCTTTACTCGCAGTAAAGATTTCTACAAATCTAGGGCATGTTTTTAACTTTTTTAAAGGGGATAAATGGATAAATTAATTGTTAACAATTCATAACCCATAAAGAAAAAAGCTGGGGATGGGACATTGGGCTGTTTATTCGATCCCACTAGTCCCTAAAGTTTTATAACAGCGTTTTCTTATTTGTTTGCTTAAAAAATTTGGGGACTTGATTGAGTTTTGATTGTTTGGTTTATGAAGTTGAATGGTTACACGTTTCAACCACTAATTTTACGCAACGGAAGATGTTATTTGGTGTGTTACATCATTGGGGATGTACACCAATTTATCGGCAATTGTCTTATCCCTTTAGATCCCTGCATAAAAAAAGATTCACGGTCTTAAAAGGGACACCAAATCGGTGGTTATGTGCTTCTAGCATATAAAAACCAAGATATAAAATTAAATAGCTTAAAACCTTCCCCCCCCCCCCCCTATATAATTGGAGAACACTAATCGGTTCAGTAGTTATAGATATTTTATGATACAGACAAAAAAAAACCTTTCTACTTTATATAATAGTTTTTAATAATTTATAATCAATTATTAATTAATATAGAATGCTGTTTTTGTCAATAAAATTGCCTTTTTTCACTTGTTAAACGTTGACTAAACAACACACACACACACACACATACACACACACACACACACTGCCGGTGTAGTATTACTTCAAGACAGAGTCGCCGTATATTTAAAGTCAGGGATCTAAAGGGATAAGACAATGGCCCCTTATTGATGTACATCCCTAATGATAATACACAAAATTATTTCTTCTGTAGATAAAAATTGGTGGTTTAAAGGTTTAGACACTCAACTTAATTGACCACATTGATCGGTTTCAAAGCCAAACTGGAAAATATTTTTCATATTTTTAAAAACTATTTTATGGTACCTCTGTTATATTGTTTATTTATGATAAGACGATGCAACTTTTGTTTAATTCAAAAATAAAATAATCTTTAAAATCTTCCAAATTTTGTTTTAAAAATGTTTGAAAATTATTTGGTACAAATTTTTGAATTGGTGGATTTTTCAAAAAAAATATTGAAAGATTTTGTTTTTAATAATAAAAGTTGCGACAGTTATTGATGACAAGTGGACAAGCGCAAATGCCGCTAAAAAATTTATTATGAAAGTTCTAAGGATAATAATTTTATAGAATTACAATACGATTTAGACTAAAACAGTGTTGTGATTTACATTATTTAATAAATAAAGAGTAGCCATTTCTCACATCGTATTATAGACAGCTTCCCGCGGATATTGAAATGAAAAATAGTAAGATTAAAACTTGTTTTGTTAGCCCCGAGATGCCAAAGGCCCGGTTTAACAAAACTGGTGTTGATTTTATGATTTTTTTGTATTACTATACACATAATTTTTCTGTATTATTGTGCTCTGTATGATTTTTCAGTATGGCTAGGAACCGATTCTTATCCGGCGGATATTAACCGGTTTGAAACCACAATGGAAATAACATGGATGCAAGATATTAATAAAAAAATAAAAACCTATTTTTTTTATTTAGATCGATTTTAACAAATGATTTTTAGGGAGGGTTGGACATTGTGCTGTAATTATTACATTAGCCCCCAAAGTTTTATAATAACGTTTTCTTATTCATTGGCTTAGAAACTCTAAGAACTTTTGTTGAATTTTGATTGGTTTACAAAGTTGAGCGTCTAAACGTTCTAACTACCAATTGTAATTTACAAAAGGGGGTAATTTTGTGCATCATCATTGGGAATGTACATAAATTTATTGGCCATTGTCTTATCCCTTTAGATCCTTGGAATTTACAGTCAAATGTCCCTTTCTCTATAAAATAAGTAGTCGAGCCATTTATCTTAAATACAAGCAGAGAAAATAATGCTTAAGTGTTTTTAGACGGACACACAGACATTTTAAATTATATTGGTCAAATGCTCTAAAGACAATTAACCTTTTGATTGCACGAACCTTTTTTGGAAGTCATAACCATTCAAATATTAAAAAAGACTGTCCCAAATGTATCCAGGACCCCTATTAAGTTACTATAAAATGAAGAAATCCATAGGTTTAGTCATTGAGATCTTAGTAGACAAACAAAAAAAAACTTTACTACTTTTAAGTCTAAGATTTTTTATAATTAGAGTCTGTTATAACCTATGATTGAACCACACCTAAGGGATAGTTCTTATCAACTTTAAACTTTGCAGAATGATTCTTGTAACAGTTAGGTACGATTTAAAAAGGATATGATCAGCACCAAAGAGTACTTTTAAAACACGCAGATTTTTTGACAATTCATTCATTTTCAAATATTGATTCCCAGAACAACAAGGTACAATATTTTAGGCGAAGTATCTCCATAATCAAGTCCTAAAAATGTGAGAATGTCATTAAACAGTATCCTGTATTAACCAATTAGTGCCGAGTGCCACTTTTATTGGCCGATCGAGCTGAAAATCTCAGGGAAGCTTTATAATGGTCAAAACGGAATTCCAATTTTTTTGTTTTGCTCTAGTGGCATGCACAGGAAAGTTGCAAAAAAAACCCGGTTCGGCATGGCCATAAATGCACAACGGGTATTTTGACCCGTTTTGGGTTTTTTTTACTAAATACCAGGTTATTTTGATAAAAAAATGAAAAATGTAATTTTTGAACGCCCAAAGTGAGATGAACACTTTTTAGAACTTTGATCCCATCTGTAATTGAAAACTACACAACCTCATGTAATCTATAGAGCTACAAGTAATATACGAAGCGATTTAATTCAAATTTAGTGTTTCGGCTATATGTGCCGCCGTTTTCGGTTAAAAAAACCGTTTGTCGAAGTTTTAAAACACACACACTACAAAAAAAGAACATATAAAATTTGGGTGTTACATATCAGAAAAAGAGCATAACAATATTGGGTGACACATATAGAGATTACTAGGGTATACTGATTAGGGTGGCTCAAGAATAATAAATCATAAACAAATATTTAATGGTTGAAAAGTTAAAACTGGGTAATAAAACCAAAACCGAGCAGGGTTTTAAAACTGTCAGGTATTTATGGCCATGCCGAACCGGGTCTAATAGGGCGTAAAAAAACAATAAAAAAATCATATAAAAAATAATAATTTGAATGAAACGAATTCACAAATAGATGTACTTGTCAATAAACATTAGATTTCACAAAAAAAATCAGCAACTTTACTATAAAAACAAAAAAGTTAGAAGGGGTATTTGGAATTCACCTAAATTTTCATGTTTGTTGAGCTATACCGGCAAACGGAAGTAAGCAAAACTGCCTGCTCCAGGGGGAAATGAAAGCCAGGGTAGTAGAGGGGGGATTCATACTGAGAATGATGCAATTATGAAGCTGGAAACCGTTTTTTTTTTTACATTTTCTGGAACCGGGTTTTAATACCAGGTTCATCACTAATGGGTTAATTATTTTTCATCTCATTTATGTAATACAATTTTTTAGGCATAAAAATTAATATTCTGCTTATTAAGTTCTAACCTTCTAGAAAAGTTTATGTCCATATGAAATATTCTCAATCTTTAGAGCTTTGCTTTTATGGATAGTTAATTGATCATTAGAGTAGCAACACTAAATAAAATAACCAACATCTATCAAATCATATTAAGAGTCAATGATTGAAAATATCCATAAAACGTTTCAGAAAATATAAAGCATCTTTTAAGACTCAATATTTAAGTTAAAATAGCTCTTTCAGACTTGTAACTGACAGACAAAGTAAATTAAAAGTAGTCTAGCTAGGAAACAAAATTAAAATTATAAGTAAAAAAACTGAAAAAATCTAAATATTCTTATTTTGAAAATCATGAATCATACAATAATCAATTTTTATAAAAAAAAAATGCAGATTATAAAGCATTTGTAGGTAATCATTCTGTTAACCCAAAGCAGTTCTGTTCTGAAATAATTGTTATAGTAATTAATCAAAATAATATTGGAATTAATAACAGATATAAAATATCAACAGATAAACTGGAAATATTAATAGATAGATATAGAGAAACTAGAGATTAGAATGAGTTGTTTGTCTGTTCATTATGATTTTCAGATTAGATATTTTGAGATAAATAGATATAAAGATATGTTTAGATAAATAAAAAATTAAATAGAGATAGAAAGATAAACATCTTATGCCATAAACATTTAAATAGATATAGATTTAGAATTAAGGATTATAATAGATATACATTTCTGATATAGTTAGATAATAAGCAAGTAAACAAATAGCAGTTACTAAATGTATATACAGATAAGTAAATAATTAAATAGACAGATATACAAGTAAGTTGGTTTAAAAAAGATATTTTAAGATTTATTTCACAAATAAGAAGTGTAGGGATCTGTGCTCCCAAGGGACTTTAAGGGAAAGCAATGATATGGCTAACTCTTTAGTTTTGTTTATCAACCTTATCATCATTTATTTAATTGTTTTACCTTGTTATAAGAAAGACTAACAAATATGGTTACACTTTCCTCCTGAAAACAATTTAAATTTTTTTATTGAATTGCCTGCTTTATGCATAAAAGGGATTTGTTTCTTAATGGGAGGGGACAAAATAATAGCCTAAAACTATTGCTTAAATGATAATAGCCTAAAACAGTCCTAATGTTAAGTTTTCCTAAATTTTGTAACTAAACTTATTTAGTAGTTTTGGGATCTTATAGGACGAACCAAAATACCTTACAACTTTATTCAATAATAGAAAGAAATTAGTTAATGAAAATAATGATTTTCATTCTGATTTATACAGAAATATATATTACTCCAGTGTTTTATAAGTTTTTAATGTACAAAGCCTGTTAGTTTTACAAAACTATGAAAAAAATGCTTAAAAAATAGGCCTTTTCTGAAACAGTTTCTTTACAAGCTCAAAAAATTAATTTGAAGTACCATTAATAGGTTAAAAAAGATATTTTTTCTCTCATTTCTATGGTTTCCATATATAGAAAAAAAATTTGCATAAATATTCCATTGAATAGAAGTATATTTCAAAACTAATTAATTGGGCTTGTGAAGAAATCGTTTCAGCAGCTTAGGTCAAAAAAGGTCAGTTAGTATTTTTGACAGAGTTATAGGCAAATTCATGTAATGTTCTAATTGAACATATAAAAAACTAACAGCCTTTATTACAAGAATAAAGCTATAAAATATAGTAAACTTAAATATCATAGTTTTTGTATTTTTTTTTACTCTTCATCCAAAGATTTACTTAAAATAATAGAAAGAATTCATTAAACGCCAAATGAAATGATAGGATAGCTATACTTATAAATATAGAATTATTGTATAAGCTTACCATGTTCTCTAAGTATTTCTGCTATTTCTTCATGTCTATTAGGGTGAGTACAATCTAGAGCTGTCCAACCTATGATATTTATTATTATTTAATGTATAGATAATTACCCTATTAACATTGTTTATCACATGTGCGTACAGTCATGATGTCATAATATTGCATAGTTTTAGAGAGAGAGAAAGAGAGAGAGAGAGAGAGAGAGAGAGAGAGAGAGGGAGAGAGAGAAAGAGAGAGAGAGAGAGAGAAGGAGAAAGAGGGAGAGAGAGAGAAAGAGAGAAAGAGAGAGAGGGGAGGAGGGAGAGACATAGAAAGGGAGAGGAAGAGTGAGAGAAAGAGTGAGAGAGGGGGGGAGGGAGAGACATTTTTTGCTGATGCATGTAACAAAGGGATTAGTGTTTCACCACCACTTTTTTTCTTTAAAATTTTCTCTTGTGGCAAAGCCCCTTGAGGCTAGGGGCGAAGCCGCTAGTTCATTATAAAGAAAGATAAATGAATAGAGAGATATAACCACTGAACCGATCGGGTTCTCCTTATCAGGGTAGCTTCTCATAGGTCCCAGGAAGGCTCATAACTATTTTCTTGGGGGTTGGGACACCCTCAACCCCCCAAAAAAATGAAAATCCCCCCCCCAAATTTTTTTTCTTTTTCTTTTAAAATCTAAAGTAAGAAATTGGGTTATTAAATTGGACTCTCTCCTCCTCAAGTGCCCCTAGAGGCCTCTACGGGCGTAGCCGCTAGTGAAGAGATAAATAGATAGATAATTAAACAGTTAAATTAGAACTATTAATAAAAAGATAAGAAGATAATACTTAATAAGTACATTTGTGTGTTTGTAATTCTTTATAAAGAAAGATAAATTAATAGAAAGATATATATGTGGTAGGGGTGAAGCAGTTCAACCCTACTGAGCGAGTTCGATTCAAACGAGCCCCTAGCCTTGAAGATTCTATCAATAAATAACTAAAAGTAGTTATTGCTAAAGAGATATATTTTGAACTGATTCATTACAATAGATATACAGGTTTATATAGCAAATAGAAGTATAATAATAGATTATGAGGGGGTAGCTGGTGAGGGGTTCCTTTGAGCTGGGGCTGTGTCCACAGGCACAAAGGTAGGAGGGAAGGCTGCCTCCTTGGGGTGGCAGGTGATGGCAGAGGAAAGGGAAGGTCCGGCTGCGGAAAGGGGGAGGGGGGGTAATCCCCTCCCCATGCCCAGGTGGCCATTGTATTCCATAACAATGGGTTGGGTGACCGCTTATCAAAATGACCGTCTTTTGATAGCATATCTAAAGGTGATGGGTGGAGTTTTAACATCTGCATTTGCCGGGAGTCCCAGAGCGTAGTATACTCTAGAAAAGGCTTGTCCATATGATGCCGTCTACCACATATACATACAGAAAGATAATTAAACAGTTCAATAGCAATTCGAACTATTAATGAATAGATAAAAAGATAATACTTATCACAACTTCAATATTTACATGAAATATTAAAGATACAATATTTGGTATAATAAAGCCTAGTTCACAAAAGGCCTAAAGAAACTTTAGGTAGACCAATTCCAAAAAGGCATTTGTTAATTGAATATTAGATACATTATATATTCTTTAGTTTAGAGTAGAGTTATAGATATAGAGAAAGATATGAAATAAATTAAAGATACAAATATATGGTATAATAATATTATGTAACTAACCCTTATCATCTTTATGGTTGATATCTGCTCCATGATCTAGAAGTATCCTCACTGTTTCTCTATTTCCATTGTATGCTGCATGCATAAGACTTGTCCTTCCTAAATACAAATATATTAGATACATTATATATTATTTAGTTTAGAGTAGAGTTATAGATATACAGAAAGATTTATGTGGAGAGATAGATAGATATATATAGTTAAATATGCAAACATGCACAAAACAATTTGTAATGTCTGAATAAATATGTAAATTCATATTTTGTTTGTGAGTTAGCCTTTTATAGTTAAATGAATGTATAGATGGATAAAATAAATATAATATTTAGTTCAGAGTAGAGTTATAGATATACAGAGAGAGGTATACAGATAAATGGATATAAAGATAAAGATAGAATATACTACAGATACAATATACGAATATAGTATAATAATATTATGTAACTAACCAGTATCATCTTTATGGTTGACATCAGCTCCATAGTCTAGAAGTAGACTGACTGTTTCTGTGTTTCCATTCATTGCTGCCCACATAAAACTTGTCCTTCCTAGATATAAATATATTAGTTACATTATATATTCTTTAGTTCAGAGTACAGTTATAGATATACAGAGAGAGGTATACAGAAATAGATAGATATATAGTTAAATGAATATATATATGTATTTATATGGATAGAATATTCTAAAGATAAACTATATAGTAAAATAGTATTATGTAACTAACCAGAATTACTTTCATGGTTGACATCGGCTCCATGTTCTAGAAGTATTCTGACTACTTCTGTGTTTCCATACTGTGCTGCAACCATAAGACTTGTGTAACCTGGATATAAATATATTATATACATTATATATTCTTTAGCTCAGAGTACAGTTATAGATATACAGAGAGAGGTGTACATAGATAGATAGAATATACTAAAGATACATTATATAATTATAGTATAATAATATTATGTAACTAACCAATTATATTATCATTATGGTTCACATGAGCTCCATGTTCTAGAAATAGTCTGACTACTTCTGTGTTTCCTTTCTCTGCTGCAGCCATAAGACTTGTTCTTCCTAGATATAAATATTCTAGATACATTGTATATTTTTTTGTTCTGAGTACAGTAATAGATATACAGAGAGCCGTGTAAAGAGATCTATAGATAGAAATAGTCGACTATAGATAGATAGATAGAATATACAATATATAAATATAGTTTAATAATATTATGTAACTAACCATCATTAGCTTTATTGTTGACATCCGCTCCAAGTTTTAGAAGTAGTCTGACTACTTCTGTGTTTCCATACAGTGCTGCATACATAAGACTTGTGTAACCTGGATATAAATATATTAGTTACATTATATATTCTTTAGCTCAGAGTACAGTTATAGATATACAAAAATATGTATGTAGAGAGATAGATATAGATAGATTGAAAGATAGTAAGATAGATAGAGAGATAGTTAAATATATAGATAAAAAGATATATAGGTATCTACAGATAGATACTTAATCCAGACAAAATAAGAACTGGCATTGTAGGCCAACAAAATAATCTGATGTAGACAAGGTTTTTATGTGCATTCAGAACGAGCTATATTGATAGAGACTGTAAATGAGAAAATTTCTCATCAGATTATCAAACATTAACATCATATCATTCATATAATCTCAAAGATAGGGCAAAACTTTCTATTGTTTCCTAAAAAAAACGGCTTTTCCACCGATTTTTATTATATCCAAGATTGGGGAAAAAATTTCCAGACTATATAAATGTGCAGTTAATTGTCTTTTTTTTCATTCTATAGCTAAAACTAAACTTTTTGACATAGTTCTCTATTTTTTCTAACAGTTAAGCTGACTATTAAAGTGATCACGAAGCAATTTTAAAAAATTTGATATATATTTGGAATTTCTTAATTATTTAAAATTATGACAAAAAAAAAAATTTGATATAAAAAGTGCCTTAAAACCTCTATTTTTAAATTTGCTACAGTACCCAAAAAAATTAACTTACACAATTATGTGTAAAACAAACTTTTAGATTTGTTGGCATTTCTCTTAACACAGATGGAGTTAATAAAATTCATACTTAAAAAATAGAGATATTTCTGCTTTTCATACTGTTGTTATCAATTTTGCTTATTGACAACTGAAAAAGTTGCAATTAAGGTTTAAAAATGTTTGACCAAATGACTAAAAAGATATTTCTCAGCTTATTTTAGTGCAACTAACATAACAGGCAATCAGAACAAGTATAGAATAATGTATTATGGAAACACAACTATTATGGAAACACAACTCAAATGGTTTTAGAGAGATGTAGTATTACAG
The DNA here is from genome assembly GCF_053477335.1 of Acartia tonsa. Lineage (NCBI taxonomy): Eukaryota > Metazoa > Arthropoda > Copepoda > Calanoida > Acartiidae > Acartia > Acartia tonsa. The sequence goes on from NC_137274.1 coordinate 25,599,640, forward strand.
ATAAATTCAGTATAATTTTTGTTGTCAATGTTGTGTCAAAGTGCCTCAATAAAATGATCCTTATAGATGTTTAAAGATATAGATATCCAATTTAAATCTTTTGATTGTGGAATTGTAAAAATATAAGCCCTTTCACCTCACAGCCCAATTGATTGCTTGTGGATTTAATGGGGCTCTAATGGTCTTCTTTGGTAATTATAATATCAATGAAAAACTTTTAAAAATATTTAGACTATACATATCATATTTTTACAATTCCACAATCAAAAGATTTAAATTGGATATCTATATTTTTACTTATAAAATGATACATCTACCACCAGTTTCTTCTTGTTCTAAGGATCATTTTATTGAGGTACTTTAACACAACATTGATAACAAAAATTTTACTGAATTTTACTGTGCATTACTAACACTACATCTCTCTAAAACCATTTCAGGGCCCCCTTAGTTGTGTTTCCATATTACATTATTCTACATTTGTTCTGATTGCCTGTTATGTTAGTTGCACTAAAATAAGCTGAGAAATATCTTTTTAGTCATTTGGTCCAACATTTTTGAACCTTGTTTGCAACTTTTTCAGTTGACAAAAACTAGCAAAATTGATTTTATCAGTATTAAAAACAGAAATTTATCTCTTATTTTACAAGTATAAATCTTATTAACTCTATCTGTGTTAAACCTTACAGATTGGGGGGGGGGGGGGGGGGGTCATATTGAGAGTTGTGACTTCATGACTTTTTAAGTTTAGTAATTATACATCGGCAAGAGTTGGTCTTATAAGGATATCTGGTCTGTGTCGGTCATGGCATCCGGTCAAAGTTGGTTAGGTGGCACCAAAATTAGAAAAAAATCCAAATAAATCTTAATTTCTTCATTATGACTTTTGTGAATACTGGGATATCAATGAACATCTGAGAATAGTGGTGTTATGACCGTTTGACCGCTTCCTCACCGATTTTATGACCAATTTTTGTCCCGCTTTTACTATAAACTTACATCATGTATATAGTGGCTTCTATTACAGCTAGAGACCTAAAAACTTTTGTAGTACATCCTTGAGCAATAATAAACTTCCGTGAGTAGTAAGGTCATGACTGTTTGACCACTCCTTGACCTATTTTTGACCGATTTTCTATTTTCTACCTGTAATTTTGCTTTTTTTAAGCTGCCAGCTGCCGAATTTTAAAACAGCTTTAGACCAACAAAATTTTTTATGTAGTCTTTTATTGTGATCAGAAACAGATAAAAATATTAATTGGTGCTGCTAACCGCCGTTTTACTGCCGTAACCGCCGAAAATAGCAGTTTCCATTATTTGCCATTTTTTGGCGATGGTCAGAAAAAGTAATTTTTTTTGTTATAAGAAATAAAAGTTTGTCCTAAAATTTGGTGATCCCAGCTTTTAAATTGGCCGCTCTATGGCTGTTTTAATATTTAGCGGCTAAGGAGCGGTCTGACTGCTATGACTAGAAAAAGTAATTTTCTTTAAAAATACACATAAACCACCAGAAAACATTTTTATGTCTCTAACTGTAACAGGAACCGATATATAGGGGGGGGGGGTCAATATGACCCTCCCCCCCCCCCCCCAATCTATTAATGTGGGAATTGGAGCCCGAGCTGTAAGGCTTAAGAGAAATCTGTGCCAACAAATCTAAAAGTTTGTTTTACACATAATTGTGTAAGTTAATTTTTTTGGGTACTGTAGCAAATTTAAAAATAGAAGTTTTAAGGCACTTTTTATAACAAATTTAGCAAATTTGTTGTCATAATTCTAAATAACTAAGTAATTCCAAATATATATCAAATTTTTAAAACTTGCTTTGCGATCACTTTCAAAGCCTCTTATATACAGAACAAATTGTTAATAAATATGTCTAGAAATTTATGTGTTTTTGTATTATACTAATCAATCCCAAAGAGAGAGAGAGAGGGGGGGGACAATGGGCTGTTTATTACACTAGTCCTATAATAACATTTTCTCATTTGTTGGCTTAACAACTTTGGGGACTCTAGTAATTTGATTTTAATCTACTGAAGTATAATCGTACATATCATGGTTGGGGATGTACATCAATTTATCGGTCATTGTCTTATCCCTTTAGATGAATCCAATGATTAAAGCCCACCAAAATGATTTTTCTCTTCAATATTGGCTCCAGCATCCAATAACTTGATAACTTCATCAGTAGATCCTGTTTTTACTGCTTCTAATAAATCTAAACAAAATGATTTTTGATTAACATTGTACCTTATTGTAATAGGAATCAATATTCCAAAAGTCAAATAAATATCATAATTATATTATATCACATAAAAATTTATTGCTTCTATTAAATCTAAACAAAATGATTTTTAATTGACTTTATACCTTGTTGTAATAGGAATCAGTTTTCCAAAAAACAAATTAATAGAATAATTATATCACATAAAAATTTATTATTTCTAATAAATCTGAACAAAATGATTTGTAATTTAAAGAAATAAACAAGGATGACAACATCAATAAAAACAAAGCTCTGTAAAGGTAGGACAAACCAACATTAACACTGTAGAGTGTCAAAACAGAATAAGCAGAATATAGATGCATAAGTCTAAACAAAATTGTTAGTAAATTTGTTGCAAAACTACTTGATACTGCTTAAGACATTATAGAGATGCTTCGCTTATAATATTGTACCTTGTTGTAATAGGAATCAGTATTCCAAAAATCAGATATTCATAAGATATGAAAATTTAGTGTCAAATATGTTAAATATCGTCATGTTTTAAATGAACATAAGTACATTCTGTTAACAATTTTAAAGTTTTCCAAATCGTACCTAACTAATACAGGAATCACTATGCCAAGTTTGAATTTAATAGGACAATTCTAACCTGACTAAATTTAAGAAAAAAGCTTACTGTTATCTAACCGGACTATCCTTAATTATACATACATTGTACATTGTATAGTAGTAGAAAACTGGTTATATATGCCAACAACAAAATTAATTTGAAAAAAAATCACGAAACCTGTGTTTTCAGCTGTTGTTAACAAATCAATGTGTTTTAAATGGACGTAATGGCATTCTGGTAACGATAATAGAGTTGCTATGCTTTTAAAATCATACCTAACTACTACAGGAATCACTTAGCAAAGTTTGAGATAAATTTTAACATACCTTAATTAACAAAAAAAAATTTGTTCTTGATGGATGGACAGACTGACGGACCGACTCTAATTATAGAAAAGCTTTGCTTTTAAAAAGAGGCCTTGTACATTTGAATAAAATTCATAATTGTCTATTCATTTGACTTTTGAGTTGGTTAATTCTACGTCGATTGGAAATAATGTTATAAGCTTAAAGAGCATTGTAAGCAGGTAGGGAGAGGACATTGCCTTAATTAAAAAAAAAACATTCCGTTCTGGACGGATGGACAGAATGACGGACCGACCCTTTTATAGAAAAGCTTGGCTTTTAAAAATAACATTTCTTATAGACATTTCTATTTACAGCTTTGGTTGTATAAAATTGCTTACCCGGATCTGCAATATATGGACGATTGGATAAGCATCCTCCAACATATAGCAGCAAACAAACCTTAAATATTTTCTTTTTAATTTTATCGTATTCATTTGAAACTGATTAATATCCAGTGGATTAGAACTGGTTCTCATCCATACAAAAAAACTATGTCTATCATCATATTATATCCAGTTTTCTATGAATATAAAAACCTGGTTTTAATCTTATAATTGTACATTTTATATGCGCGGAAAGCTGTTTATAATATGATGCAAGAAATAACTATTATATACTTTTTTAGTAGCGAAGCTACTCAATAATTCACAATGTCCGTCCATCTGTCCGTCTGTCATCTGTCCATAATTAATGAATTGGGGGGAACAGATAAGAAAATTAGGCCTCCAATATTAATGTTTTTTTAAAAATAAAATTTTCTAGGGAGATTTCTCTTCTGAGGAAAGTTGTACCCTCCCCCAAAATAGTTATAAACCTTCCCAGGACCTATGATAAGCAACCCTGTAAAGCCTATATGTTCAGCAGTTACCGGGATTCTTTGGTACAAATAGACAGACAAAAATAAATCCTGTTACAATATAATTAGGAAATATATATATAGATAGATAGATAGAAAGATAGATAGATAGACAGATAGATAGATAGATAGATAGATAGATAGATAGATAGATAGATAGATAGATAGATAGATAGATAGATAGATAGATAGATAGATAGATAGATAGATAGATAGATAGAAGATAGATAGATAGATAGATAGATAGATAGATAGATAGATAGATAGATAGATAGATAGATAGATAGATAGATAGATAGATAGATAGATAGATAGATAGATAGATAGATAGATAGATAGATAGATAGATAGATAGATAGATAGATAGATAGATAGATAGATAGATAGATAGATAGATAGATAGATAGATAGATAGAAAGATATATAGACAGATATATAGATAGATAGATAGATATATATATAGATAAATAGATAGATAGATAGATAGATAGATATGTAGATAGATAGATAGATAGATAGATAGATAGATAGATAGATAGATAGATAGATAGATAGAAAGATAGAAAGAATATAGACAGATATATAGATAGATGGATAGATAGATATATAGATAAATAGATAGATAGATAGATAGATAGATATGTAGATAGATAATTAGATAGATAGATAGATAGATAGATAGATAGATAGATAGATAGATAGATAGATAAAAAGATATATAGATAGATAGACAGATATAAAGATAGATAGATAGATAGATATATAGAAAAATAGATAGATAGATAGATAGATAGATAGATAGATAGATAGATAGATAGATAGATAGATAGATAGATAGATAGATAGATAGATAGATAGATAGATAGATAGATAGATAGATAGATAGATAGATAGATAGATAGATAGATAGATAGATAGATAGATAGATAGATAGATAGATAGATAGATAGATAGATATATAGATAGATAGATAGATAGATAGATAGATAGATAGATAGATAGATAGATAGATAGATATATAGATAGATAGATAGATAGATAGATAGATAGATAGATAGATAGATAGATAGATAGATAGATAGATAGATAGATAGATAGATAGATAGAAAGATAGATAGATAGATAGATATATAGATAGATAGATAGATAGATAGATAGATAGATAGATAGATATATAGATAGATAGATATATAGATAGATAGATAGATAGATAGATAGATAGATAGATAGATAGATAGAAAGATAGATAGATAGATAGATAGATATATATATAGATAGATAGATGGATAGATAATAGATAGATAAATATATATGTATAATATGTACTCACAAAACTAAATGTTATCATGATCACGTATGAGAAAGAACTGATCTACTAGTGGTCGTGGTGCTGCTAGTCACCTTCAGATTTCTCTTTTTTCTTGGCCCAACAAGTTTTCTTTTTAAATTGTAATTCACAAGTCAACTTTTTAGTGTATGCGTGTGTGTAGTGATCTACAGGGATAAGACAATGGCTGATAAATTGATATACATCCCCAATGATGATATACAAGATAAACCTTTCTGTAGATTTAAATTTGTGGTGGAAATATTTGGACACTCAACTTAATGAATCAACCAATCAAAAAAAGTCCTCAAAGTTATTAAGCCAACGAATAAGAAAAGATTATTACAGTCCACTGTCCCCTCCCTTCCTGCACATACCAACACACACAAACACCAGAACTAAAACGTCCCCACACACAAAGAGATAGGGGACAATGGACGGGGTTTATTATAGCCACACACACCCACACACACACCACAAACACACATACACACACACAAACCATCAGAACCCGCTGTTTTTTTCAACGTCACTACAAGTATATTACAGAGAAAGTGCGCATACACATTCACACACACACAAATCATTTTGATTCAATCAAAATCTTTACTTTTAGTAAAAGCTGACTTTATAAGTAAGGTTTAAATTTTTTTATTAAATATTTTTTTCAATTCTAAAGCCCTATATGTACATATATACTAGAGTATATGTTACTAGAGGCCTGTAGAGGCACTTGAAGGTAAAGAAATTTCTCTTGGGAGGGTGTTGGTACCCCTCCCAAATATTTATAAACCTTTCCATGACTTATGAGAAGCTGTATTGTAAAGAAGAATCATATTAATTAAGCAGTTCAATATCCTTTAGTACTAACAAACAAAAAAAAACAGACATACACACATCCTGTTACTTTATTATAAGAATTTAAAGAATGTCACTTGAAATTTTATAATTTTTCATATTAAATTGATATTTGATATTATTTTATTCTTATAAAATACATAAGCAGTTAGCTTTTGTTTCTAAAAAATGCATGACAAAAAATTCAGGATTTTTTATAAAATCGGGAAATTCCCTTTCTTCAGAGCTCCATATTAGCTACGTGACAAGAGCTGGATCTTTAAATCATTTAAATGGTGCGCCAAATTGGGGTGAGCCAACTTTCCACCAATGAGAACACAGTATTTAACGAAATGCCGCGCTGTGATTGGCTGAAATTCAGAGCACCCCGATTTGGCACACCATTGAAATGATATAAAGATCCAGCTAAGGATGACAACATCTTTAAAAGCGGAGCTCTGAAACAGTAGAGATGCTTCGCTTATAACATTGTACATGTACATTGTTGTTTTAGGAATAAATATTCCAAAAATCAGATCAATTGGATAATTATATCATATAAAAAACATATTTAAAATGGACATATGGACATTCGGGCAATGATTATCTAAAATCATACCTAACTACTACAGGAATCACCATGACAAGTGTAAAATCTATATGACAATTCTAACAATTCTAAATTAACAAAAAAAAGCTATCCGTTCTGGAAGTACAAACCAACCCTAATCATAAAAAAGCTTCAGTTTTAAAAATAACACAAACTTTCATTTTACAAGAACAATGAAGTCTTTTCTAAGCAGAGAAATAATAAAGATTGATTAACTAAGAAAAGCCAAAACAAAAAGAATTATTTTTGCAAGAACTTTATACCCACCAGAATGCCTAAAACTTGCCCTGGACTATTACCAACTATCCATTGAATTTACATAAATGATTAACTTTCCGTTTTTTTTGGGTGGGGTAGTATTAAGAAAGTGAGGGGACAATGGGCTGTTTATTACGCTAGTTCCCATGGCTTTATAGTAACGTTTTCTTATAAGTTGGCTTAACAACTTTGGGGACTTTGGTTAATTTTGATTGGTTAATTATTAATTTCATCTATTGAAGGGGTAATTTTGTGTATCATCATTAGGGATGTATATCAATTTATCGGCCATTGTCTTATCCCTTTAGATCCCTGAGTAATATTACTTGTAAGTGATCGAGTAGCTTTACTCATTGTAAAAATACATTTAAGGCGCCTCAGAACCTAGACTCACGTTTATGAAAAGCAGACATACTCTCTATATACTATTATACAGGCAGTGTTACACTTTATGCTCCCAATCATAAACATAATTCTTACATAAATTACCAGAAAAGGAAAGACACGTAAAAATATAACCAAATGTACTTAATGAATATGATAAATTAAAATTTTTAATCCTAATAAAAATTTATGTGAGTTATTAACTTATTATACTTATTATTAATACTGATGTATGATTATACAGGTGTCAGACTATATTTTTAACATCCCTTTCAAAAATAGGTTAAAACCAGTGTAAATATTAAGAATTTCTTTAAGATATTGATTCAAAGCCTTTGGATTTTATTCATCATTTAAAGTTTTGACATTTTATGCATATAATTTTGGTTTTTACTCCCTTAGAAATTTTAAGGGGGGGTGGAGGCTTTTTAAACACCCTTGTATTTTTAAATTTTACCAATTGGGTAGAAATAAGAGTATTTTTAGTGCATTAAAAATGCTTTTATGTGCCATTTTACTTCCCCAAAACTTGATTAACATCACCCTCCCCCCCCCCCCATATTTAGATTTTGCTAAAATACAATACAACTTCCCTCTCCTACATTGTTCTGATTTTGAATATGAAAAGAAAATCAAATTTGCGTCGAGCTTATAAAAATCAAATTTTCCCCGAGGAAATAATATAGTATTTTATCTCTACCTCCCTTTTTGTCTTATTTTGATACACTCTAGCCCTTTTATTTACCAAACAAGTATCTATTTCCCCATTCCATCCTTTGATTATACAACCTTTATCTGTAACTATGCATGGTAATGAGTTAAAACTGTTTAGAGGCGAGCTATTTCTCCTACTCTTACAACTTTTGCAGTCTGTATTAATGTCGCGGTTTGAGTAAATATTTATTTATTTTTTTTGTAAAAAAATAATTGTTGGTATTAATAATTAAACAAGGACAACAGCATCCATAAGTAGCAAAGCACAAAATCTATCTGACAAAGTGAGTTATAGAGCAGTTTATTTGTAATTATACCAAAGAAAAGAAAGAGAGATAATATGCAAACTCTTAAAAACACGAAACCTTACAAAAACAAGTTTATGTCTTTGAGAAAAGCAGCTAAAAAGCTGCTTAAAAGCAGTCATGTATTTTTTATACTTAATTATGGTAAATTATGGTAATATTGACAAGAATTTTCTTTTATGAATTAGTTCTAAATCTAAAATAAAAAAAAATTGGTTTGATCCAACCCAATTTATATTTCCTAGGGGCTAGGGGTGAAGCCGCTAGTAGCTGTATACAATTATAGATGTGTTCACACACACACAAACACATAGACAGACACACTGACACAAACACACACACACACACAGACGCACTCAGACACAAACGCACACACACAGACGCACTCAGACACAAACGCACACACACAGACGCACTCAGACACAAACGCACACACACAGACGCACTCAGACACAAACGCACACACACAGACGCACTCAGACACAAACGCACACACACAGACGCACTCAGACACAAACGCACACACACAGACGCACTCAGACACAAACGCACACACACAGACGCACTCAGACACAAACGCACACACACAGACGTACCCAGACACAAACACACACAGACGGACAGACACACACACACACACATGCACAACTAGGCTTATAAAAATTCAACCTGTGGTTGTAACAAGGATGACAACATACATAAAAGTGAAGCACCAGACAGTGTGACAAACATAATAATTCAGAATATTAATCTATAGATCAAATCAAAATAATATAAGATTATGATTTAAAAATATTGCAAAATTAATCAAATAAATGATATTGTTTTAGGACATACTTACATTTCTAGGATTCTTGGCTTCTAGTACCTTGTTGTTCTAGAAATGTCATTACAAATATGAAATGCCTAACTATTACAGGAATAAACATGCAAAGTTTTAAATTGTTGGGACGATTCTAAAATACCTGAATTAAACAAAAATAATTACAAAACTGTAATGAAATAAGGCCACTATTAATTTTCAAGTTTCAGCCGCTAATTGTAATCTACAGAAAGAGTAATTTTGTGCATCATCATTGGGGATGTACATCAATTTATCGGCCATTGTCTTATCCCTTTAGATCCCTGATTTTACACCCTTCACTTTTCCTTTTTAAGTTTGACGGATTTAAGTGTCCAAGAGTCCATCTATGGTTATAAATCTATTGTATATACAATGATGTGTAGATATGTTTGGGGGGCCCCAAGGAGGAAAGGGACATTGGGCTGTTTATTACACTAGTCCCCAAAGTTTTATAATAACATTTTCTCACACTGAATTTTCTTATTCGTATTCTTAATAATTTTTGGGACTTTTATTCAATTTTGATTGGTTTGTTTTCAGTGTCCAAACGTTTCAACCACTAATTATTATTTACAGATGGGGCAATTTTGTGTATCATGAATGGGGAAGTGCATCAAATTTTAGGCCATTGTCTTTTCCCTTTATATCCTAAACAAATTAAACTTTACAACCTACTTTTAGTCCCCAGGCAGGAAGGGGATATTTGATTGTAAATGACACTGGTACCCAAAGTCATATAACTACTTTTATCTTTGGGTAGAAGGAATAATTTTGTCTATCATCCGTGTGGGTATGTCTATTCATTTATTATCCATTGACGTTTGGCAATTGTAGTGGCCGCCATTGGTCAATAACGGCCTCTCATTGGCTAATTTTTTTGTTACGTCATATTTTTTGCACTAATTCTCACAGCATCTTTTTTACGTCATAATCAGTCCGACACTTTTACTAGGTTCATAGATAGATAGAGAGATAGATAGATAGATATATATACCGTACCCCATTACTACACTTTTTTAGGGCTTAGAGAAAGAATCTACCACTTAAAGACGATTCCTGTGACGTCATATACATTTCGGAAAAGAAAAAGGGAAGGGGGGAAGAAAATATCTTCAAAAGAGATGTGAGAAAAGTGACACTAAAGTGACACAAAAGTTATGTAGTTTAGTCTTTTTCTACCCTCAGCAATAGCAACCCTAAGCTGAAGAACACCAACCCACAGATGCTATAAAACTACTAGATGTGCTGCTGCCGATTATTGGAAAAGCATCCACAAATTTAAATTAGAATGAGTGCTAAGACGATTGGGAATAATTGTGTTGTAGGAAAAAATCTAACCCCCCATAAAATTTAGTAACAGCTTTATACATTTACTAGAGGCTGCGTCCCTAGCATCTAGGGGCTCTATATTCAAGAGCAAAAAATAGCCTAAAACCACATCAAGACCTATAAGAAGCTTTACTAAAAAGAAGAACCATATCAGTTCAGTGGTTGGCGAGATCCTTCGCTACAGACAGAAAAACCTTGTTACTTTATATAGTAGGATATTCTGATGTTATTCAGTTCTGACAATCTACAAGTGTTAATGTTTATTTGTCCTACTATTTCAGCTTTTATGGATGTTGTCATTCTTGTTTTATCTCAACATTAGAAGATATTTCAAGTATAAAAATGAAAAAAAAATCCGTCAAATAAAAAGTGAAAAATCCGTGAATTATAAAGATTAAATTATAGTTTTTATTTGCATCTGAAGAATGAAAATGTAATTAGTATCAACTAAGGTAAAATATTTAATAAACAAGGATGACAACATGCATAAATGCAAAAGCTCAACGAACTGCAAACAATTATAGAGTGACAGCCAGGGAGGGAGGAGAAATTGGACGGTAAATTATACTGTTCCCAAATAATTTTAATACTTTTGTTTGATTAAACACTTTTGTTGACTTGATTTGTTGGTACACCTACAAATATCCTACTATGACAAACCTCTGAAAATACAAACCTCCTAAACGACAAACGTCCTAAAGGACAAACCTCCTAATGCGACATCTCCTAAGTAAAACTTCCTATTTTTAGTAGCGAAGCTACTCTATAATTCACTTTGTCCGTCCGTCCGTCCGTCAGTCAGTCAGTCAGTCCGTCCGTAACGCTATGGGGGAAATGGGATTTACTAAGCTCCTATAAAAGATAGAATGCTGAAATTTTTTGACAACATTCCCATCATTAAGGAGCACAATTGACTATAAAACATCATTGGCGTTCGGACTGATTTTTAGCAGGTTTTAGGCTATTTTTATATTATTCACATTTTTCTCCATATCTTCTGTGTTTATGGTCCGATTTTTAAAATTTTTTCAATTACAGATATCAAAATTAAATTTCCCGTCGTTTAAAGGAACAACCATGAAGGCCAGCCTGCCTTTTTAGCAGGTTTTAGGCTATTTTTATTTTTTTTTCACATTTTTCTCTATATCTTCAGTGTTTATGGTCCGATTTTCAAAAATTTTTCAGTTATAGATATCAAAATTAAATTTCCCGTCTTTTAAAGAAAACAATCATGACGGCCAGACTGCCTTTTTAGCAGGTTTTAGGCTGTTTTTTATATATTTAACATTTTTCTCCATATCTTCAGTGTTTATAGTCCGATTTTCAAAATTTTTCAGTTATATATATCAAAATTAAATTTCCCGTCTTTTAAACAAAATAACCATGACGGCCAGACTGCCTTTTTGGCAGGTTTTAGGCTATTTTTATATATTTAACACTTTTTTCCATATCTTCAGTGTATATGGTCCGATTTTCCAAATTTTTAAGTTAAGGATTTAAAAATCAAATTTTTTGTTGTTTTAATAAAACAACCATGACGGCCAGACTGCCTTTTATCAGGTTTTTGGCTATTTTTATATGTTTTACATATTTCCCCATATCTTTGTTTATTTTGATGCAATTTTCAAACTTTTTATCGGATATCAGTATCAAAATAATTTTTCCCATTGTTATGAGCATCTTTAATATAATTTACTTTGACCATCGTCATCATGCAAAATAAAACAAGGTTTCATGTCTATTTTATCCAATAAATCTATTCTTGATTTTAGTAAAAACCTTTTAAATCTACCTGTACGTATTCCCATCCACGATTTTTTGTGCTTTGCTACTTATGGATGTTGTCAGCCTTGTTTTTAAAATTAAAGGTCGAATTTTGTAATGCAAGGATGAAACCACTTCAAAACACACACCTTTCCGGATTTTACCCGAAACCTACCCCTCTCTTTATAAACAATTTCTTTTATACTTATGAATTAATGTTCTGCTTATTATGTTTAAACATTTATAAGAAACCTTGATTACTACTTGCCACAGTTTCTGACAGGATTTTTACTTGTAACATCCAGCATGTAAAGATGCCCATCTGGTATCAATAATCAAAAGTCGGCCATCTGCTGCCACAAAGCTAAATATCATAGTTTAGCTGTATTACTGACTAGCGGCTACGCCCCCTAGAAGCCTCTAGACGCATTTAAGTCAGGAGAATGAAAGTCTACGTCATCCCATTTAAATTTGTGTTTAAAAAGAGAAAAAAAAAAATATTTTTTTGGGGGGATGGGGGTGAAGACACCCTCCCAAAAATAGTTTAAAACCTTCCCAGGACCTATAAAAAGCTTCCCTGTAAAGGAGAACAATATCGGTTCAGTAGTAAGCTAGATCCTTCAGGACAGAAAAAAAACGCTTACTACTTTACATATTAGGATTACATTGATTGAGTATCTTTATAATTTTCGTATCTTTTAAATTAATATATTGTAGTATGATCAAGCTGACGGATAAAGCGAGCTATAGAGCAGTTTTGTCACAAACAAAGTTTATAACTTTTAATGTTACAAAGACATTAATAGACTTAAAACACAGACAATAAATAGTTATCAAATATAGCAAATAGAACTTAAAGTGTAACGATCCTTAATATCATAATGATGCTTTTCTTTGTATTAGTAATTCCTTGTTATATAGGTAATCTGGATCAAGCCAAGCCACCAAGAGCCTTAGTGGATAATTTATTGCCAGCAGGGATGTCCTACCACAATTGAAGAACAACCAAGACTTAAGATAAGGTAAGCACTTTGTTCAGTTAATTTAGAATGTTTAAATTAGTGCAGACTAAGCTATGTATTAAATAAGAGAGAGAACAAAGCAACTGTAGAAGGCACTTAAATGCCATAATGCACTACTAACATTTGTTGAGTACCTTAATTGAATCTTACAATCAAATCAATATAAACACTTGAAACATCAAGGGGATCTATACTTAGTGGAAGTGAAAAATATCCTAAACTCATCTAGAAATTAAAATATTGAAATATAATATTCTTAAGGTATATTATCCAGGACCCATATTTAATTTCTATAAAATGGAGTAATCAATCAGTTTAGACATTGAGATCTTAATAGACAAACAAAAAAAACTTTACTACTTTTTTAAATCTTAGATTTTCTATCTTTAGAGTCTTTTGTAACCATAACCTACCTTTGAGCTCCACCTAAGGGATAGTTCTTGTCAACTTTAAACTTTGCAGGATGATTCCTGTTACAGTTAGGTACGATTTTTAAAAAATATGATCATCATCAAGAATGTCCATTTAATACATGCAGATTTTACCAATTTTTTCATCTGAACTTGGAATATTGATTCATAGAAAAACAAGGTATAATACTTAAAGCTAAGCATCTCCATAATCAAGTCCCAAACATTATATGCATCTATATGAAATATTTTTCATCTCATTTAATACAACATTTTAGGCATACAAATTTATATTCTGCTTATTAAGTTCTGACCCTATAGAAAATTTAATGTCCATATGAATAACCTCTATCTTTAGAGCTTTGCTTTCATGGATATTGTCATCCTAGTTATAATAGAATAGAAATGACAATTCAGCATGAGAATACCAACACTGAAATACAATAACCAACATGTATCAAATCATATTAAAGTCAAGGGTTGATAATAACCATAAAACCTTTTAGAACATATAAAGCACCTTTTTAAGACTCAAGATTTAAGTTAAAATAGGTCTTTCAGACTTGTAACTGACAGACAAAGTAAATTAAAAGTAGCCTAGATAACAAACAAAATTAAAATTATAAGTAAAAAAAATTTAAAATCTAAATATTCTTATTTTGAAAATCATGAATCTTACAATAATCATTTTTTATATAAAAAAGGCACAATATTTTTTAAAATAATAAAGCATTGTAGGTAATTATTCTGTTCATCCAAAGCAGTTCTGTTCTGAAATAATTGTTATATTAATTTTCAAAAATTATATTAGAATTAAAATCAGATATAAGGTATAAAGAGATGGACTGGAGAAATTCACAGAGAAGCTAAAAATTAAAAAGTCTTTTTTGTCTATTAATTCTAAATCAAGGATTGCAACATACATCTACATAAGCATAGTTCTGAAATGGTAGGACAAACAAACATAAATACCTGTAGAGTGTCTGAACTGATTAAGCAGAATATAAATCAAAACAAAACTATATATGAATTTCTTGCAAAACTACTGTTTAAAGACATGCTTTCATTATTGGGACTTTGGAAAACATTTAAAATGTGGCATATTTTGAATGTTTTCTAAATTATACTTTACTGTTATAGGAATCAACATGCAAAGTTTAAGATTGATGGGACAATTTTGATATGTCTAAATAAACAGAAAGAACAAACCATTATGGACAGACAGACAGATCAAGCCTAATTATAGAAAAGAAAATAAGTATTCAAAAAGTACTAACTAGATGTACAATAACAGATAGTTAAATTACAATTACAAAAGATAAATAAATAGATAAATATATGACAAGTAAACTAGTATACAAAAATTAACAGACTCCTTTTTTGAAATTTATACACAAATAGGGGGTGGAGTTATATTTGCTCCCTGTGCACTTTGAGTGAAAGAACTCATTTGTTCTTTAACCTTTTCATAAGAATTATTTAAATGTTTTACCTTGTTATATTGTTGTTATTCTGACTTTACTCAATTTCACTTCCTTTCTTAGCTCCTAAAAAAGGTTTTAACTTTTAAAATATTTTTAAATGTATATTTTGCATAATCATCATATAAAATGATAAACTAAAATAGCCCTAAACCATCCTAGGAATTTTCAACTCAATTAGTTCAGTGGTTATCAAAGAACAAATTAAAAACTGTATTACTTGTTTGTCTTTATGGCCAAGATTTCCCCCCCTTCCTTAATTTTGCAATAAGGGTGGATAAAACCCCCATTACCTCTGATCTGCATGCCTATTGAATAAACTAAAGACTATTTTTTTCAATAAATTCATTATTTTCTGAACTTAGCCCTTAACAACCCTCCCCCACCCTTAATCTATTTCATTGAAAGTGACCAATAGAAAAAATTCATGAAAATCTGAATGAAAGGATAGCTATACTTATAATTATAAGCTTACCATTTTCTCTAAGTATATCTGCTATTTCTCTCTTTCTTTTCATTCTTTCTTCAGTATCCCAAAACATTTTTTTAAGGGCCTCATCCAGAGCTGTGTCCCCTATAATATTTATTGATTATCTAATAATACACTATATTAACCCTGTTAAAATTTTGCCATGTTAAATGATAATAGTCAAGTAGTCATAATATAATTACAATATTATTAATATTGTTAATATGTCAGCAATTTGACTTTTATATAGTTTATAAAGTTGGCATAAACTATATTTGAATTGTACACATAAACATAATGTTTCCAAGGTAAATAAACAAGCATCATAGCAAAGTATTACTGAGTAGAGAGATGGATAGAGATAGAAATAGAGAAAGAGAGAGATAGAGAGAAAGAGAGAGAGAGATAAAGTTGAAAGGAAAATTTACGTATTCATGCATAAGATTGATAAATAGATAGATAGAGAGATATACAGATAGATAAATAGATATTAAGATTGATAAACAGATATATATTTATATATATATGTATAATGTATGTATATAGATGCATACATATATATATATATAGATAGAACAAACTGTTACTAAAGAAATACAAATATAATATAATAATAATATATAACTAACCATAATTATCTTTATAGTTGACATCGGCTCCATGCTCTAGAAGTATTTTGACTACTCCTGTGTTTCCACCCAGTGCTGCCCTCATAAGACTTGTCTCACCTAGATATAAATATATTAGTTACATTGTTTATTATTTTGTTCAGAGTACAGTTATAGATATACAGAGAGAGGTATACAGATAAATGGATATAAAGATAAAGATAGATAGAATATACTAAATATACAATATATAAATAGTATAATAATATTATATTGTAACTAACCATTATGAGCTTTATGGTTGACATCAGCTCCATAGTCTAGAAGTAGACTGACTGTTTCTGTGTTTCCATTTATTGCTGCCCACATAAAACTTGTCCTTCCTAGATATAAATATATTAGTTACATTATATATTCTTTAGTTCAGAGTACAGTTATAGATATACAGAGAGAGGTATACAGAAATAGATAGATATATAGTTAAATGAATATATATGTATTTATATGGATAGAATATTCTAAAGATAAACTATATAGTAAAATAGTATTATGTAACTAACCAGAATTACTTTCATGGTTGACATCGGCTCCATGTTCTAGAAGTATTCTGACTACTTCTGTTTTTCCATACAGTGCTGCATACATAAGACTTGTCCATCCTAGATATAAATATATTAGTTATATTATATATTCTTTAGCTCAGAGTACAGTTATAGATATACAAAAATATGTATGTAGAGAGATAGATATAGATAGATTGAAAGATAGTAAGATAGATAGAGAGATAGTTAAATATATAGATAAAAAGATATATAGGTATCTACAGATAGATACTTAATCCAGACAAAATAAGAACTGGCATTGTAGGCCAACAAAATAATCTGATGTAGACAAGGTTTTTATGTGCATTCAGAACGAGCTATATTGATAGAGACCGTAAATGAGAAAATTTCTCATCAGATTATCAAACATTAACATCATATCATTCATATAATCTCAAAGATAGGGCAAAACTTTCTATTGTTTCCTTAAAAAACGGCTTTTTCCGCCGATTTTTATTATATCCAAGATTGGGGAAAAAATTTCCAGACTATATAAATGTGCAGTTAATTGTCTTTTTTTTCATTCTATAGCTAAAACTAAACTTTTTGACATAGTTCTCTATTTTTTCTAACAGTTAAGCTGACTATTAAAGTGATCACGAAGCAATTTAAAAAAATTTGATATATATTTGGAATTTCTTAATTATTTAAAATTATGACAAAAATTTTGCTAAATTTGATATAAAAAGTGCCTTAAAACTTCTATTTTTAAATTTGCTACAGTACCCAAAAAAATTAACTTACACAATTATGTGTAAAACAAACTTTTAGATTTGTTGGCATTTCTCTTAACACAGATGGAGTTAATAAAATTCATACTTAAAAAATAGAGATATTTCTGCTTTTCATACTGTTGTTATCAATTTTGCTTATTGGCAACTGAAAAAGTTGCAATTAAGGTTTAAAAATGTTTGACCAAATGACTAAAAAGACATTTCTCAGCTTTTTTTAGTGCACCTAACATAACAGGCAATCAGAACAAGTATAGAATAATGTATTATGGAAACACAACTATTATGGAAACACAACTCAAATGGCTTTAGACAGTATTAGTATTAGAGAGTATTAGTATTACAGATAAATTCAGTATAATTTTTGTTGTCAATGTTGTGTCAAAGTGCCTCAATAAAATGATCCTTATAGATGTTATTAAATCTTTTGATTGTGGAATTGTAAAAATATAAGCCCTTTCACCTCACAGCCCAATTGATTGCTTGTGGATTTAATGGGGCTCTAATGGTCTTCTTTGGTATTTATAATATCAATGAAAAACTTTTAAAAATATTTAGACTATACATATCATATTTTTACAATTCCACAATCAAAAGATTTAAATTTGATATCTATATTTTTACTTATAAAATGATACATCTACCACCAGTTTCTTCTTGTTCTAAGGATCATTTTATTGAGGTACTTTAACACAACATTGATAACAAAAATTTTACTGAATTTTACTGTGCATTACTAACACTACATCTCTCTAAAACCATTTCAGGGCCCCCTTAGTTGTGTTTCCATAATACATTATTCTACATTTGTTCTGATTGCCTGTTATATTAGTTGCACTAAAATAAGGTGAGAAATATCTTTTTAGTCATTTGGTCCAACATTTTTGAACCTTGTTTGCAACTTTTTCAGTTGACAAAAACTAGCAAAATTGATTTTATCAGTATTAAAAACAGAAATTTATCTCTTATTTTACAAGTATAAATCTTATTAACTTTATCTGTGTTAAACCTTACAGATTGGAGGGGGGGGGGGTCATATTGAGAGTTGTGACTTCATGACTTTTTAAGTTTAGTAATTATACATCGGCAAGAGTTGGTCTTATAAGGATATCTGGTCTGTGTCGGTCGTGGCATCCGGTCAAAGTTGGTTAGGTGGCACCAAAATTAGAAAAAAATCCAAATAAATCTTAATTTCTTCATTATGACTTTTGTGAATACTGGGATATCAATGAACATCTGAGAATAGTGGTGTTATGACCGTTTGACCGCTTCCTCACCGATTTTATGACCAATTTTTGTCCCGCTTTTACTATAAACTTACATCATGTATATAGTGGCTTCTATTACAGCTAGAGACCTAAAAACTTTTGTAGTACATCCTTGAGCAATAATAAACTTCCGTGAGTAGTAAGGTCATGACTGTTTGACCACTCCTTGACCTATTTTTGACCGATTTTCTATTTTCTACCTGTAATTTTGCTTTTTTTAAGCTGCCAGCTGCCGAATTTTAAAACAGCTTTAGACCAACAAAATTTTTTATGTAGTCTTTTATTGTGATCAGAAACAGATAAAAATATTAATTGGTGCTGCTAACCGCCGTTTTACTGCCGTAACCGCCGAAAATAGCAGTTTCCATTATTTGCCGTTTTTTGGCGATGGTCAGAAAAAGTAATTTTTTTGTTATAAAAAATAAAAGTTCGTCCTAAAATTTGGTGATCCCAGCTTTTAAATTGGCCGCTCTATGGCTGTTTTAATATTTAGCGGCTAAGGAGCGGTCTGACCGCTATGACAAGAAAAAGTAATTTTCTTTAAAAATACACATAAACCACCATAACTGTAACAGGAACCGAGATAGAGGGGGGGTCAATATGACCCTCCCCCCCCCCCCCAATCTATTAATGTGGGAATTGGAGCCCAAGCTGTAAGGCTTAAGAGAAATCTGTGCCAACAAATCTAAAAGTTTGTTTAACACATAATTGTGTAAGTTAATTTTTTTGGGTACTGTAACAAATCTAAAAATAGAAGTTTTAAGGCACTTTTTATAACAAATTTAGCAAATTTGTTGTCATAATTCTAAATAACTAAGTAATTCCAAATATATATCAAATTTTTAAAACTTGCTTTGAGATCACTTTAAAAGCCTCTTATATACAGAACAAATTGTTAATAAATATGTCTAGAAATTTATGTGTTTTTGTATTATACTAATCAATCCCAAAGAGAGAGAGAGGGGGGGGGGACAATGGGCTGTTTATTACACTAGTCCTATAATAACATTTTCTCATTTGTTGGCTTAACAACTTTGGGGACTTTAGTAATTTGATTGGTTGGATCATTAAGTTGAGTGTCTAAACGTTTTAAACACTAATTTTAATCTACTGAAGTATAATCATACATATCATGGTTGGGGATGTACATTAGGGCGGGTTCATATTGGAATTAGACAAAGAGGGGATATGCAACAGATAAAATTAACCTTTAAAACATTTCTGACCGAAAAAGAATTTTAAAAGATTGAGTTTTAGAACGAGACCACTAAAAAATATATTTGATTACTTATTAATATGCAAAGACGACATTCAAAAATTTTTTTGAATCAGAACTATAGCTTCATGGTACTCCCAGGAAAGGCCTTGAGGAGCTGAATCAGGAACTTTTGTCCGTTTCAAAATATCTCGTTCCTAGCCTTAGAAATCACTAAAAAAAACACATTTTTTAAAGGTTTATTGAGAATTGTCCAATTTGTAGAGGTTTTTTTAGATTTTCTCAGGCTAGAAACGAGATTTTTTGAAACGGTCCAAAGTTCCTGATTCTACTCCTCAATACCTTTCCTGGGAGCACCATGAAGCCATAGTTCTGATTCAATAAATTTTTGACTCCCATTTACAAATAGCTATACAATTGAATGTCTGGTCGTCAGTGGTTTTAAGACTTAGGATAAATTTTAAATCTTCCAGAGGTGTATTATACTCATACAAATCAGTTGCAGATCCCCGCTTTGGCCTCAGAAAAAAAATGTCCAAAATCGACCCACCCTAATGTACATCAATTTATCGGTCATTGTCTTATCCCTTTAGATGAATCCAATGATTAAAGCCCACCAAAATGATTTTTCTCTTCAATATTGACTCCAGCATCCAATAACTTGATAACTTCATCAGTAGATCCTGTTTTTACTGCTTCTAATAAATCTAAACAAAATGATTTTTGATTAACATCTTACCTTATTGTAATAGGAATCAATATTCCAAAAGTCAAATAAATATCATAATTATATTATATCACATAAAAATTTATTGCTTCTAGTAAATCTGAACAAAATGATTTTTAATTGACTTTATACCTTGTTGTAATAGGAATCAGTTTTCCAAAAAAAACAAATTAATAGAATAATTATATCACATAAAAATTTATTATTTCTAATAAATCTAAACAAAATGATTTGTAATTTAAAGAAATAAACAAGGATGACAACATCAATAAAAACAAAGCTCTGTAAAGGTAGGACAAACCAACATTAACACTGTAGAGTGTCAAAACAGAATAAGCAGAATATAGATGCATAAGTCTAAACAAAATTGTTAGTAAATTTGTTGCAAAACTACTTGATACAGCTTAAGACATTATAGAGATGCTTTGCTTATAATATTGTACCTTGTTGTAATAGGAATCAGTATTCCAAAAATCAGATATTCATAAGATATGAAAATTTAGTGTCAAATATGTTAAATATCGTCATGTTTTAAATGAACATAAGTACATTCTGTTAACGATTTTAAAGTTTCTACTCTTTCCAAATCGTACCTAACTAATACAGGAATCACTATGCCAAGTTTGAAATTGATAGGACAATTCTAACCTGACTAAATTTAAGAAAAAAGCTTACTGTTATCTAACCGGACTATCCTTAATTATACATACATTGTACATTGTATAGTAGTAGAAAACTGGTTATATATACCAACAACAAAATTAATTTGAAAAAAAATCACGAAACCTGTGTTTTCAGCTGTTGTTAACAAATCAATGTGTTTTAAATGGACGTAATGGCATTCTGGTAACGATAATAGAGTTGCTATGCTTTTAAAATCATACCTAACTACTACAGGAATCACTATGCAAAGTTTGAGATAAATTTTAATATACCTTAATTAACAAAAAAAAAATTGGTTCTGGATGGATGGACAGACTGACGGACCGACTCTAATTATAGAAAAGCTTTGCTTTTAAAAAGAGGCCTTGTACATTTGAATAAAATTCATAATTGTCTATTCATTTGACTTTTGAGTTGGTTAATTCTACGTCGATTGGAAATAATGTTATAAGCTTAAAGAGCATTGTAAGTAGGTAGGGAGAGGACATTGCCTTAATTGAAAAAAAAACATTCAGTTCTGGACGGATGGACAGACTGACGGACCGACCCTCTTATAGAAAAGCTTGGCTTTTAAAAATAAATTTCTTATAGACATTTCTATTTACAGCTTTGGTTGTATAAAATTGCTTACTCGGATCCACATTATTATATCTGCTACCATTTTCTAATCCGTTATCATCTTCTTCAATGTCTAAACAAAAGATGTAACCAAAGTTTATCAGAATTTTTTATTCTGTCAATTATGGTTGGGCAGGATACTTTTTGGCCAGATACCGGATATCCTGCGTATTCCCTATGCCGGATATCCGGCATCCTGCTGGATATCTAGCCAACGACGGATGTCCGGCAAATTACCAGATATCCTGCCAGATAACCGGATATCCGACATTCAAAATCTGGTATCTGGATAGTTTCAGTATCCGGTATCTGGCCGGATATCCGGCCCAACCCTTCTGGCATTTTTCCCTGCACATATTTTTATCTTTAAATATATTTCCAGTATGGCTTATAATATCTGTTGGATTAGAAATCTTGTATAGTATTGTATTACAGACAATTTTCTATGAACATCAAAATAAAAAAAAACCATAAATAAATACCAGTTTTTTATAGACCAGGCCTTTGGCCCCTCAGGGCTAACAAAATTATTTTCAATCTTCTATTTTTTTTTCATTTCAATACCTAAGGAAAGCTGTCTATAATACGGTGCAATGAAGAACTATTTTAGGATGATTTAGGTAAGGATTTGGGAGGAGGGGGAGGGGTGATAGTGAGATTCTTAAGTACAGACAAAGATCCTGTTTTCTTTTTATACAGATTACATTTTGGGCTTATTTAAATGGGGTGTTTTGTTTTTAGGTAAGGTTTTATTAGAGGCAGGACAGCCAGGAGGGTTAGTTTTTAGATTTGAGCCCTGCAGGGTCAAGCCATCCACATGGGTTAGGCAAAAAAGAAAACAATTCATTTTATAAATAGGGGTTTGGGTAAGAATAATTCGAGAGAAACCACAATAAAACAGGGATCTAAAGGGATAAGACAATAGCAGATAAATTGATTTACATTGCCAATGATTATACACAAAATTATACCCGTCTGTTGAATACAATTAGTAGTGGAAACGTTTGGACACTCAACTAAATAAACCAAAAAATCAAAATTCAATAAGTTCCAAAGGTTGTTAAGTCAACAAATAAGAAAATGTTATTATAAGACTTTTGGGACTAGTATTAAAAACAGCGCAATTCCCAACCCCCTGACAATAAAATCTCACCTATAAATTTGGATAAGCATCCTCCAACATATAAGCCTTCTCCAACATATAGCATCAAACAAACCTTAAATATTTTCTTTTTAATTTTATCGTATTCATTCGAAACTGATTAATATCCAGTGGATTAGAGCTGGTTCTCATCCATACAAAAAAACTATGTCTATCATTGTATTATATCCAGTTTTCTAAGAATATAAAAATCTACAATAATATGATTAAAATCAGTTATTTAGCCCATGCCTTCGGCATCTTGGAGTTAAAAAAACTGGTTTTAATCTTTTAATTGTACATGTTATATCCGCAGAAAGCTGTTTATAATACAATGTGCAAAATAACTATTATATACTTTTTTGGCTAACTAACATATACAGAGTTATAGCCAAATACAGAATAAATTAACGGGTCCATTTTATATATATAAAGGGTATTTAAAGAGAAATTGATTTTTGAAAAATTATGAATGCAAAAATTACTAATTTAAATTTTAAATGTCCACAACAACATAACATAACGTTATTCAACCATCTAAAATGTCTGAAGTGCGAAGATTTATTCTGATAAAGTATGACCCTAAAACCACTGGGCTCTTTTTTGTGAAGTAAAACATGATTTTTTGCAAAAATGAAATTAGATTAAAGAGATTACTTCCCACCTCAGATGTCCATTAAAAACACAGGAACGGCAAAAATCATCAAAATTGATACATAAACAGTCTTTCCAAAATTTTTTATGTGCTAAATTAAAGACAAAGTTATTGAAAATCCATTTCTCTTAAAAGACTTTTTATATTTAATCCTTTATACTAATTTTAGATTAAATTTCCTCCCCCCTCCCCCCCCAAAAAAATGTAATTATATTTTTTTGGGGGGGAGGGAAATTTTCTAGGGGAGATTTCTTTTCGGAGGGTAGTTGTACCCTCCGATAAAATGGCTATAAACCTTCTTGGGACCTATGATAAGCAACACTGTAAAGGAGAATCCTATATGTTCAGCAGTACTGGGATTCTTTGGTACAAACAGACAGACAAAAAAACATCCTTTTACAATATAATTAGGATATATATAGATAGATAGATAGAAAGATAGAAAGATAGATAGATAGATAGATAGATAGATAGATAGATAGATAGATAGATAGATAGATAGATAGATAGATAGATAGATAGATAGATAGATAGATAGATAGATAGATAGATAGAAAGATAGATAGATAGATAGATAGATAGATAGATAGATAGACCCATGCAAAATATTTTTTTACTGGTACAAACACTGCAAAGTTTTAAAATCTGCCAAAAAAAAAACTTTTTTTAAAGCTTTTGTACCATCTCAATTTTAAAGATTTAACAAAATTTCAATTCTAGTGTGTCGATATAAACCTGAAATTTACCAAAATTATAACATATGAAGGTATAGCAAGTAATAAGAAAACGTTATTATAAAACTTTGAGGACTAGTGTAATAAACAGCCTATAGTCCTCCCTCTTTCTCTGGATGTAACTATAGTAATACTTACAAAGCTAAATGTGTTCATGATGACAAACGCCACAAAACTGATTTTAGGTCCGAGTACTTGAATCCTAGTAATTTCTCTCTATTTCGTTTTTCTGGTAATTCACCAGGTTAAAAATAGAAAGTGACTACTGGTATATGGTCCTACTTGACCTAGTACTGAAGAATTTGGGTGGTGGTGCGTGCGCGTGTGTGTACTTGTGAGCGCGCGCACGTGTGTGTGTTTGAAATTGTATGAATAGTTTTGAGGACACTAAAAAAACCAGGGATCAAAGGGATAAGACAATGGCTGATAAATTAATGTACATTCTCAAAGATGATAAACAAAATTATCCCTTCTGAAGATTATAATTAGTGGTTGAAACGTTTGAACACTTAACTTAATGAAGCAATTAATCAAAACTCACATAAGTCCCCAAAGTTGTAAAGACAACGAATAAGAAAACGTTGTTATAAAACTTTAGGGACTAGTGTAATAAACAACCCATTGTCCCCTATCAAGTATTTTATAGATTATTGCTTTATTTCCAAAAAGTTTTATAACATTTTCTTATTCATTGGCTTAATAGTGTCCAATCCTTTTCACCACTAATAGTATATAAGGGGTAATTTTGTTTACATTAATTCATCAGCTATTGTCTTATCCCTTATCTTAAGATTCCTGGTCAGATCAACTAAAGCACGGACATTTTCTTTTTTTTATGTTGTAAATTACCAACTTTCAAGACAAGGACAGATTTTATCAGGATGTATATCTATACTACATAGTAGGCTATTTTTTTGGGGCTTGGAACACCCCCAACCCACCAAAAATATAATTCCTCCCCCCCCCCCCAATTTTTTAGGCAGACAATTAAAATGTTTATAAATTTATTTATTTATTTATTTTTTTTTATATTTTTTTTTCTTATTAAAATGTGGTAGTGGCAGCACCAGAGGTACTTAATTTTATTTAAATTAACTCTTGGGACAAAGCCCCTAGAGGCTAAGGGCAAAGCCACTAGTTTATGTAAAAAGTAACAAGATATGTGTATGTCTGTAATAGTTTAGAAACAAAGCGATAATCGTTACTAGAAAGTCCGTGTGCGTTTTTCACTATATAAATATTTTATTAATCTGATTTTTAGAACAATGATTCCAAGGACGACCCTCCCCTTTAAGCCATTGTCTCCCATCTTGCTAGATGAACGAT
Organism: Acartia tonsa; assembly: GCF_053477335.1. Lineage (NCBI taxonomy): Eukaryota > Metazoa > Arthropoda > Copepoda > Calanoida > Acartiidae > Acartia > Acartia tonsa. The sequence goes on from NC_137274.1 coordinate 25,625,726, forward strand.
CTGGCCAATAAATGATATCCATGTTAGCAAACTTAATTGGCGACAATTTTTGCCCTGGTCATGACGTCATCAATTGGTGAAAGTGTTGTTACCCTTGGAAAACTTGATTTTTTATCAGAGAGAGAGAGAGAGAGAGAGAGGAGACTAGTTCCCAAAGTTTTATAATACCGTTTTGTATTTGTTATAAACAATTTTGGGGGCTTTTACTGAATTTTAATTGGTTGGTTTATTAAGTTGAGTGTTCAAATGTTTCAACCACTATTTTTGATATTCAGAAGATGTAATTTTGTGTTCCATCATAGGGGATGTACATCAATTTATCGGCCATTGTCTTATCCCTTTAGATCCCTGTATTTTTTTTAAAGGCCATATCTGAAATCAAGGACCTAGTGAATTCTAAGCATTTTTTGAAGGAATTTAAAAGGATAGTTGGGGGTAATCTATGTATTTTTGCTTTTTATTTTGCTTCATTACTTTGTTTTTTTTACTTTCTTGTAAATTTAAAGTCTCATTTAAATTCATTTCAGTCAATCAATAAATGTTTAGGTTTGTGGCATTTTAAAGATAATGATCGCATTAATAGTGTTTTCTCGTATTCATTCGAATCTGGTGGATAGGAACCGGTTCTCATCCATACGAAAAAACTATGTCTAGCACCGTATTACAACCAGTTTTCTACGATCATAAAAATGTACAATCATAAGATTAAACCAGATTTTTTTTAGCCAATGCCTTCGGCATCTCGGGGCTAAAAAGACTGTTTTTAATCTTATAATTGTACATTTTATATCCGCGGAAAGCCGTTTATAATACGATGCGAGAAATAACTATTATCGTATTATAGACAACTGTCCGCTGATAGATTAAACCAGATTTGTTAGCCTAAAGGGGACTAAGGCCTGGTATAGCAAAACTGGTATTAATATTATGAATTTTATGTTAATATTTGTAGAAAACTGGCTTTAGTACTATGTAATAAATAATTTTTCAATTTGACTTAGAAGTAGTTCTAATACAGCAGATATTAATCGGTTTGGAAGCCATATCGTAAAAGGCCTTAACCCTTACAGATCGGGCCCCTATTCCCACCTTAATAGATCGGGGAGGGGGGGGGTCATATTGACCCCCCCTCTATCTCGGCTCCTGGTACAGATAAAGACGTAAAAATTTTATCTGGTGGTTCATGTGTATTTTTAGAGAAAATTACTTTTTCTAGTCATAGCAGTCAGACCGCTCCTTAGCCGCTTTTTAGCGGCCAGCCGCTAAATTTTAAAACAGCTGTAGAGCGGCCAATTTTGCAGCTAGGATAACCAAATTTTAGGACGAACTTTTATTTTTCATAACAAAAAAATTACTTTTTCTGATCAACGCCGAAAAACGGCAAATAACGGAAACCGCCATTTTCGGCGGTTACGGCGGTAAAACGGCGATTGGCGGCGCAAATTAATATTTTTATCTGTTTATTATTGCTCAAGGATTTACCAAAAAAAATTATAGGTCTCTAGCTGTAATAGAAGCCACGATATTCATGATATATGTCTGTAGTAAAAGCCGGATAAAAATCGGTCATAAAGTCGGTCAGGGAGCGGTCAAACGGTCATAACACCACTTTTCTCAGATGGTCATTGATATCTAAGTATTCACCAAAAGAATTTTAGGTTTCTATCTTATACACAAAAGTCATAATGTAGAAATTGAGATTTATTTAGAATTTTTTCTAGTTTTTTTTGCTACCCAACCGACTTTGACCGGACACCACGACCGACACAGACCAGATATCCTAATAAAATCAACTCTTGCTGACGTATAATTACTAAACTTAAAAAGTCATGAAGTTACAGCTCTCCATCTTACCTACAAAAAAAATGAGATTGAAAAAACTAGAGGGGGGGCTCTTTGAGCCCCCCCCCCCCAATCTGTAAGGGTTAATATTATTTTATTTTATATTATAATAGCGGCTACACCCCTAGAGGCCTCTAGGGGCACTTGAGGAGGGGGAGTCAAATTTGATAACCCAATTTCTTATTTTAGATTTTAAATAAAAAGTAAAAAAATATTTTGGGGGGTGAAAATTTTTTTTTTGTGGGGGTGGGGGAAGGGGCCTTCACCCCAAATTTTTAATTTTAGTTAAAACTTTTTTTTTGTGGGGGGGAGGATTTTTCATTTTTGGGGGGGGGAGTTGGGGGTGTCTCAACTCCTAAGAAAAAAGTTATAAACCTTCCCGTGACCTAAGAGAAGCTACCATGTTAAGCGGTTAGCGAGATCCTTCGGTACAGACACCCAGACACACAGATACACAAACAGACAAACATCCTGTAACTTTAGTATAAGGATTGACTTCGATTACGGGTAGTATTCAACATTCAGACAGACAGACATACAGACTGATAGATAGACAGACAAAGTGAGTTATACAGAATCCTACTTTCTAATTCACTAGCGGTTGCGCCTCAAGTTTCTAAAGGCTCTGTCTGTATTGAAAGAGGTAGGAATTTGGAAATGCAGAAAAAATTTATAAAATTTTGCAAAGACATTAATGAAAAAAATAGCCTAAAATCATATAAGTTTCCTTAAAATAAAGATTCCAATCGGTTCAAAATCTATTAAAATCCTAAGCTTCAGAAAAAAAATATTATTTGATATGAATTTGTTCAAGAATTAAAATGACCTTAAATTGTACACTTTTAGTTTTGTTATCATTATAATAGAAGCAAAAAAGATTAAACCCTCTACACAAAACAAAGTGAACAACAACAATTGATGTTGAATATACGTGGATATTATGACAGGGAAAAATTGTCGTCAATTTAGGTTGCTAACATGGACATCATTATTGGTTTGTTCGTTATCCAGTAGGAGGAGAGGGGATGAAGAATTCGTTATTTTAGCCTGCTGCGACTTTCACTATATTCGAGAATATGAAAATCTGGTGTTATATCCAAGTAATATTAAATCCATTAAAACCCCCGTGTCCAAGGAAATAGGTTTCTATAGCTCGATTTCTTGAACAAACAGCTTGGTACATAGGGTTTACTAGGGGGAAATTCCTTATGTGTTACCTATGGGAAAGTGATTCCCTATGACGCACTTACAGAAAGTGTCTCATGAATAATACTTATGTTAGCTGTGTGTATTTTTCACATATGTAATTAGCTGAGGGAAGTAAGCTATCATAAGTATTTAAAAGCAATGTTGCCACATTTTTAATTATTATGTTGTCCAATTTTTTTAACAGTTTGATTTACACAAAGCCCATTTTGAAGATCTTATTAAATGTCTTCTTCTCTAAATTCCGGAAATAGAATCATAAAATGATAATAGTAAACATAACTATTATTTTTAAGTATTAATATAATTTTTAGAAACAATAATTTAATCAATATAATAACTTTTCTTAATTATTTAGGTAATACAAATATGTCCTTAAATTTTTTTTCTTATTAACCCTTAAAGATCGGGGGGGGGGGGCTCAAAGAGCCCCCCCCTCTAGTTTTTTCAATCTCATTTTTTTTGTAGGTAAGTTGGAGAGCTGTAACTTCATGACTTTTTAAGTTTAGTAATTATACGTCGGCAAGAGTTGATTTTATTAGGATATCTGGTCTGTGTCGGTCGTGGTGACCGGTCAAAGTCGGTTGGGTAGCAAAAAAAATTAGAAAAATAAATCTTAATTTCTACATTATGACTTTTGTGTATAGGGTAGAAACCTAAAATTTTTTTGGTGAATACTTAGATATCAATGACCTTCTGAGAAAAGTGATATTATGACCGTTTGACCGCTCCCTGACCAACTTTATGACCGATTTTTGTCCAGCTTTTACTACAGACATAAATCATGAATATCGTAACTTCTATTACAGCTAGAGACCTATAATTTTTTTTGGTAAATAATTGAGCAATAATAAACAGATAAAATATTAATTTGCGCCGCCAACCGCCGTTTTACCGCCGTACCCGCCGAAAATGGCGGTTTCCGTTATTTGCCGTTTTTCGGCGATGATCAAAAAAAATAATTTTTTTGTTATGAAAAATAAAAGTTCTTCCTAAAATTTGGTCATCCTTGCTGCAAAATTGGCCGCTCTACAGCTGTTTTAAAATTTAGCGGCTGGCCGCTAAAAAGCGGCTAAGGAGCGGTCTGGCCGCTATGACAAGAAAAAGTAATTTTCTCTAAAAATACACATGAACCACCAGAAAAAAATTTTACGTCTTTATCTGTACCAGGAGCCGAGATAGAGGGGGGGGCTCAAAGAGCCCCCCCCCCCCCCCCAATCTATTAAGGTGGGAATTGGGGCCCGATCTGTAAGGGTTAACAAATTAAGTTTACAAAGAGTGTAGATAAATCAAGAAAAATACAAAGAGTAAATCTTTATACAAAAGTAACAGGATGCTTATCTGTATGTTCGTCTGTACCAAAGGATAATTGAACAAAATCTTTTTTGCAGGGACAATGTTTGTCTCTGTAATAATTATCTTTTAGAGAAACTGCAGCTGCTGAAATCGCTGCCACTGGCAAAAAAAAATTTTTCACCATTTCTTGCCATTTCAGACAATATTGTATCATCAACCCTTACAGATCGGGGGGGGGGGTCATATTGACCCCCCCCTCTATTTTTTCAATGTCATTTTTTTTGTAGGTAAGATAGAGAGTTGTGACTTCATGACTTTTTAAGTTTAGTAATTACACGTCGGCAAGAGTTGATTTTATTAGGATATCTGGTCTGTGTCGGTCATGGTGTCTGGTCAAAGTCGGTTGGGTAGCACCAAAATAAAAAAAATTCTAAATAAATCTTAATTTCTACATTATGACTTTGTATATAAGGTAGAAACCTAAAACTTTTTGGTGAATATCAATGACCTTATGAGAAAAGTGGTGTTATGACCGTTTGACCGCACCCTGACCGACTTTATGACCGATTTTTGTCCGGCTTTTACTACAGACATATATCATAAATATCGTGGCTTCTATTACAGCTAGAGACCTATAAATTTTTTTGGTAAATCCTTGATTAATAATAAACAGATAAAAATATTAATTTGCGCCGCCAACCGCCATTTTACCGCCGTAACCGCCGAAAATGGCGGTTTCCGTTATTTTCCGTTTTTTGGCGATGATCAGAAAAAGTAATTTTTTTGTTATGAAAAATAAAAGTTTGTCCTAAAATTTGGTCATCCTAGCTGCAAAATTGGCCGCTCTACAGCTGTTTTAAAATTTAGCGGCTGGCCGCTAAAAAGCGGCTAAGGAGCGGCCTGACCGCTATGACTAGAAAAAGTAATTTTCTCTAAAAATACACATGAACCACCAGAAAAATTTTTTTACGTCTTTATCTGTAACAGAAGCCGAGATAGAGGGGGGGTCAATATGACCCCCCCCCCAATCTATTAAGGTGGGAATAGGGGCCCGATCTGTAAGGGTTAAAGACAATGTTATTTTTTTCCAAAAATTTTCCACTGCGAGAGCACTTAGTAATTTTTTGTAGAATTTTTAATAATAAATTCTAATGTTAGGCTTTTATTTTGTTTTAGTTTGTTAATGGTCTACATAAAAAAGCAGTTACATCCCCCTTGAAGAAATAAATTAAAACCGTGGTGGGAATAGAATTAATTAAAGAGTTTTATTTTCTATATTATCTTCCATATAGAACAATTTTTATCATTGTTTATTTTAGTTTTCTGGAGCTTTTTTTTTTGTGTTTAAATTCTAATCTACAAAAGTAACTTGAAAAACATATCTACTTAATTCTACCCTCCCAAAATTATTGTTGTTATGCATAAATGCCCCGTAAAAATCGATTAATAACTCATGAATTTGACAGCTAAGCTTAGGTAAAACAGCTTATTCACATAAGGAATAGCCTGTTCCAAATGTAACATAAGGATTAAATTCACATATGTAAATGACGTCCACTTAGGGAATTTACTTCGGGAATTCACTTCGGTTTTACATCGGGATTGTTTATGATACACTTTTTCTATGAGTTCACTCAGTGAAAGCTGTCATAGGGAAAATCAAATTCTTCAAGAAATCGAGCTTATAGTAGTAAAAAAGAGTGTTTTTAAAATGCTGTCAAAATCTACAAATTAAAAGTATTACTAAATGTAATCAAGGCATATATTATAATATTAGCTGAACTTAAAAATAAGGAGGGGGGTTTTGTGCTCAACAAGGCACTTTGAGAGAAAACACCTAATGATACAATATCATTTTATGAATGAATATTCAATTACATTAATATAAATTAGCTATTTCTAAATAGAGTTTAAACTGAAAGATATGAACACTTTTTTAAAGTTTAAAAGAGCCCCCCCCCCCCAATCTATTAAGGTGGGAATTGGGGCCCGATCTGTAAGGGTTAACAAATTAAGTTTACAAAGAGTGTAGATAAATCAAGAAAAATACAAAGAGTAAATCTTTATACAAAAGTAACAGGATGCTTATCTGTATGTTCGTCTGTACCAAAGGATAATTGAACAAAATCTTTTTTGCAGGGACAATGTTTGTCTCTGTAATAATTATCTTTTAGAGAAACTGCAGCTGCTGAAATCGCTGCCACTGGCAAAAAAAAAATTTTCACCATTTCTTGCCATATCAGACAATATTGTATCATCAACCCTTACAGATCGGGGGGGGGGGGGTCATATTGACCCCCCCCTCTATTTTTTCAATGTCATTTTTTTTGTAGGTAAGATATAGAGTTGTGACTTCATGACTTTTTAAGTTTAGTAATTACACGTCGGCAAGAGTTGATTTTATTAGGATATCTGGTCTGTGTCGGTCATGGTGTCTGGTCAAAGTCGGTTGGGTAGCACCAAAATAAAAAAAAATTCTAAATAAATCTTAATTTCTACATTATGACTTTGTATATAAGGTAGAAACCTAAAACTTTTTGGTGAATATCAATGACCTTATGAGAAAAGTGGTGTTATGACCGTTTGACCGCACCCTGACCGACTTTATGACCGATTTTTGTCCGGCTTTTACTACAGACATATATCATAAATATCGTGGCTTCTATTACAGCTAGAGACCTATAAATTTTTTTGGTAAATCCTTGATTAATAATAAACAGATAAAAATATTAATTTGCGCCGCCAACCGCCGTTTTACCGCCGTAACCGCCGAAAATGGCGGTTTCCGTTATTTTCCGTTTTTTGGCAATGATCAGAAAAAGTAATTTTTTTGTTATGAAAAATAAAAGTTTGTCCTAAAATTTGGTCATCCTAGCTGCAAAATTGGCCGCTCTACAGCTGTTTTAAAATTTAGCGGCTGGCCGCTAAAAAGCGGCTAAGGAGCGGCCTGACCGCTATGACTAGAAAAAGTAATTTTCTCTAAAAATACACATGAACCACCAGAAAAAATTTTTTACGTCTTTATCTGTAACAGAAGCCGAGATAGAGGGGGGGTCAATATGACCCCCCCCCCAATCTATTAAGGTGGGAATAGGGGCCTGATCTGTAAGGGTTAAAGACAATGTTATTTTTTTCCAAAAAAATTCACTGCGAGAGCACTTAGTAATTTTTTGTAGAACTTTTAATAATAAATTCTAATGTTAGGCTTTTATTTTGTTTTAGTTTGTTAATGGTCTACATAAAAAAAGCAGTTACATCCCCCTTGAAGAAATAAATTAAAACCGTGGTGGGATTAGAATTAATTAAAGAGTTTTATTTTCTATATTATCTTCCATATAGAACAATTTTTATCATTGTTTATTTTAGTTTTCTGGAGCTTTTTTTTTTGTGTTTAAATTCTAATCTACAAAAGTAACTTGAAAAACATATCTACTTAATTCTACCCTCCCAAAATTATTGTTGTTATGCATAAATGCCCCGTAAAAATCGATTAATAACTCATGAATTTGACAGCTAAGCTTAGGTAAAACAGCTTATTCACATAAGGAATAGCCTGTTCCCCATGTAACATAAGGATTAAATTCACATATGTAAATGACGTCCACTTAGGGAATTTACTTCGGGAATTCACTTCGGTTTTACATCGGGATTGTTTATGATACACTTTTTCTATGAGTTCACTCAGTGAAAGCTGTCATAGGGAAAATCAAATTCTTCAAGAAATCGAGCTTATAGTAGTAAAAAAGAGTGTTTTTAAAATGCTGTCAAAATCTACAAATTAAAAGTATTACTAAATGTAATCAAGGCATATATTATAATATTAGCTGAACTTAAAAATAAGGAGGGGGGTTTTGTGCTCAACAAGGCACTTTGAGAGAAAACACCTAATGATACAATATCATTTTATGAATGAATATTCAATTACATTAATATAAATTAGCTATTTCTAAATAGAGTTTAAACTGAAAGATATGAACACTTTTTTAAAGTTTAAAATTCACGTGATTTTAACCTGAATATCATAGAGTTTATAACCAGTATTGTTACAAAATAAACAAAACCCCAAAAAATCTTCCCTATATAAAAGTAATGTGATGTCTCTCTATCTATGTGTGTCTGTCTGTAGCTTAAGATCTCAAGATTTTAACCTGAATATCATAGAGTTTATAAACAGTATTGTTACAAAATAACCACATTTATCCTTACATTAAAGTAACAGGATGTCTCTATGTCTGTGTGTCTGTCTGTAGCTTAAGATCACAAAAATTTAACCTGAATATGAGTTTATAACCAGTATTGCTACAAAATAAACAAAACATTTACCCTTATATAAAAGTAATGGGATGTCTTTGTTTATATTTGTGTCTGTCTGTAGCTTAAGATCTCATGATTTAACCTGAATATTATAGAATATATTATCAGGATTGGGATCTACTGCAGTTCACGGTAAAATATTGCTGGTAACGAATATTGCCAAAAATTTATGAATTTTAAAGGCTGATAGCTGCCAAATGGCTGAACGTACAGATCATACCCGCACACTATTTTAAGTGGTATAAGAAGGCCTACAAATAATCTGGAATAGCCAAGATCCAATGATGCACAGGGAAAGCTTCACTGAAGAAAAAAACGCATAAAATAGGTCTTTTTCGCGCATTTCTCTGCACTGCTAGATAATTATGCATTATTGATTTATGGCTATTTCAGATTATTTGTAGGCCTTCTTATGCCGCTTAAAACAGTGTGCAGGCAAGATCTGTACGCTCAGCCGTTTGGCAGCTAGCAGCCTTTAAAATTCAAAAAATTTTGGCAATATTTTACCGTGAACTGCAGTAGATCCCAGTATTGTTACAAAATAAACAAAATTTATCCATATATAAAAGTAACAGGATGTCTCCCTATGTCTGTGTATCTGTTTGTAGCTTAAGATCACAAGATTTTAACCTGAATATTATAAAGTTTATAACCAGTATGGTTACAAAATAGACAAAACATTTATTCTTATATAAAAGTAATAGGATGTCTATCTATGTGTGCGTGTCTGTTTGTAGCATAAGATCTCGTTAAATGCTTTATGAATATAGTTTTTCTAAAATGAAGCTTCTGTACAGGGAAGGTTTATAACTAGTATTATATAAAATAGTTTTTTAGTTTGTCCGTTTGCTTATAAATTTATTAAATTGTATATAAATCAATATTTCATACATAGGTTAATACAAGCTAAAATATCACTTCGCCCCAAAGCTGTAATTTTTTAAGTTTAATTTTGACAAACTTGCCAAGATCCTAATAACGACATGCCTTACCCTACATAATTCTAGCGGATACTTTAATCTTCATTAAAACAAGGATGACAACATCCATAAAAGCGAAGCAGTGAAACATTAGGACAAACGGACATTAACACTTATATAGTGTCAGAACTGAATAATCAGAATATAAATGTATGAGAATCAGAGCAAAATTGTAAGTAAATTTGTTGAAAAACTGCTTGATTCAGGAAAATGTTTATGGACATACTTACATTTTTAGGAATTTATTATAGAGTTGCCTTGCTTATAACATTATACTTTGTTGTCCCAGGAATCAACATACCAAAAATTGGAGTTAAAAAAGTAGAAAAATCAACATGTTTAAAATGGACGTACAGACATTCTTGTTATGATTATAAAGTTGCTACGCTTTCTAAATCGTAGCTTACTACTAAAGGAATCACCATGCATAGTTTGAAATCGATAGGACAATTCTAACATGCTAAATTAATGAAAAAAGCTGTTCATTTGTGACAGATGGAAGTACGGACAGACAGACGGGCGGACGGACGGTTGGACCAACCCTAATTATAGAAAAGCTTCGCATTTAAAAAATATTTGGGGGGGGGCCTTTTTTAAGGAGAATTTTTTTCCTCTCCCAAAATAGTTATAAACTTATGGGAAGCTACATTGTAAAGGAGAACCATATTGGTTCTGGGGTTAGGTACAGACAGTCATCATGTTACTTTATTTTACGGATATAAAGTAAAGTTGAGGTAGGAGAAGCTGGACAGGCTGCGGACAACCAGGTATATCCGCTGGATTAGAACCGGTTCTCTGCCATACTATCCGCATAGTGTCTGGTGAAAGCTGTCTATAACACGTTGATATAAATAAATATATAAAACTCAGGGATCTAAAAGGATAAGACAATGACCCCGATAAATTGATGTACATCTCAAATGTTAAGAAACAAAATTACCCCTTGTGTAGATTAAGATTGTAAAGTTCGAACTCTCTACCTAATGAACCAACCAATCAAAAATCATTAACAGTTCCCAAAAAAGTAAAGCCAACGAATAGGAGCACATTATTATAAAACTTTAGGGACTAGTGTAATAAACAGCCCATTATCCCCTCTCAAATACATTTTTAAAAATGCATAAATTCTTTGTATAAGTAGAGGGAATGCCTTAGCCAAAAACATGTGCAATGCATGTTAGAATTGTCCTATCAATATCAAACTTTGACTCCTGGAACAATTAGGTTTGATTTAGAAAGCATAGGGACTTTATAATCGTTACCAGAGAGTCGGTAGGTCCATTTGACTTTTAAACTTTTTGACATCATCTTTTTAGTATGATATAATCATCCTATTCATCTAAAATAATGATGCCTATGATAACAAGGTTATAACAATAAGATAATAATATTATAAGCAAAGCATCTCTATAATCAAGTCATAAAAAATGTAGGCATGTTCTTAAACAGAATCTTGTATTTACGCAGTTTTGCAACAAGTTTACATACAATTTTGTTTATACCTTTTAATTAATTATCTTATTATTAGGTTTTGACATTCTTCAAGCTTTCATGTTCGTTTGTCCTTCTTTCTGATTTTATAGCTTTGCTACTTATGGATGTTGTCATTAGTGTTAAAAGCAAAGCTTTCCTATAATTAGGATCGCCCCGTCCGTACGTCCATCCCTCAGAACGTTTTTTTGTTAATTCAGGCAGTAAGAAATGCCTTATCGATTGCAAACTTTGCATTGTGATTCCTGTAGTAGTTAGGTAGGATTCAGAAAGAGTAGCAACTCTATGATAGTTTACAGAATGTCCGTATGTCCATTTTAACATATTAATGTTTATCTTTATTTACAGCAAATTTTTTTTTTGTGATTCAAGTAATTATTCGAATGATCTGTTTTTGAAATACTTATTTCTAGGACAACAAAGTACACTCATATAAGCAAGGCATCTCTATAGTCCTAAAAATGAAAGTACAGGGTGCGCCACATAAATCCGGACTTTTTCTTATTTTCAAACAAATAAACATAAAATCGTCAATTTTAAAAATTTTATTAAATTTTAAAAACTGGTAAGCAAACTAGGTATATGACTATTAGATTATTCAATAAAATCGCCACCAGCCTCAATCACTGCCTCTACCCGCCCCCTGAACCGCCCGCCCACCCTAGTCACCATGTCCCTGTCTAAGCAGGCGAAGTTCTCCATAATAGGAGCAATGAGAGAGGTCCTTTTGGTATGGGCACGTCTATTGGTTCATGCTTTAATGGCGCTCTAGACCCAAAAGTCCATTGGATTAAGATCGGGGCTGCTGGGAGGCCACATCTCCTTAAGGACGTGAATAACCGCAGGATCTAAATTAACCCATCTTTAATTTAGTAGGCCCAAGTTGAGAATCCGTGTAAACTACGTGTGCGTTTCGAATCTGCCTTGTTGAACATATGCGCGGCCAGCTCGGCGTACACGTCCTCCATCGTGTAAAGATTTTCATGGACAAAAAGGTCATTACCTAAGCTTTTTATAGTGGGGTCAAACGTCCTGATTGGTCAATTAGTTTTGGCGCTATGGCCGTTTAAAAAAAGTCCGGATTTATGTGGCGCACCATGTATGTCCTTTTACTATAACCTATACTTACAATTATTAAGCAACAAATTTATGTACAATTACATTTAGACTTAACTAAAGTTCTGCTTATTAAGTTCTAATACTCTACAAGTGTTAAAGTTCGTTAGTCTTACCTTTTCAGAGCTTCGCTTTTATGGATGTTGTCATCCTTGTTTTCATATAATTTGATAAGCAGAGAAGCAAGAGATAAATTTTGATGTACCAAAGTACATAGTCAATTATATAGATGTTCAATTGTTGCAGAGGCACAATAAAAAATATTTATCAAAACAATAAAAATCACAAAACCTTTTTGCATAAAATATTTATAATTCTAAGTAAATTACATATTCTAAATACTCAAAATGATAAAGATAAACTAAAACTATCAGACTTTTATCTTGAAATGCAGCTGAGACATTCATGTTTCTTATTCTGTTTCTTGTAGATGGATGGGCGGACGGATGGACAGACAGAATTAAAGAGTAAGAGTAGCTTCACTTCTAATAATATGTGCGATATAGTAATCTAATAGATCCAAGGATGTAAATGGATTAGGCATTGGCCGATAAATTGGTGTTGATAAACAAAATTACCTCATCTGTAGATTTCACACACAGAAAATGAGATAGAAAAAAACGGATGGGGGGGGGGGCGTTCAACGCCCCCCCCCCCCCTCCCCCGACCGTTAAGGGTTAACAGCAAATCTTTATGTGATAAAATTATTTGATTGATCTGATCCCAGGGACAACAAAGAACAACGTTATAAGCGGAGCAGCTCTATAATGAAGTCCTAAAAATGTAAGTATGTCCTTAAACATTATCCTGTATTTAAGCAGTTCTTCAACAAATATACTTAAAATTTAGTTACGACTTTATACATTTATATTCTGATTATTCAGTTTTGACACTCTACAAGTGTTAATGTTCATTTGTCCTACTATTTCAGAGCTTCGCTTTAATGGATGTTGTCATCCTTGTTTTTTACCTAAACATTAAATTTGATGAAGATATTTCAAGTAATAAATATGAAAAAATCCATAAAAAAAGTGAAAAATCCGTGAATTTTAAAAACTAAATTTTAGTTTTTATTGGCATCTGAAAAATGAAAATGTAATAAGCATAAACTAAGGTAAAATGTTTAATAAACAAGGATGAGAACATCAAACTTATTGTCGGGCAAACAAACGTAAACAATTATAGAGTGACAGCCAGGGAGGGAGGGGACATTGGACTGTAAAATTATACTGGTCCCAAAAATTGTTGACACTTTTGTTGACTTAAAAACTTTTTGGATTAGATTTGTATGTACAAACTATTATTGTCTAAACTTTTCAACCATTAATTTAAACCTACTGAATTGATAATTTTGTTAATTTGCCATCATAGTAATCTTATTTTATCGCCAATTTTCTTATCAGATCCAAATGGACAGCGCTTACAATTAAAACCAACCAAACAGGGATGTAAAGGGATAAGACAATGGCTAATAAATTATTGTACAACCCCAATAAAGGGATAAGACAATGGCCGATATATTAATGTACATCACCAATGATTATATACAAAATTACTCCTTCTTTAGATTACAATTTTCTTTGGACGCTCAACAAACTAATTTTAAAATTTCATGAAAGTCCCTAAAGTTGTTGAGCCAACGAATAAAAACATTATTTAAAGCTTTGGGGACTTGTGTTAAAAACAGCCCAATGTTTCATTCCTCCCTACTATCTAACCAATAATTATAATCTTAATTCTACGTATTTTTATTTTAAGAAACATCCTATTTGCACAGTGCGATCTTTTGAAAAAAATCGGGACATCCAAAAAATTTAAAATCGACTTTTATCTATCCTAGGACCTAATAATGGCTGTAAGTAGACAGATAGAAAAGAAATTTTTGATAAAATATTAATTTTTGGCGGATTTATGCCATTTTTAAAAAGGGTAGTGAAAATTTTCTTTTCAGTTTTGATGATATTCCAGATTTTTTTACACAATTTTTTCAAAGCAACAAAAAATACATTTATGTTCAGCTTATGCAAATAGTTTTTGATTGAGGTACTTTTCAGATACCTGTACCAATGTCTAATTAAAGAAAAAATTTTAAAAAATATTTTTTTGGTGGTGTAAATTGACATTTTGTGAGAAAATTTCACCAAAAATATTAAGATTTTTAACCCCAAAAAATCAGTTTTCTCCATTTTACCCAAAAACGGCCAGGAGGCCCTGGGTTTTGCAATAATAATATTTATATGGAACATGTATTGTGTATAAAACAGTTTTCACAACCTGGGGCCTCCCGGCCGTTTTTGAGTAATTGAGCATTTTACATTGCATGGTTTGAACAATTTCGGGGAAGGAGTCATTTTAGAGCCCAAAGTCATCTCTGCAATATTTTCAAACTTTTTAAGGCAGATCTTTCTTGACTTATGAATCATTTGCCTCTGGCGAACCGTTTCGCCATTATTTGCCGCCGTTGGCGTGATTTATAACGATTTTTGCCGTTCTCGCGGTTTTAATGGACATTTAAGGGATAAAGGAGTCGTTAAATAAAGATGACTTATAAATACTTTTATTTTAGCAATTAAATTTGCTAAATTTCATGTGTTCTAAAAAATTGTAGTTCTAGCTGGTTTTGGTCCAGTAGAAATTCAAATTTGGGGATTAATCATAATATTGCAAAAACATTATATACGCATCAGAGAGAGAGAGAGAAATATAAGTTTGAGAGAGAATATAATTTAAGTAATTATGTTTATATTCTTATACAAACTTTAAATGAAGATAGCTAGACTTAGAATAAAGGAATTAACACAAAATCAAAAGTGTTTTAAAAATTATGTTATTGTTGTTTATATCTGTAAAAAAAATATTTGAAAACATGCCTTATAAGTGTCCTATTTTACTTATACTGGACCTACCTAAAAATGCCGGGACTCGAACAGGGTGCACCTGACGCTATATTCTTGTTCACAAACATTGTTTGCATTGAAGAAATATTTACATAGACGTTGATTTTGTTAGAATATTCCTATCCTAACTAAAGTTGTGAAAGTTTATAGATTTTTTAAAAATAGGGTAGCTTCGCTCCTCCAAAACAGCTACTCACCAAATGCACATTAGAAGTTAAGAGAGGCAAAATTGAAGTTATTTCCGAGTTAAAGCCAAAAAAATTACATCATTTCTTCAAATACAAGCTTATTTATGGAAGTTTACTTTTGTCTACTTTAAATGTCCCGTTTTTTGGCAAAAGATCGCACTGTGATTTGTATAAAACCTTGGTTTTTAAACATTTCAATAAAATATGTAAAAAGTTTATATCAAAAAGTCCATGCGATCATTTTAATCTACCTCCTTTCCTTTTTCAAATACCTCTTTCTTCTGCTTTTAAATTATTTTCTTTTACTTTGCTGTGTTAATATAAGCAACACCATTGGTTGATTTTCAATGACCCAATATAAAAGTTCCACAAGGTTGTTGCTATGGGGAGATTATTTAGTTATTTAACCCTTTCTCCCTCTTATGTTTTACGCTAATGGTTATTATAAAGTGTAACATCTCCATAATAACATTTTTAAATGAAAGCAAGTTTATAGTATTTGTAATTGTAATATATTCATACACCTACTACGATCCTTGTAAGAAGGGAAGACTTGAAAGTCACACAGCGGATTTTTTTGGGGCTATTTCTAATGGGAGAGTGGTGGTACCCTCCACCAAAATAGTTATAAACTTTCCCAGGACCCAAAAGAAGCTACATTGTAAAGGAGAACCATTTTGGTTCAGTTGATTAGCGAGATCCTTAGATACAGACAACACACACACACACAGACCCTGTTCAGCATATATATACGGATTTTACTTTCTTTCTATCACCCTTCTCTATAGTATTCTCTTTAGAAGCCTCTAGTGGCTCTTGGGAAGTAAACCCACTCTGCTTTATATTTTAGTTTTAAAAAAAAGAAATAGTAGGATTTCAATGGGGTCATTTTTTTCTAGTGACAATTTTTCTTGGAAGAGTTGTGGAACTCACCCTCAAAATAGTTATAAATCTTCCCAGGACATATGGGAAGCTACACTGTAAAGGAGAACCATATTGGATCAGCAGTACAGACAGACACACACAGATCCATTTACTTTATTATAAGTATTAACTAGAAACTTTTGTTATAATTAAAAGTTCCAAAGATTTTAAAAATAAATATAAAAAAAAATCCATGAAGTGAATAAATCAAAATCTGTAAGTAAATCAAAATAAGTTAAATTTTTTAAATTGTAGGTTTTTTTGCCGCAGAATAATGATTATGTAATAATGTATATTGTAATCCTTTTATAAAAGTAACAGGATGTTTATCAAAATACTATTATCATAGTAATATGATGTGTTTCTATGTGTCTGGCTTAAGATCTCACTAAATGCTAAAAGTATGTCCTTTCACTGTAATCTGTGTTTACTCAGTTTTGCAACAAATTTGTGTACAATTTCATTTTTACTTATAAATTAATTTTCTGCTTATTAGGTTTAAACATTTATTAGGAACCTTGATTACTAGTCTTGATTACTAGAACCCGCAGATATGGCTTAGTAGTTTAACGTCCGCTTATCTGTTGGGGAGGTGTCGGGTTCGAGTCCCCAGACCGCATCAATACTAAAGATGTAAAAATTAGTACCTACTGCTGCTCTTTCAGGCGTTAGAGATTTGGAGTAAGAGTAGGGGGGAAGCCTTAGCCCTAAATCAGGTATGCATGGGTGGTCCTTGGCATGGTGCACTAGTGATCGAAAACGCTGTAAGGTCATAGGTTGATTGAAAAGTCCTTGTGGACTAGCATTGTGTAGTAGCTCACTAGTGTATTAGTGGCATTTGTTAGTTCAACGACTTGGAGTCATGCTTGGATCCTAGGTTGCATTGAAAAGTCCCTAGGATTTGATGTGGCTTCAGTCATTGCTGATACAGCGTCATGTTCATGCTTGGGTTGCATTAATTGTCGCAATAATACCGTGACCAAAAAATCACGAAACCTTAACTCTCCACCCATAAGGTTGAAGTGTAAATTACCCACAAGTCCTAATTAAAGTGCCAAGGAAATTGATGGGAAGGATGCAACTCGAATCCGCGTCATACCAAAGACGTTAAAAATGGTGCCTACCTGCTCTGTTTGGCACAGGACATCAAAGAGTTAGAGAAGGGGAAATGCCTTGGCCCCAAACAGGCGCAACTCATTACCATGCACAGTTAGGATCTCCAGACAAAGATCGTGCAATCAAAGGGTTGGTTGTCTGTAATGTACTGTACCACGGGTATGAGGTGAAGGACCAAGAGTCTGGCCTTGAGTTGACAAGTTGACTGTTCAGTCCAGGTGCAACTCACCCACACGACATTAACATACTAGTCGCCACAGTTTCTGACAGTAGGATTTTTACCTGTAACATTCAGCATGCAAAGATGCTTATCTAGCATTAATAATCAAAAGTCGACTATCTGCTGCCACACAGCTAAACATCATAGTTTAGCTTTATTACTCATTAAATTGATTGAGTATTTTTATAATTTTCATATCTTTTAAATTTATATATTTCAATAATAGAGTATGAACTACCAACAATAGTTGAGTACCTTTATTGATTTTAATAATCAAATGACTTTAAACACTGTATACTTATAGATACCCCTTCATATCATATTGAATGAAAGATGAAGGTGGCAGAAAAAATCTAAAGATTCAAATTTGTACATAAGTGCCTCAATGTATTTTATAACCTATATGAAGATTCTATAAAATAGAAAAATCAACAGTTTCAGTCATTGAGATCTTAATGGGTAAACAATGCTTTTTTTCTTTTCTTCTAAGGATGATTATATTCACAATATTATTTTAGAATTTCTCAGAACATAAAAGACAAATAAAAAATATAATTTTGGTTTCTTCAAAACTGAAAGACTATGTTAAATTTTCCACTGACCCAAAGTGCAAAATAACTATTTCAGACTTGTTACTCATAAACACACAAAGTAAATTAAAAGTAGCTAAGCAGCAAAAATAGAATTATTGAAAAAACAACTTTAAAATCTAAATATTCTTATTTTGAAAATTATGAATCATACAATAATCAATTTTTATATAAAAAAGGCACAATATTTTAAAATGATGACTATAAAGCATTGTAGGTAATTATTCTGTTCACCCAAAGCAGTTTTGTTCTGAAATAATTGTTATATTAATTAATCAAATTATTTTGGAAGTAATTGCAGATATAAGATTTAACAGATAAACTGGAATTATTCATAGATAGTTGTAGAGAAACAAAAAATTATAAAAGACGATGTTTTTGTCTGTTCATTGAGATTTTTTGATTAGATATTTTTAGATGGACAGATATGCAATTATACATATACATATATATATATATAAAGATATATTTAGATGAATAAAAATACTTATAGATAGAAAGATAGATTATAAATTTTAACAGTTATAGATTTAAAATTGAGGATTATATTATAAGATATTAGATAATAAGCCAAGTATACAATTACAATATATACAGATAAGTGAATCAATTAATAGACAGATATATATATGTATATATATAGCTAAGTTGGTATAAAAAATTAATGGACTCTCTTTGTAAATTCTATTACACAAATAAGAAGTGGAGTGATCTGTGCTCCCTAGGCACTTTAAGTGAAAGAACTGATATAGCTGACTCTTTTGCTTTTTAAACTTTTCATAAGAATTTATTTAAATGTTTTACCTTGTTATATTGTTGTTATTATTCTGACTTCACTCAATTTCACTTCCTTTCTTTGCTCCTAAAAAAAGGTTTTAACTTTTAAAATCTTTTTAAATGTATTTTTTTGCAATGAATTGTTAATAATAACATCTGGTGGCAGTGTTTTTTTAAGGGGGGATAGAAAAAAACCCACAAAATCATCATATAAAATGATAAACTAAAATAGCCTTTAACCATCCTTGGAATTTTCAACTTAATTAGTTCAGTGGTTATCAAAGGACAAATTAAAAACTTTATTACTTGTTTGTCTTTATGACCAAGACTCCCCCCACCCCCCTGTTCCTCATTTTTGCAATACGGGTGGATAAAACCACCATTACCTCTGTTCTGCTCGCCTATTGAATAAACTAAAGACTATTTTTTTCAATAAATTCATTATTTTCTGAACCCAGCCCCTAACAACCCTCCCCCACCCTTAATCTATTTCATTAAAAGTGACCAATAGAAAAAATTCATGAAAATCTGAATGAAAGGATAGCTATACTTATAATTATAAGCTTACCATTTTCTCTAAGTATATCTGCTATTTCTCTCTTTCTTTTCATTGTTTCTTCAGTGCCCCAAAACATTGGATGAGGCTCTTGAAGAGCCTCATCAAGAGCTGTGTTCCCTATCATATTTATTGATTATCAGATAATATACATTAGATCTTTTCAAGAAATTACCCTTTCTCGAATTTCATTCTTCTGCTAACCTAAAAAGTTACTTTAGGGGCCTAGAAATACATGTACAAAATTTCAGCTCTTTATCTCTACTGGCGACCTAGCGCCAGGCATGTAAAATAACAACAGATAACGGTAGCACAGCGGTTTTAACAATATCTCAGTAATAGCGGCCAGCCGCTAAAGATTAAAACTGATGTAGAGCAGCCAATTTTATAGCTAAGAAAACCAAATTTTATGATGAACTATTATTTTTTATAACAAAAATACCTTTTCTGACCATTGCCGAAAAACGACAAATAACGGAAAACGCCAATTTTGGCAGTAAAACGGCGGTTGGCAGCGCTAAATAATATTTTTATCTGTTTATAGTTAAAACCTATTAAGATATTATTTTCAGTTTTAAAAAATTGGCGCTTCCAGCATTAAAACAGGCAGTTAAACTTCTGTACCCCTACTTAACCCCCTAACAGACCCCCCCTCTGTCTCAGCTCCTGTTACAGATAGAGACGTAAAACTTATTTCTGGTGGTTCATGTGTATTTTAGAGAAAATAACTTTTTCTAGTCATAGCAATCATACCGCTCCTTATCCGCTTTTTAGCAACCAGCCGCTAAATATTAAAACTGCTGTAGAGCAGCCAATTTTATAGATAAGAAAACTAAATTTTATGACAAACTATTAATTTTTATAACATAAAAAATACCTTTTCTGACCATCGCCAAAAAACGACAAATAATGGAAACCGCCAAAATTGGCGGTAAAATGGCGGTTGGCGGCGCTAAATAATATTTGTATCCGTTTATAGTTACAACATTTTAAGATATTATTCTCAGTTAAAAAAAATTGGCGCCTCCAGAACTGAAACCGGCAAAAACAGGCAGTTAAACTTATGTAACCTTACTTAACCCCAAAACAGACCTCTCTCTATCTCGTCTCCTGTTACAGATAGAGATGTAAAACTTTTTTCTGTTGATTCATGTGTATTTTTAGAGAAAATTACTTTTTCTAGTCATAGCTGGTCAGACTGCTCCTTATCCGCTTTTTAGCTTTTTATGACGAGCTATTATTTTATTATAACAAAAAAAAATGCTTTTTCTGACCATCACCAAAAAAGACAAATAACGGAAACCGCCAATTTTGGTGGTAAAATGGTTGGCCGCAGCTGGCCGCTAAAAAGCGGATAAGGAGCGGTCTGACCGCTATGACTATAAAAAGTAATTTTCTCTAACAATACAGATGAACCACCGAAAAAAGTTTTACGTCTCTATCTGTAACAGGAGCCGAGATAGAGGGGGGGGGGGGTCTGTTAGGGGGTTAAGCAGGGGTACAGAAGTTTAACTGCCTGTTTTTGCCAGTTTTGGTGCTGGAAGCGCCAATTTTTTTTAAACTGAAAATAATATCCTAATAAGTTTTAACTATAAACAGATAAAAATATTATTTAGCGCCACCAACCGCCATTTTACCGCCAAAATTGGCGGTTTCCGTTATTTGTCGTTTTTCGGCGATGGTCAGAAAAGGTATTTTTTTGGTTATAAAAAATAAAAGTTCAACATAAAATCTGGTTTTCTTAGCTTTAAAATTGGCTGCTCTAAAAGCGGATAAGGAGCAGTCTGACCGCTATGACTGAAAAAGTAATTTTCTTTAAAAATACACATGAACCACCAGAAAAAAGTTTTACGTCTCTATCTGTAACAGATGCCGAGATAGAGGGGGGGGTCTGTTAGGGGGTTAAGTAGGGGTACAAAAGTTTAACTGCCTGTTTTTGCCGGTTTTGGTGCTGGAAGCACCAATTTTTTTTTAACCGAGAATAATATCTTAATAAGTTGTAACTATAAACAGTGACAAAAAAAAGAAATTTTTTAGGCCTTTTCAAAAGGCAGTTTTGAAATCCCGTTATTTCATAAAAAAATTAAAATGCTTAGATAATGGCTTGGAAGGTGAATTTAGGTGTTCTGCATATTTCAACTTATACACATAAGGCCTAAGATATGATATCCCAAAAATCTTTTGTCAAAGTCTACTCTACACCTAGCGCTGGCGATTTAATTTTTCACAGGTATAAAATGCATGATTTTAGAAAACTGACTGGCACTAGGTGTAGAGTAGACTTTGAAAAAAGATTTTTGGATATAATATCTTTGGCCTTATGTGTTTAAATTGAAATATGCAGAAGGGCTGAAAACCTGCACATTACTGAGATATTGTTAAAACCGCTGTGCTACTGTTATCTGTTGATATTTTACATGCCTGGCGCTAGGTCGCCAGTAGAGATAAAGAGCTGAAATTTTGTACATGTATTTCTAGGCCCCTAAAGTAACTTTTTAGGTTAGCAGAAGAATGAAATTCGAGAAAGGGTATTTTCATGAAAAGATCTAATATACATATATTAACCCTGTCAAAATTTTGTCAAGTTGAATGATAATAGTCAAGTAGTCATAATATAATTACAATATTATTAATATTGGTAATATGTCAGCAATATGACTTTTATTTAGTTTATAAAGTTGGCATAAACTATATTTGAATTGAACACATAAACATAATGTTTCCAAGGTAAATGGACAAGCAACATAGCAGAGTATTACTGAGTAGAGAGATAGATAGAGATAGAAATAGAGAAAGAGAGAGATAGAGAGAAAGAGAGAGAGAGATAAAGTTGAAAGGAAAATTTACGTATTCGTGCATAAGATTGATAAATAGATAGATAGTTAGATAGAGAGATATATAGATAGATAAATAGATATTAAGATTGATAAACCGATATATATTTATATATATATATATATAGATAGATAGATAGAACAAACTGTAACTAAAGATTTACAAATATAATATAATAATATTATGTAACTAACCACCATTATCTGTACTGTTGATATCCGCTCCATGTTCTAGAAGTAGTCTAGCTAAGTCTGTGTATCCATACTCAGCTGCATAATGAAGACTTGTCATTCCTAGATATAAATATATTAGTTACATTATATATTCTTTAGTTCAGAGTACAGCTATAGATATACAGAGAGAGGTGTACAGAGATCAATATTTATACTACAGATAGATAGATAGAATAAACTAAAAATACACTATATAGTATAATAATATTATGTAGCTAACCTCTATTATCTTTATGGTTGACATCAGCTCCATATTCTAGAAGTATTCTGATTACTTCTGTGTATCCATTAATTGCTGCATGCATAAGACTGGTCCATCCTAGATACAGCATGACCCTCGAAAAAGTATTTTTAAGCATCTGCAGCCCATATTTCTCAATGAATTATCAAAAAATGTATATGTCCTTGTTCTCTGTAGATTTCCACATAAGTAGATACAAAAATATTTTTTTTACATCAATTAACAGCGGAGATTTTTTGAGCCAAAGTTTTGAAAAAGTGGCTGAGAAAAAAGTAACTTTTCAAGAAAAATGTTTTTTTAAAGTGAAATGATGTGTTTTCCTCATAATTTCAATACTTTTTATAAAACTTATATAAAGATGTTTCCAAGAAATTTATTTCATGCTGAAAGCACTTTTTTCACTTGCTCTAAAAGGCATTTTTAGATTAGTGTAAATTGCAAAAACACCCTTACAGAAAGAAATCCTATAAAAAATAGTAGCAAATTGAAAGTTTACATAAACAGAAATCAAACACTTTTTATTTTATAAAAATAAGTTAAAAAACAAAAAAGTTACAGCTACAAACTTTTATTAAACATTTAACAATTTAATGATTTTTATCTGTGTTTTAGTAATTTGTATGAGTGGGCGGGAATTTAAGCACTAATCTTTCCGGTCGTAAGCATTGATTGGGGAGGGTTTTATTTAAGGTCATATTAATAAGTGGGAGATATTATAAGATTTGAGGGAAAATGGTTATAAGAAAAATGTATCCAGTAAAATTTGAAAAGTAGTTTTTTATATGTAAAACTAACGTTTTTTAATGCAATAAAAAATGTATCAATTGTAAACTTGCTCTTCTTTCTTATTTTTTTTAAACTGGTTGATAAAAAGTAATATACTAATAAAAAACTAAGAAATATTTAGCAATATCCAGTTTCTCAAGCACTTTTTCCAAACTTTGGCTTTAAAAATCTCGGCTGTTAATTGATGTAAAAAAAATATTTTGATATCCTTTGATGTAGAAAATTATAGAGAACAAGTACATATGAATCTTTTAATATTTTATTGAGAAATATAGGCTGCAGATGCTTAAAAATACTTTTTCGAGGGTCATGCTGTATAAATATATTAGATACATTATATATTCTTTACTTAAGAGTACAGTTATAGATATAAAAAGAGAGGTGACAGAGATAGATAAATAGATAGAATATACTAAAGATACACTATGTAGTGAAATAATATTATGTAACTAACCATCATTATCTTTATAGTTGACATCAGCTTGATGTTCTAGAAGTAGTTTGACTACTTCTGTGTTTCCATCCCTTGCTCCCCTCATAAGACTTGTCCATCCTAGATATAAATATATTAGATACATTATATATTATGTTGTTCAGAGTTATAGATATACAGAAAGATATAAGTGGAGAGATAGATAGATATAGAGTTAAATGAATATAATATGTATATAGATGGATAGAATATACTAAAGATATACTATATAGTAAAATAATATTATGTAGCTAACCTCTTTTATCTTTATGGTTGACATCAGCTCCATATTCTAGAAGTAGTCTGATTACTTCTGTGTATCCATTAATTGCTGCATGCATAAGACTGGTCCATCATAGATATAAATATATTAGTTACATTATATATTCTTTACTTCAGAGTACAGTTATAGATATAAAAAGAGAGGTGACAGAGATAGATAAATAGATAGAATATACTAAAGATACACTATGTAGTGAAATAATATTATGTAACTAACCATCATTGTCTTTATAGTTGACATCAGCTTGATGTTCTAGAAGTAGTTTGACTACTTCTGTGTTTCCATCCCTTGCTCCCCTCATAAGACTTGTCCATCCTAGATATAAATATATTAGATACATTATATATTATGTTGTACAGAGTTATAGATATACAGAAAGATATATGTGGAGAGATAGATAGATATAGAGTTAAATGAATATATATGTATATAGAGATGGATAGACTATTCTAAAGATATACTATATAGCATAATAATAGGTAATAGGATAAATGTCAGAGCGACAAACGTCTGAGAGACAAACATCAGAGTGACAAATGTCAGAGAGACAAACGTCAGACTGGACAAACATAAGACTATACAAACATCAGAGTGGTACAAAGGTCAGACAAATTAAGCTTTTTGTAAAAGTCTGACGTTTTATAAAAATCAGTAAAAATTATGTTTTGTATTCATTGTTTATGAGAATTAACCAATTATAAAAAAGATTAAAAATGGTTTTACTTATCACAGACTTGCTACATATGTTTGTTTAACATCTATTTGAACAATATGCTACTCTATAATTCACTTTGTATGTCTGTCCGTCAGTAAGTTCGTCCTTCAGACAGTAAGTCCATAATGCTATGGGGGATTTACTCAGCCCCTATAAAAGATTTTTGACAACATTCCTATCATTAAGGAGCACAATTAATTATAAAACACTCAAGCTGGTAGGGTCGCTTTTTAGCAGGTTTTTGGCTATTTTTATATTTTCCACATTTTCCCCAATCTTTTGTGTTTATGGTCCGATTTTCTAAATTTTTTCAGTAAAGATATCAAATTAAATTTTCCGTCATTTGCAGAAAACAGCAATGACAGTCAGACTGCCATTTTGCAGGTTTTAGGCTATTTTTATATTTTCCACATTTTTCCCCATATCTTTGTTGTTTATAGTCCGATTTTCTAAATTTTTCAGTTAAAGATATCAAAATAATAATTTTTTCCATTGTTATGCGCATCTAGTATGTAATCTACTTTCACCGTCTTTATCATACAAAATAAAACAAGGTTTTGTGTTTAATTTTCCCAATAAATCTATTCTTGATTTTAATAAATACACTTTAAATCTACTTGTTTTTTTTGCTTTGCTACTTATGGATGTTGTCATCCTTATTTTTTTCTATGGATAGAGCTTATTTATAAAAACAGAGTTAAAATCTATTTACATTGTTTTACATATTACTATTGAAAATAAAATTGAATTTGACACACCCTAACACATACTTTAATTTTATAAATTATACAATACATATTACATATACTTTTACTTATCCAAAAAAAACATAATATAAGGTATAGTTGTTTACTATAGTGTTATTTTTTGTGTTCAAGAGCAAGGTTTAAAGCAGTACTAAATCTAGAGAGAAAAAAGAAAAATATCTTATATTTGACTTCATTCACCAAAACAATGAATACAAACATAGTTTTTAAGGTTTATAAAAAATGTCAGACTTTTACAAAAAGCTAAATTTGTCTGACCTTTGTACCACTCTGATGTTTGTATAGTCTGACCTTTGTCCAGTCTGACGTTGGTCTCTCTGACGTTTGTTGCTCTGACGTTTGTCTCTCTGAGGTTTTTGTTGCTCTGACGTTTGTCGCTCTGACGTTTGTCCTAGTATCTAATAATATTATGTAACTAACCTATGTTGTCTTTATTGTTGACATCAGCTTTATATTCTAGAAGTAGTCTGACTGTTTCTGTGTTTCCAAACCACCCTGCTGCCATCATAAGACTTGTCATTCCTACATATTAATATATTATATACATTATATATTCTTTAGTTCGGAGTACAGTTATAGATATACAGAGAGCCATGTAAAGAGATATATAGATAGAAATAGAATATAGAAAGATAGATAGAATATACTAAATATACAATATATAAATATAGTTTAATAATATTATGTAACTAACCCCAATTATTTTTATAGTTCACATTGGCTCCATGTTCTAGAAGTAGTCTGACTGTTTCTGTGTTTCCATACTGTGCTGCAAGAATAAGACTTGTCTCACCTAGATATAAATATATATTAGTTACATTATCAATCTGCAAAACAAAAATTGGCTGAATATTAGTTACATTATATATTCTTTAGTTCAGAATACAGTTATAGATATACAGAGAGATAAATGGATATACAGATAAAGATATGTAGAAAATAATAAAAAAGTTACAAATATAGTAAAATAATATAATGTAACTAACCATTATTATCTATATGGTTGACATCAGCTTTATGTTCGAGAAGTAGTCTGACTGTTTCTGTGTTTCCCTTCAATGCTGCCATCATAAGACTTGTCAATCCTAGATGAAAATATTTTAGATACATTATATTTTTTAGTTCAGAGTGCACACACCCCACCAGAAGGCTTGTTAGGTTAGTAAAAACAACCCATGGAAAGGGTTTACACAGGATGTACTGGGACCTTATGGTGAGTTCAGAACATGCTTTCCTTAAATTGAATTAGCACCTTCCCATGGCAGAAAATTTTAAAATTACTTTTGGTTGTCAAATTTTACTTTTATTTTTAGAGTACCTTCACCTAACCTCCTTTATTGTCTTATTTTGTCTTTTATATTCATCATGCAAATTCATTTACATTAAAGTTGAATTTACAGATGTTGGAGCTTTCTAGAGAGGTCAAAAAGGTGAAACATAAAATTAAATATTTTAGAGAAAATTACAAGTATCTTCTTAAAAATCTTTCTAATATTGCTTTAAATTGACCAAATTGGACAGTTAAGGTGCCTAAAACTATTGGACAATAGGTGCAGTCAATATTTTTTATTCCTTGAAATTATATTGCAGCAACTTTATTAAAGATAGTTAAATAATAATTTATGTCACAGATATGTCACAGTTTTATGTGGATATTTATTTTGTTTAAAGACATGCCATTTATAACAATAGTTAGTGTTTAGTTCTCATCCTATAAACACATGCATTTGTAATTCATTTCCTATACAAGGGATCAAATTAACAAAATGTCAAAGTTTAACAACTTAAGTGTAGAAACTACAGTAACAGAAGATATTCGGGATATCAGGGATAGATTATCTAAATTAGAAGTAATTGAGAGTCTGTCTGCCCGTATTACTGCAAATGAAAAAGAATTGGTTTCTCTTTCTAAAGCCATGAGTGATTTGCAGGACGCAAATACTGATTTGAAAGAGGAGATTAAGAAGCTGAATGATGATCTTGAGTCCAGGCCTAAAAAGGCAGATTTAGATGCTTTAAAAAGCGAGCTATCTGCATTTAAAGCAGAAATTAATGATAAGCATATACTTCCTTTAAAGGAAGGACTTGAGACTGTCAGAGAAGGAGTGGATGCTAGAGAGCAGGCATCAAGGAATTACTGTGTGCGTATAAATGGTCTATTTGTTCCAGAGGCGCAAGCCAAAAATATCTCTGAATATGACCATGCTAAGCTTTGTATGGCTGCTGTGCATGAAGTGCTTGAGCCTGTGTTGATCAAAA
The DNA here is from genome assembly GCF_053477335.1 of Acartia tonsa. Classification (NCBI taxonomy): domain Eukaryota; kingdom Metazoa; phylum Arthropoda; class Copepoda; order Calanoida; family Acartiidae; genus Acartia; species Acartia tonsa. The sequence goes on from NC_137274.1 coordinate 25,653,830, forward strand.
AGAAAGATTCCATTGGGTTCAGCGTTGATCAACCATCAGATTACATTGAGACAGCACATATATTGCCCATCCCAAAGAGTGGTAACTATATGTGCCCACCTATTTTTGTGCGTTTCAAAAACCGCAACCTTCGAAATCTTATTCTTGCCAACAAAAATTTTGCCAAGGTTCGGAAAAATGATAGTGAAAAAGGCACAAAGAGCTATCGTATTGCTGCGGATTTAACCAAACGCCGCTATGCTGTCATGCAAAAATTGATCCAATCTGAGAAATTTGAAAAAGTTTGGCATCTAGATGGTAAAATTGTCAAATTTATTACTAAAAAGAGTGAGAAAGTATTTAAAGTAAAAATGTTTGAAATCACACCCAATCAAATAATTGAGAAATATTGTTAAGATATAAATATATTACAAAGTGAATTTTATGTTAAATATCCTATCATATGTAATACTTTGATTTTTGACTAAGTTTTATCTTCTTACATTATATTTTATAATATTTAAATTATAGAGTAGCTACGCAACTAAAAATTGCTTCATGTAAATATAATTTTATACCCTTGTTATGAGATATGTTTATGTTAACTAATAATACCCAATTTCCGTTTGTTTCATTCATTATATATAACCTATTTTCCCCTTCATTATACCTTCTTAATATGAGTCACACACTGTGTTGTAATTTTAATTTTCGATAGAGTGGGTAGCATCTGTCAGATTTTAAATAACATTGAATATGATTTCTTATCTAGATATAAAGATTCTACATTAAATGGTAATAATTATGAAAATCCGTATTATGAAATTGATCTGTCATGTTCATATTTTAATAACAAACAATTTATTGAAAAATGTAAGCAATTTCAAACATTAAAATTTCTTTCTTGGAACATTCAGAGTCTTAATAGTAAATTTATTCAGCTTAAAGAATATATAGATCATTTAAAAGAAAATAAAGTTACAATAGATGTAATATCTTTGCAAGAAGTCTGGACTATTTATGACCAAGATATATTTAAAATAGAAGATTATATCTTTATCTATAAGTGTAGAAAGAATAAAGGGGGCGGCGGGATAGCTTATTATATTCATAAAAATCTAAAATTCAAAATATTAAATGAATTGTCAACATTTGAAGAAGGCTTATTTGAGTCACTCACAATTCAACTTGAATATAACAAAGAAAAATTTATTTTGAGTAATGTCTACCGGCCTAATACTTCTATAATGGGATTTACTGAATCTCAACAAATGGATTTTTTTATTGATAATTTTTCTAACCTACAAAGTAAATTAATGTCTTTTAAATGTGCCTCTTACATTTTCACAGATTCTAATTTTGACATTTTAAAATATCATTGTCATGAAAAAACAAATGATTTCCTTGAAAATTGCATTGCAAATGGTTTTTTATCTTTGATAACGAGACCAACAAGAATTTCTAGGACATCAGCAACATGTATTGACCAAATTTTTACTAACGCAAAAGATAATAGTTTTCATTCAGGAATTTTATTAAATGATATATCTGATCATTTCCCAATTTTCACAATAACACCTTATTCATATAAAGCAAGTAAAGAATCTTGTATTTTTACAAGAAATATTAATGAAGAAAAAATTACTGGGTTTATCAATCTATTAAGAAATGTTAATTGGGAAAATGTAACTAACAGTTTAGAACCTCAACATTGCTTTAATAAATTTTATGAGCTTTTTAATGAATTTTATGAACTTTCTTTTCCTTTACAAAAGATTAGAATTAATAAGAACATACATAAAATTGAAAAATTTATGACTGATGGTTTAATGAGATGTAGAGATAAAAAATTTGAATTGTCAACGTTAAGTATTAATGAACCAACTGCTGATAATATTAGGATGTATAATAGATATAGAAATGTCTATAATCGTGCAATAAAAACAGCTAAAAAATTGTATTATTGTAATGAGCTAAAAAAATGTAAATCTGACTTGAGGAAAACTTGGGATATTATTAGAGATGCAATCCGAAAAACAAAAGATAAAGCAACATGTATCAATGAACTGAAGTTTAATGATGCTATATATTTAGATAATGCAGAAATTTCTGAGAAATTGAATGAACACTTCACTTCTGTAGCAAGCAAGATATCATCTAAAATAAATCCTTCTAACATTGATCCGTGTAGCTATATACCTAATTATAATTCCAGTTTTAAAATGCATACAATAAACCCAAATATAGTCACAGATATTGTTAAAAAAATGGGAAATAAACAAAGCATGGACATTTTTGGCCTGTCAAATTCTTTTTTAAAGAAAATAATTTCTGTCATTGCCCTTCCTCTCTCTCATGTCATTAACCAAACTATTTTAACTGGAAAAATACCTTCTGAATTAAAAATTGCAAAAGTTATACCTATTTTTAAGTTAAAAGGGAATAATTCTAATGAAAAAGCTGATCCATCAAATTATAGGCCAATAAGTTTATTAGCTATTTTCTCAAAAGTTTTAGAAAAAGTCATTTATCAACAACTGTCGTGCTATTTGATTAGAAATAATATCATTTTTGAACATCAGTATGGATTTCAATCAAAAAAGTCTACAATACACCCTGTGATACACCTCTTAAATTATATAGCTGAAGCAAAAAACGATAATAAAACTGTAATTGGAGTCTTCTGTGATCTTGCAAAATGTTTTGATACAATTCCACACTCTATTTTAATTAAAAAGTTGTCAAAAATTGGCATTAATGGCGTTGAACTTGAATGGTTTAAAAATTATTTAAGTAATAGACAGCAATTTGTACATGTAAACAATACTGACTCAAGAAAGCTGAACATAGATAGAGGTGTCCCACAGGGCTCTATTTTAGGACCAATTCTATTTTTAATCTACATAAATGATCTTAAAAACTGTACTGATTTATTTACCCTATTATTTGCTGATGACAGTAATTTTTTAATTTCTGGTAAAAACTTTACAGAGATTAAACTGAAATTAAACAATGAACTTAAAAAGATATCCGATTGGTTTAGGAGTAATCAAATGAGCTTAAATCCTGATAAAACTAAAATCATGATATTTAATAAAAATGAAAATACTATTGATTGGAATGCTCTTAATATTAAGCTAAACTTTAACAATGAAAATGAGTTTGATCCTGAGAAAATAAAAATTTTAAATTATGTCAATTCAAGTAGCAATATTCCTGCAATTAAATTCCTAGGTGTATTTATAGATCCTTCTTTAAATTTTAAATATCATGTAGAACATTTACGTAAAAAGATTTCTAGTTCCTTATTTCTTATAAATAGAGCTAAACATATACTGAATTTAGATAGCAAAAAAATGCTTTTTCACTCACTTAGAAATAGTCATTTACTTTACTGTTTACCTGCCTGGAGTTGTGGTCTTAAATCTACTATGGAACCATTAATTAAAATGCAAAAAAAGGCAATAAGAATTGTTTTTAGTAAGAAACACATCTCACACACAATGCCTTTATTTAAAAAAATGAATGTCCTTCCTTTACATGAATCAGCTAATTATTTGAAATTATTATTTATGTATGATTTTATAAACAGTAAGCTACCAAGTTCCTTTCAAGGTACATGGCTTCGCCGTAATCAATTACATACCAGAAATCTTAGAAACTCTAATATGTTTGATGTTAAAAAACCGAAGTTTAAATCTATTGAAAGATTTCCTAAGTATCATTTTCAAGAATTATGGAATAACCATTGTAATAATGATTTATTAACCCACAATCAATCAAGAAAAAAATTTATAAAAAATCTAAAAGAATCTTTGTTATCAAGCTTAACTTTAGTGTGTAACAACCCATTATGTCAAGAATGTAGATAAAATTGTATTTCTTTTCAATATTGTTTGAAATCTGATAAATCAATCAAAATCTATTTGTTGAAATGTTTTTTTAAAATTTCTATTAATGCAATAATGGTGTGAGACTTGTATGCCCTAATCAATCCTTCCTAATATCATTCTTTCCTCTCCAATATGATTTTATTTATTGCTTATTATCTTTTTTCTATTTATTTGTCTTATCTATATGGCCTGTATGAAAACAATGTGTGAATACACATTACTGCATACTTCCTAGTTTTTAGGAAACTGCCATTTGGGAAGAAATTTTTTTTATAAATTAACCATATCAATAAAATTTGACTGTATATATAAATGTATATAATATTCATTTAATTCATTTATTATTTTGTTGTTTTTTTTTCTATGTATGTACACCCAAGAATAATAAATCTAATCTAATCTAATCTAATCTAGAAAAAGGTGTAATAAATAAAGCTCATTCTAAAGAACATACTTTTACATAAGAGATGTTAAAAATGATACCCACTTCTGAAATGTCTGGCACTGACACCAATAAACAGGGGCAACTAATTACCATGATCTGGAGCTCCAGACAATGGGTTGTGCAATCAAAGGGTTGGTTATCTGTTTAAATGTTGCCTAACAAAATATCTCTATGAGTATTAGAGCATCGTATGTTATTAGAAGGGCATGATAATATGGCTTCAATAGATGATCACAAGAAATTGAATGAGAATCCCACCCCAATAAGGTATATCACTTAATTTTCTTAACCTTAAAAATACAGACCCCCAAACTTCTTTTTAAGTTAGACAATTTTTGAACAGGAAAAAAAAAATCCAACAACAGTGGTCATGGTGCTGATCAAGGTGTCATAAATATTTGGAATAGATCCTGGTACATAATACAAAAATTATTCTATCTATCTATTTGATCTGGCTGATTTGCAATGCCGGGTAGCTGGTTTAGCCAATATCCGGCATTAGAAATCAGCCAGATATCTGGTATCTGGCCAAAAAAGTATCCGGCACAACACTAGTTGGATAGATAAATAGATTAAAGAATAGGAAGAAACTATAGAAATTGATAAAATTAAAAGGTATGTATGGACAGTTAAATAAAGGATAGATAGATAATATAAACATACCAAGATTATCTTTCTTATCAATAAGAGATCCTCTATCCAGAAGAAGCTGTACTACAGAAGTATGACCACTCTGACTTGCCCAGTGGAGACTTGTTTTTCCTAAATATTTGAATATGTAACATAATTTCACATTTTCACTCAAACCGATTGGTATCCTGTGGATTAGAAGTGCTTCTCGTCCATACAAAAAAAACTGTGTCTAGCATCGTATTATATCCAGTTTTCTATGAATGTAAAAATTTACAATCATTAAAAGCTTGAAAGATTGAAAGCAGTTTTTTTTACCCCGTGTCTGCGGTATCTTGGGACTAAAAAATGGGTTTTAATCCTATAATTATACATTTTATATCCGTGGAAAGCTGTTTAAATACTATGCTATTTGCTGGATTATAATCAGTTCTCATCCATATTGAAAGATTATGTGTAGCATCCTAATACAGACAATTTTCCATGATTATAAAAAAATCATAAACTTAATATCATTTTTGTTGGTGGCCCCCCTTGGGGAGGACCTCCACTTCCTCTTAACCTCCTGGATAGCCGGGATATCCACCTGGAGGCCCTGCCTGGTTCATATGAGGCGGACTTGTGGGTGGGTGGTAGTAACCGCCACCACTGGGAGGGTATCCTCTATAGCCTCCGTACCCAGATTGTGGCGGATAGCCACCACCCGGTGGAGGTGGGTAACTGCCGGGCGCTGGCGGATACCCACCTGAGTAGCTGTGCGGTGGATAGCCTTGCGGCAGGCCTGGTGGATAGGGCGATGAGCCTGGCGGCGGCGGACCATAACTTGGGTAACCACTTGGTGGGGGTGGATATCCACCAGGATAGCCAGAGGGTGGAGGTGGATGTCCACCACAGGGCAGGCCGCCCAGAAGTCCACCTGGAGACTGTGACGGTGGGTTGTGCGGAGATGGTGATCCAACTGGGCGGGGATGAGGGGAGGGCGCTCTGCTGTGGGATGGCGGTTGTGGTAAAGGGGCTGGAGAGGGCTTCGATGGCACACCACCACTGCTTGATGATGGGGGTGTCTCGCTATATCTGATAAACCGATTTTCTGTTTTAAGCTTAACGGGAAAGTAAATTATGAGGGTCACTTTACCACTCCCCATTCCATCACATGATCCCAGAGGCGTAGACGATAGTAATAAATGAACCACGATTTAATATCAAATAGGAGAACATAGAATGTTTTCTCGTATTCATTTGAATCCGGTGGATAGGAACCGGTTCTCATCCATACGAAAAAAACTATGTCTAGCATCGTATTATATCCAGCTTTCTACGAATATAAAAATGTACAATCATAAGATTAAAACCAGTTTTTTTAGCCCATGCCTTAGGCACCTTGGGGCTAAAAAAAACTGGTTTTTATCTTATAATTGTACATTCTATATCTGCGGAAAGCTGTTTATAATACAATGCGAGAAATAGATATTATTAGTCAAAAAATATATTGGTTTCTGAAACCTTTTTTAAAAAAAACTCATATCAAATAAGATATAAAAACCGTAGTAATGCATAAGCAAAATATGTAGTTATAGAAGATAATTATAAATGATATTTAAATAAAGCATGATAATAAGTAAATAAGTTTATATATGACTTGCAAAAAAATTGAGAAAATTTTAAAAATATGCGTTTTAAGGGAAAAAAGAATTTACTTTGCATAAGAGGATAGGAAAAAATATGTACTTATAGATGATAATTATAAATGATATTTAGATAAATAAAGCATGATAATAAGTAAATAAGTTTATATATGACTTGCAAAAAATTTGAAAAGATTTTAAAAACATGCGTTTTAAGGGTAAAAAGAATTTACTTTGCATAAAAGGATAGGAAAAAATGTACAAAATTCATATGAACTTAAATTTTAAAATTCTATTGTAATATAAGCAAATAAATGAAAAAAAGATTAGAAATGGAATTTGTTATGCCAATTTTCAGAATTTATTATTTGCCGCCAAAATGAACCAATCAGGCGTCTCCTAATAAAAATACTAGCGTATCAATGGAAGTCTTTGGAAAAATGAGACACGGGATCTATCATATTATTAGTTGTTATATAACAAAGAAGACACATTGTTGGTCCATTTTGGCGGGAAACTATATATTTAGATTTGTGTCGCATCTATGATGCTGCCTACCTAGGGACATTGAGCTTGGACCAATAGAGGAGACAATGGGGACTCCTCCCGGCCCAATAGAAATTGTAGATCCTTAGAGAGATAAATAGATACATTGATGGATAAATATCTGATATATAGATTTATGATAGTCAAGAGTTATATGTATATATAGAGAATAAAACTAGATAGGCAAAACAGCCTAAAATTTTTGTTAGACCCATTGTTCACCAGTTACTAGTTCCAGAAAGGTGTTTTTTTTAAGGGATGGTTTGGTTGTATGTCATAGTATAATATATACCTGGATTAGAGCTTGTAGGTGGGCCAGCAGAGCTGGAGACAGGAGGGCCACCAGGACCACTTGGAGAATACCCAGGTCCACCTAAAGCAAGGACAATTAGGATGATAAGTAGCGCAGCTACAACAAAAAAAACAGCTGACTGTGAAACAATCAAAACATCAAAAAAGTAATGTAATCCTATATTCTAAAGCAACAGTATGTCTCATTTATATCTGCGTGTCTGTACCGAAAGAATAATTATTA